>NW_006778097.1:1228897-1253178 GCF_000442215.2 Lipotes vexillifer | reverse complement strand
AATGCCGAGGATCAATGGCAACCACCAGAAGATGAGAGGGGATTCTACCCAGAGTCTTAGAGGGAGCATGGCCTTGCTGACACCTTGGTTTTAGACTTCTGACCTCCAGAACTATGAGAGAATAAACTTCTATGTTTTAAGCCACCCAGTCTATAGTGCTTTGTCACAGCAACTCTAGGAAACTAATGCAGTGCCCTTCATCCTAAATACGTCACCACTGTGTCCTTCAACAATTAAACCATTGTGCAGGCAGAGCTAATGACTAAACTCCTCTGCCCAACAAAAAATGCAGTTAGAAGACCTGTAAATCTTGGGGAGAAGAGTTAGTACACCAAAACCTGCCTCTTAAGCCAACAAAATGAGAAAAGATGATTTTATTCCATGCATCACCCTTCAGGCTGGGTGTTCTTCAACACTGATATGGCCAAGAGATTCTAACGAGGGGGACAATTAAATGACAGTAAACCACTAGGAATGTGCCCATACTGCTCTGTGTCTTATGGATGGGGAGATGAGGAACACAGTATATGAAGTCCTTGACCTTCTGGAGACTTCATTCTAGTCAGGGAGAATGCTAACTTGTTGACTGATTAACTGAACTGGTTTCTTGACATAGTCCAAAAAAACAATTTATGTTAAGGTCAAAATGGTCAGGTATCACTTGCTCTGCTATGCTAATGGCATAAAGCTACTTTTTATCTAGGAGGGTGTAGATGTTGTGGACAAAGTGAAATTACATAATCAGGAATTATGTAGATCTTAAAGCAAGGGGAATCCTATCCTCTGATATGGAAAAAAAAAGGGAGCTCTGGGAAGTCTGAAAAGCTAGAGATTTGACTCTTTTCTTCAAGATCCCCTAGTAGAAGAGAGATTTTCAGAAGTCCTACCTGCAGACCTGGAGATGATATGGGGAACTTGATGAGCACCTGTAAGGCCTGATAAGGACACCATAATTGAGGTCCCTTGGGATTTCATTCAATAAGCTTGAATCCAACACTTCAGACCATTACGAAAAGTCTTGTGCCTCCCTTAGCTGGTTATTTAACTTGATTATGGGGTGATTGACTTACTATGATGGGTTTAGTGGGAAGAGGGGAATAGAAATATTATCTTCCCTCATTTCTCTCATGGAAATCATGCGATTTAAAGTTCTCTAACTTGCTGGGGTAAAGAGAGGAAGGGGAAGAGGATGGTTGTTGAACAGAAGAAGTATAGAAAAAAGAGAGAAAGTAAGGATAAGAGTAATCACATTTAAGTTCTACCCAGAGAAAGTGTGCATATATGAACATATGTGTGTGAGACATACACACACACACACACACACACACACACGTGTTCTAAGGCAAATCTAACGGGGAGAAGATTCTCATTGTTAGCACAGAACTTTCATCTATGGTTAACCTCCTAGTGACCTGAGTTACACAACACCCTCGGGACAAGGGGGGCTTTGCTCCTTCAGGAAAAGACATGATCTCATTCTGTGTCAGGACCCTGGAGGCTCTTTGACGTCAGAACTGCTCGCCCCTCCTCCCACTGCCCTTGGGCAGATGCCTGCTCCCGGACACCCTCGGAAGTCCCATCCTTCACAGAGACATTTTTACTGCTCTTGTCTTCCCACAATGTACCCCGCTTCCATACCTGAGGAAATCTAAATGAGGTGAATTACAAGGTTCCCTTGTAGAAAAATGAAGTCTGCTTTGTCCCCCCAGGTGCAGGAGCCTGGGGCGTTTGAGAGAGTGGGGGTGGAACAAAGAGGTAAGGAATACCAGGTTCTTCAACCAGTCTCATGGGTGACCAGAAGGTCGCTGGTGACCCCACGCCCACATAGGAAAAAGGAAAGAGCCTTGTCTCTGGTTATTCTTCACCAGCTGGTGTTGGTGCAGTGTTGCTGGATCCCAGTTTTCTCTGTAAGGCAGCTCAACCAAATCTGTTTACCAAACTACAGAAATGTTGGAAGGAATGAGATCCTATTGAGAAAATGTTCTGGGAACTTAGAACAAAGGGGTTTGAAAATGTGAACAATATGGGAATTTCATATGGGGCAAAAAGTCTCCTTGCTTTCCCCTCTAACAAAACCTACTCCAGCCTGCAAAGCTTTTCTTTTCCTATTGCTGACACCAATAGATATGCCCCGAGAGACTCTGGCTCTTAAAATTTCTGTTTCCTTCCTTAACACTGCCTGCTCACCAGATCCTTTGGATTCACCTCTGAAATGCAGCTCCTACATATGCTTTTACTTAGCAGCTAAAAGCCTCAGTTTCCACACTTCAAAATAAGAACAATAATAGTACCTATTTCATTGTGTTGTTGTAATGAAATGTGATCATGTAAATAGAACCCTTGGCACAATAGTTAGCACATAGTAAGCACTCAGTAAATCTGAGCTATATTATTACCCCCATTGTCAGCCACCTCTCCCAGCTGTCACTGCCTCAAGCCAGGATTCTTTCAATATACTCCTACTAAAGTCTCTGCTTGCCATCTCTCTTCTCTTCTGCAAATTAAGCCTGCACACTCCTGACACGTTAGTATTCCTCAAATACAATTTTTGCTATATTATCCCTTTATCCCAAAGCTTCCACTGATTGCCTACTACATTGAGTCAAGATTCTTCAGACTAGTATCCGAAGGTTTCCTTTCCCGATGCTATAATCCAATATAGAACGTCGACTCCAGCCTGGTTAGTACATCTCTAGCCTCACCTTAGCCTAGGCAGTTCATGTGGCCTTTTCTCTCCCCCTAATCACCTTTTCTTAGTACTGAGATATATCCTGCCTTGTTCCTTTCTCCATCCCAAATGCACTTTACCTAGCCCAGCTGCAGTCCCAGAACCTCAACCCTCTTTGCTCCCAAGAATGATCGTAGGGGTATAACAGTATGGATAGAACAAGATATTGCCCTGGTCAGAGCAATGGGATTTTATAAATACAGCAGGTGGGGTCCTGAGAGGAAGTGTGTGAGTGATCCCATTCTTTATTCTTGGATGCTGATTAGGTCATCCTGATTCAGTTTCACCTTTGTCTCTTTTCTCTTATCTGCATTAGTGAAATTCTAGTCCTTGAATTTAAATCAGTTTAGTATGAGAAAAATTCACCAGATTTCAAATGGGGGATGTGAAATGAAAAACTTTGTGGGTTTTTTCCTTCTTATGAAGATTTCTTGGTTTGATCAGGGGAGAAATGGCCAAATATAGGAGAGAACTACAAATCTATGAGAAAGTTCCCCAACTCTTAGTAAGGAAATATCTCAGTAGTTTCTATAATTTGGGGTCAGCTATGAGAAAGGGAAATCTTGAGACACAGGAAGAATCATTCCAATCTTCTTTTGTTGTCAGGTAGGACTTTGGTTATACATTTGTAAAGAATCTAGGGATAAAGAAAGTTAGGTTCTGTTTTTCACTCCATCATCAAGATGTACTTATTGAAAAGTTGCCTACAATATAATTTATGTCACTGATAGCTTGAATTTCTCCCTTTTCCCCTTTATCTTGGTTTCTTCACCCCCCCCAGAAATAAAAGAAATAATCTCTAGAGTGGCACCTTAATAATACATACCTAAAGTGAATAGATATTCACTGTGTGTAGCAAATTGAGTGAAGATGGACTTGAATATACACAGAATAGAATGATGGATCTCTAACAAACAATACACAAGTATCATAAACTATCACCTTGGGATACTTAGATTCAACATAAGAAATTATATCCCATCCCTATCATTGTCTCTGTAGGGCTTGAAACACAGAATAGCTTTGCACCTACCTAGTGGATTCCAGCCATAGGGGCAGGAGATGGATGCAGTGATTTCTCCAGGTCTCTTTCAGCATTGATGTTCAATGACTACCTGATCCCAAAGGAATGATCTGTCTGCAGCAGAACATTTTTTACTGCCTTCTTCCTCTCTCCTCCCCGTTTCTCCACCCGCACCCAATTTTTATCCCTAAGGGATAGAGGCTATGATAGAAGATAATAACTCAAGATGATACAATGCATTTGTTTTGGTCTCCACTTGGGTCTGTGCCTGTTATTAGAGGGTGTGCTAAGTCTGGCCTTCCCACTGGCTTAGTCCCAAGTTCAGGACCCACTCTACCAAGGCCACGACTCACCTCTGAGTTAAGAGGTCTTCTTGGAATCATGGGCTGTGCTTAGGTACCTAAGCCCTTGGGGTCCTGGTGGCTCTCCAGGGCACCCACCCAGCAACTAAAGTGTTGTGGGCTCTCTGCATCCACTCTTCTTTATGTCTGCATGTGACACTTCCAGATCCCTGTGTTTCTCTGTCTTCCTACTGCTGTGCAAGTTTGTGTACATTTCTGGTCATGGGAAAAAAACCCTCAATTACACGATAGTGTTTCAATTAAATACAATAAATACTTACTTTATGCGAATATTGCATAGTGGTGGAGTTTGTGACCACAGATACAGAAACAACCACTCAAAAATTTTGTAGCAGGGTGGGATAGGGAGGGTGGGAAGGAGGAAGATGCAAGAGGGAAGAGATATGGGAACATATGTATATGCATAACTGATTCACTTTGTTATAAAGCAGAAAGTAACACACCATTGTAAAGCAATTATACTCCAATAAAGATGTTAAAAAAATTTTGTAGAAAATAAAAAATGCAGGAAAGGAAAAACAATAACAACTGTAATTCCATTCCCAGAGATACATATTACTAATATTTTGAGTATATTATTTCTACCCATAGACACGTTTAAAAATAACGTAAGTGTAGGATCAAACACTTTTTGATAATCTGCTTTTTATTACTATTTTCCTTTTTAACAATATGGAGTAGATAAATATTAAACATCTGTACTTCTAAACTTAGATAGATTAGTACCTTGTTTTAGAATTGTATGGTCCAATAATGTAATTAATAGCCATATGTGGCCTTCTAAATATAAATTAAGTAAAATTTAAAAATTTAACCCTTCAGTCATTCTAGCCATATTTCAAGTGTTCAATAGCCACATGTGGCTATTGACTAAAGCAGAGATATAGAACATTTCCATCATCGTAGAAAATGCTATTGCAGTGTTGTTCTGAAAGACACATTTTCACAAAAACCATCTTGAAGACAGAAGACCCTACGAGCATCTGTATACCATATTTCCACCTAATTTCTAATCACTATTGGAGAAGAAACTACTCGATCTAATCTTTAAATCAACATTTCATTATTTATTCTTCTTTTTCTAGATTATGTCTACCCACTCATTGATGATACACCAACCTATATCCCCTACATTTTAAGCATATGAAAAGAAAGTTGAAAAATCATACAAGAGATTACTGAGCCCAAGTTTGTAGAATGCTGTTGTGGGGGGTCTCTGTGACTAAGGGGAAAGGACTCTAGCCAGAGTTCTTTACTTTTTGAAAAGAGGAGGGAAATTCTTGGTGATTGACTGAGGTTGGGGTGAGGGGCAAGCAATGAATAAGCTGCCTCTTCTCTACAGTTTCCTACTGTGTTGGCTGCCATAACTTGGAAAACAGCTACGGTTTGTTGACCCTGGTCAAGATTAAATCTTTGCTGATATAGGTGGTGTGGAAGGACAAACATCTGGACGGGTAATCAAGAGGTCAGAATTTAATTCTTGCTTTTACCTTGACCCAATCTTCCCCATCTCGTGGCCACAAGTTTTTCCTCTGAAAAATACAGAATCCGTATATTCATAAAATGCCCTCTTATGTTCACTTTTTCATTTGATACTCACCGCAGCCCTGTGAGTTGAACCATGCTTTGGGGGTATGTCTTAAATTGCAGAGAAGCAACCATTCAGGTGGTCAACTGACTGTTTAGTCTACCCAGTGCCAAAATCAAAACAAAGGGTCAGAAAAATTTTTCAACACCCTCCTTCATATTTCTTTACTGAATCAACCAGTGGTTTGGTGGAATTGACTGAACCAACTTTTTGGTCTTCAACATAGACACAAAACCACCCGAGGCCACCTGTGCATACACACATAAGACATGGTTGTAAAGCTGTTTCCAGGTGGTGGAGACAGCAGCCATGTATGTAGGATGCAAAACTGGCTGAGAATCAGAACCAAGAAGCTTCCTGTGTACCCTTGAGTCATGCCCCACTCCAATTGCTGGTGTCCTTATCTGGACACAGAGGGGGGTGGTCTAAATCTATTGCTTTCAAACTTTGCTCCTTGGATCTTTCCTCAGAGGTGACAAAGGAGGAAGGTGTGGAGACTGCCCCTCCTGCTCTACTAAAACAGCTCCATTTTTACAATATTTTTCTTTCGTTCAGGCTTTTGTAAGAATTCTCTTGATCAAGAGTTCCCTATCTTAAAAAAAAAGTTTGCAAACAACTAGTTTGGCTCATTTTGGAAGCTTCTTTCAACCCTAATCATTTATGAGCCAATGTTTTAAAATGCTGTAATGGTTGATGTAGTGGAGAATTTTTAACATGGCATCCATATTTAGATCTTTTACAATGAGTTTATATGGTGGAGTCATGCGTTACTGGGCAAGGGGCAGGGAGTTAAGTTCTAAAGACAAGGTTCAGACAAAAACTGAACTTAGTTAAAATTAGCCTTGAATTTCTTTAAATCACTCTTTTTGGTAATATCTTTATAAGGACACAATTCATACACCATACAATTCACCATTTAAAGTGTATAATTCAATGGTTTTTAGTATATTCACAGAGTAATGAAATAGTCATAACAATCAATTTTAGAATATTTTCCTCTCAAAAATAAACTCTATACTCATGAGCAGTCACCCCTCGATTTCCCCCAAACACACCCCAGACTTAGGCTACTACTAATCCATTTTCTTTCTCTATAGATTGACCTATTCTGGACAGTTCATATAAGTGGAATCATACAATATGTGGTCTTTTGTGAATGGCTTCTTTCACTCAGCATAATGGTCTTCAAGGTTCATCTATGTTATGTTATGTATCAGAACTTCATTTCTTTTTACAGTTGAATAATTCCATTGTATAAATATACTATATTTTGTGTATCTATTTATCAGTTGATGGACTCCTTAAATCATTCTTAAATCATCAGAATTTGGGCCCATGGATGTTCAAAAGTCAAAAATTAAGTAATTTTGGTTTCCTTTGTATTTAGAGAGACATTCTGCCTCCCTATGCCCCCCACCCCCCTTCTCCAGGGAAATGGAGGCTGGATTCTAATTCGAAAAGGAAAGTAAGTTAACGTATTTATTTTATATTTTATTGTCTAGCACTTACGGTTGAATATGGTTATGCTAAATAGGTGTGTGTGTGTGTGTGTGTGTGTGTGTGTGTGTGTTCATGAGAATGAACCCCATTCTATCAATACTGGTCAAACTCTGGTGTGCATCAGAATCACCTGAAGAACCCATTAAAACACTGATTCCTCTGCCCCACCCCCAGACATTCTGATTCAGTAGGTGCAGTGTAGTGTCTGAGGATCTGCATTTCTGTCAAGTGATGTTGCTGCTGCCTGTCTAAGAGTCACACTTTGGTACCACTGCACTATATCACTTTTATAATCAGAAAAATAATATACAGACATACCTCAGAGATATTGCTGATTCAGTTCCAGACCACTGCAATAAAGCAAATATTGTAATAAAGTGAGTCACATGAATTTTTTGGTTTCTCAGTGCATATAAAAGTTATGTTTACACTGTACTCTAGTCTAGTACGTATGCAATAGCATTATGTCTGAAAAATAGTTACATACCTTAAATAAAAAATACTTTATGCTAAAAAATGCTAACCATCATCTGGGCCTTCAATGAGTCATAAGCTTTTTGTTGCTGGAGAGTCTTGCCTGGATGTTGATGGCAGTTGACTCACCAGGATGGTGGCTGGTGAAGGCTGGGCTGGCTGTGGCGATTTCTTAAAATAAGACAACAATGACTCTTCCTTTCATGAAAGGTTTCTCTGTAGCAGGTGATGCTGTTTGATAGCATTTTATCCTCAGTAGAACTTCTTTCAAAGTTGAAGTCAATCTTCTTGAACCCTTCTGCTGCTTTACCAACTAAGTTTTGTGATATTCCAAATCCTTTGTTGTCATTTGAATAAACTTCACAACATCTTCACCAGGAGTAGATTCCATCTCAAGAAACCACGTTCTTTGCTCATCCATAAGAAGGAGCTCCTCATCTGTTAAAGTTTTATCATGAGATTGCAGCAATTCAGTCACATCTTTCAGGTTCCACTACTAATTCTAGTTCTCTTTCTATTTCTACCACATCTGCAGTTACTGATGTTTTGAACCCCTCAAAGTTGTTCACGAAGGTTGGAATCAACTTCAAAACTCCTGTTAGTACTGATATTTTGATCTCTTCCTATAAATCATGAATGTTCTTAATGGCATCTAGAATGGTGAATCCTGTTCAGAAGATTTCAATTTACTTTGCCCAGATCCAACTGAGGAATCACTAACTATGGCAGCTATAGCCTTGTAAAATGTGTTTCTTAATAATAAAACTTGAAAGTTGAAATTACTCCTTGATCCATGGGCTGCAGAATGGATGTTCTGTTAGCAGATATGAAAACAACATGAATCTCATTGCACATGTCCATCAAAACTCTTGGGTGACCAGGTGCATTGTCAATGAGCAGTAATATTTTAAAAGGAATCTTTTTTTTTTTTTTTTTTTTTCCTGAGGAGTAGATCTCAACAGTGGGCTTAATATATTCCATAAATCATGTTGTAAACAGATGTGCTGTCATCTAGGCTTTGTTGTTCCATTTGCAGAGCACAAGCAGAGTAGATTTAGCATAATTATGAAGGGCCCTATGATTTTCAGAATGGTAAATGAGCACTGGCTTCAACTTCAAGTCACAAGCTGCGTTAGCCCCTAAAAAGAGAGTCAGCCTGTCCTTTGAAACTTTTAAGCCAGGCAATGACTTTTCCTCTGTAGCTATGAAAGTTGTAGATGGCATCTTCTTTCAATAGGAGGCTGTTTCCCCTACACGAAAATTTTTTGTTCAGTGTAGCCACCTTCATTAATTATTGTAGCTGGATCTTCTGGATAACTTGCTGCAGCCTCTACATCAGCACTTGATGCTTCACCTTGCAATTTTGTGTTATGAAGTTGGTTTCTTAAACCTCATGAACCAACCTCTGCTAGCTTCAAACTTTTCGTCCACAGCTTCCTCACTACTCTCAGCCTTCCTAGAATGGAAGAGAGTTAGGGCCTTGCTCTGGATCAGGCTTTGGCTTAAGAGAACGTTGTGGCTGGGTTGATTTTCTATCCAGAGCACTAAAACTTTCTCCATATCAGCAATAAGGCTGGTTCACTTTTTTTTTTTTTTTTTTTTTATCATTTGTGTGTTCACTGGAATACTGCTTTTAATTTCCCCCAAGAACTTTTCCTCTGCATTCACAGCTTGGATAACTGTTTGGAATAAGAGGCCTAGTTTTTGGCCTATCTTGACTTAATCATTTCTAGCTTTTGATTTAAAGTGAGAGATGTGCAATTCTTCCTTTCAGTTGAACACTTAGAGGCCACTGTAAGGTTATTAACTGGGCTAATTTTAATATTGTTCTGTCTCAGGGAATAGAGGTCCAAGGAGAGAGAGAGAGATGGGGGGATCAGTTGGTTGGTGGAGCAGTCAGAGCACGCAGCATTTATCCAGTAAGTTCACCGTCTTATGTCGGTGCAGTTTGTGGTGCCCCAAAACAATTATAATAGTAATACCAAAGGTCACTGATCACAGGTCACCATAACAAATATGATAATGAAAATTTGAAAGATTGGGAGAATTACCAAAATTTGACGCTCAAACATGAAGTGAACAAAGGCTACAGAAATATGTCGCTGATAGACTCGTTCAATGCAGGGTTGCCACAAACTTTCAACTAGTGAAAAATACAGTTATCTGGGAAGTGCAATAAAGTGAAGCGCAGTGAAAACAGTTATGCCTGTTGGCGAGTGTTTCCTGCTCTATACCGGGTTACTCTTTGACCCTAACAATGAACGCGCATAAGAAACTTCTACAATCTATTATAACCACAGAAACCCTGTTTGTGAGCTGCTACTATTGGGCTGGCCGAAAAGATCGTTCAAGCTTTTCAGTAACACCTTATGGAAAACCCTAAAGAACTTTTTGGCCAACTCAGTAGATGCCAGGCACTGTGCTAAGGTCTTTACCCAAATTCTTCCAGGAAATCCTCACTGTCCACATATAAGGAAAGTACTATTGACATTCCCATGGCAGATGGAGAAACTAAAGCATGAAGTGGTTAAGCAACAGACTTAAGGTAACTCAGGGTTGCCTCTGGCAGAACTGGGATTCTAAGCCAGGCAGTTGGACTACTACATTAAGAGGTAAAGTCAGTTCTAAAGAGTTAATATTTAACCATAGAACTTCTGTTCACTTTAGGAGACTTCAACTGAGGACCTACTATATGCTAAGTGCTGAGATTTCTACTCCTAGGGAGCTAACATAGAAAATAATTTCAAAGAAATTATCTTACTTGATCACTTATTTTTAGATACTATCCTTTTTATGGGCGTTTTGCCTGATCTTTGCAAGTCCATTACAAATGCCTTGAGGGCAAGGATACAACCACTTGCCTTCTCCCCTTTTCTCTGTCCACCATTATATCTGGCAAAGTTTTGAGCTCATTCATTCATTTTTTTAAAGATCAACTTTAGTTTTTAGAGGTTTTAGGCTTACAGCAACATTGAGTAGAACATACTGAGAGTTCCCACATATTCCCTACGCCCTGCCCTCACACACACAAATTTCTCCACCATCAACAACCCCCACCAGAGTGGAATGTTTGCTACAATTGATCATCCCTATATTGACACAACTTTATCAACCAAATCCATAGCTTAAATTACATATTAGTGTTGCATACTCTAGAAATTTGGACTAACGTATAATGGCATGCATCCACCATTACAGTATCATGCAGAATAGTTTCATTGTTCTAAAACTCCTGTGTTTGCCTGTTCCTTCCTCTCTATGCTCTTCCCCACTGGCAACCACTGTCTCCATAGTTTTGCTTTTTCCATAATGTCATATAGTTGAAATTATACAGTATGTTTTATTTCCAGATTGACTTCTTTCACTTAGTAATATGTAGTTATGTTTCCTCCATGTCTTCTCACGGCTTGATAGCTCATTTATTTTTACCACTGAATAATATTTCACATCTGAATGTTCCGCAGGTTATCCATTTACCTGCTGAAGGACATCTTGGTTCCTTCTAAGTTTTGGAGATCATAAATAAAGCTGCTATAATCATCCGTATGCAAATTTCTGTGTGGATATAAGTTTTCACCTTTTTTGGGTAAATAAGGAGTATGATTGCTGGGTTGTATGGTAAGAGTATGTTTAGTTTTGTAAGATTCTGCCAAATTGTCTACAAAAGCGGCTGTACCATTTTGCATTCCTACCAACAAGAAATGAGAGTTTCTTATGCTGCACATCCTCACCAGCATTTGGTGTTGTCAGTGTTCAGGAGTTTGGCCATTCTAATAAGTGTGGAGTGGTATCTCTCTCTCTGTCTTTTTTTTGTTTTTTTTTTTTTTTTTTTTTTTGATTCCCTAATGACATACTATGTTGAAAATCTTTTTATATGCTTATCTGCCATCTACATATTTTCTTTGGTGAGTTGTTTGTTCAGGTTTTTGCCCAATTTTAATCTGGTTGTCCATTTTATTATTGTTGACCTTTAAGAGTTCTTTGTGTATTTTGGATAAAAGTCCTTTATCAGATATTCTTTTGCAAATATTTTCTCCCAGCATGTGGTTTTTCTCTCATTTCTTGACAGTGTCTTGCACATAGCAAACATTTTTAATTTTAATAAAGTCCAGTTTATCAATTATTTCTTTCATGGACCATGCCTGTGGTGTTATATCTAAAAAGTCACCACCTTGGGCTTCCCTAATGGTGCAGTGGTTAAGAATCTGCCTGCCAACGCTGGGGACACGGGTTTGAACTCTGGTCCAGGAAGATCCCACATGCCATGGAGCAACTAAGCCTGCGAGCCACAGCTACTAAGCCCGCATGCCACAGCTACTGAAGCCCACACACCTAGAGCCCGTGCTCTGCAACAAGAGAAGCCACCACAATGAGAAGCCCAAGCACCACAGCGAAGAGTAGCCCCCTCTCGCTGCAACTAGAAAAAGCCCGCACACAGCAATGAAGACCTAATGTAGTCAAAAATAAAGAAATAAAATAAATAAAAATTTTAAAATATATTAAAAAAGAAGTCAACACTTTACCCAAGGTCATCTAGATTTTTCTCCTATGTTGTATCCTAAGAGTTTCACAGTTTTGTATTTTATGTTTAGGTCTGTGGCCCATTTTGAGTTAATTTTTATGAAGAGTGTAAGGTTTGTGTCCACATTATTTTTTGTTTGTTTGTTTGTTTTGCATGTAGATGTCTAGGTTTTCCAGCACCATTTGTTGAAAAGACTATCTTTGTTCCATCGTATTTCCTTTGCCCTTTTGTCAAAGATCAGTTGACTATATTTATGTGGGTCTGTTTCTGGGATGTCTATTCCATTCCATTGATCTATTTGTCTTTTCTTTCCCCAATACCATACTGTCTTGATTACTACAGCTTGAGAGTAAGTCTTGAATTTGGGTAGTGTCAATCCTCCAACTTTGTTCTTCTTCAATATTGTCTTGCCTATTCTGGATCTTTTACTTCTCCATATAAACTTCAGAATCAGTTTGTCAATATCCACATAATTTACTCATTTTCTAGCAAGTGTCCACAAGCCCCAGTGAGTTACAAGGTCATGGAACATAAAGATAAAAATGGATGTTGCCTGCCCTCAAGACCCCTAAGTTTAGGTGTTTTTGAAGTATTGTTGACTAACTCTTTACTTGGAAATCTCCTTTCTTTACCATACGCGTCCACAGACAACTCTTGAAGTCTTGTCCCATGCTCTCAGTGCCTTTTAACTGAAGGCTGTAAACTTCAGTACATACAGGGAACAGACAGTGCATACAGGGGACCATGAAAAGGAACAAAGCCAGCTACATGCAATTCAGAAAGAAGTAGAATTCAGGCCACAGCAAGCTGGGGAGCACATACTGAAAGAGACATTTGCTTTTGGGAAGGGCAGACCCTGCTCTGCCTCATCTTCTGGTTTTTCAAAAGATACCAGAAATCCAGAATTTGATGTGAATTCCTCCAATTATTAATTGTTAGAAACAAAGTAAAGTTAAAATTTTTTTTGGCATTTCACCATTTCCTTTATTTTAAAAAATTAATTAATTAATTTTTTACAGTAGGTCTTTTATTGGTTATTTTAAATATAGCAGTGTGTACATGTAATAGCTGTTCAACCCTGCCTATGAGCCGCCAGTTTGCCGCCTCTATTATAGCTCCCCAAATCCCTCCAACCTCTTTCTTTTTTTTTTTTTTAACATTTTTATTGGAGTATAATTGCTTTACAATGTTGTGTTAGTTTCTGCTGTATAACAAAGTGAATCAGCTATATGTATACATACATCCCCATATCCCCTCCCTCTTGCGTCTCCCTCCCACCCTCCCTATCCCACCCCTCTAGGTGGTCACAAAGCACCGAGCTGATCTCCCTGTGCTATGTGGCTGCTTCCCACTAGCTATCCATTTTACATTTGGTAGTGTATGTATGTCCATGTCACTCTCTCACTTCAACCTGTTTCTTAGCAAGTCCTGAACTAGTAGGTTTTCGCCTTTCTAGTGTCTCTCATCTAATCCTTTATACAAATATTTTTTGCATCTAAAGCTTCAATTCCTTTCTCACATCTCTCTATCCCTGCCTTCAGACAGAACAATAATGACTTTTTTATCTTAACAAATGAGCATTTCAAGTTAGGTTTCCCTCCTTCTCCCCCGTGACCCCTCTGGTTTTCTTTTCGGTTTTGTGCTCTTCTACTGAATGACCAAAATTACATCCTAAGATGGGGGAAAAAAATCTAGTGAGTCAGCTCACAGACTGACCATAAATCTAAAATGCCTATCACTGTTTTAAGTCAATAGTCAGTTTAATTTTTTTTTTTTTCGCTACGCGGGCCTCTCACTGTTGTGGTCTCTCCCGTTGTGGAGCACAGGCTCCGGACGCGCAGGCTCAGCGGCCATGGCTCACGCACCAAGCCGCTCTGCGGCATGTGGGATCTTCCCGGACCGGGGCACGAACCCGTGTCCCCTGCATCGGCAGGCAGACTCTCAACCACTGCGCCACCAGGCGCCCCAGTTTAATTTTATAGACTGATGAGGACCAACTCTGCTGTAGGAAAAATTTTGGCTCCCAATTTTTCTCAAGGCTTTTAGTTGAGGTTCAGGAAAATAGGATCAGCTAAGGGAATGGTTTTCTGCAACTCATTTAAAACACATTCTTAACTCTTAGCACTTGTTCTTACCTGGGTTACATAAAAAATTCCTGCACAAAGGAAATAAAAGTACAGTTCATCATCACCTTCATAATTATTAAAGACTTAACATGTACTGAATGCTTCTATGTAGCAGTTATTATACTAAGATGCTTTATTCTCATTTATTCCTCACAATAAACAATGGAGTCTTTACCCCATTATTAGTCCTGTTTTTAACAGCTATACCCCTGTTTCCAGTTTTGATGCTCACAGAAGCATAGGAAAATTAAATTCAAGTTTATAAGACATTGAGAATTTATGTTATCCATCTCCTAACCTCCAGGCAGGGTGGAACCCTACTCATTACAGAACTGTGAGGGAAGAAAATCTATTTAAAAGTAATTTAAAAGATTTTTAATGAATCCCCATCCTCTTTCAGCTACTCATTTTGGTATATAATAATCATTACTGCCAGGAATTCTTTTATTTGAATTTCACTTGGAATTTTGCTCTTTTCTGATTGAGATTTTAAACTAGGTTATTTACTTGTCCTAGGACCCTCCTTTTACAGTACACAGACTTCTCTCTGAAATCCCCAGAGTAGCATTTGAAATGAGAAATAGTATGTGTCTGTACATGTGTGTGTGTAATTCAGAGATAAATAAGCACAAAATCAAAATAAAATATTTGCCTAATGTCTTTTTAAGCCAGTAGTGATATTCAGGGCTGTGGTCAGAATCTTGGTATTTATTTGCCATTATCACACATTGTACATCAACCGTGAACTAAGTAGTTGTAATAAACAATGCCAGGGGCTCTTTTCTGTGAACTGGATAGAAACCTTAGCATGTCAATCCCTAAAATTCCTGTCTTCACACAGCCCTTGCTTAATTATGTGTCTTATAACCTCCTCTTTGATGGGTTTTTTAATTGTTCTTGGACATGAACAGCAGTCATAAACTATAAAGTGCTATTCATGTATTGATTAGTCATTAATTTATCATTGTATTCATCTAAGAAACTATGTTTAGATCAGAAACTATTTTCTCAGTCACTTCAAAGATCCATAAAACAGTTGGAGATCACTTCAAAGATCACTAAAACAAAGATCCATAAAACAAAGCTGATGATAGTGACATGCACTTGTCTAAGTTTCTACACCCAGAAAATGAGGGAAGAGAGTGTATATGTATGTTTGTGTGCATCTCTGTGTGAGTGGTAGGGCCATCAGGTTTGTATGGGGTTGGGACTGATTTACAGCCTCTGATTTTTTCTCTCCTATACCCTCTCCCTTGATGCCCATCTACCTCTACTCATCATGCAAATTGTTTTGGGTAGTGAGGTCAAGGACCCCCAAAACGGGCTATTCAATAACCTGGACAATGTTGCAAGGAGAGCTGATTACTGAAAACTTGCAACCGTCTCTCTGGTTTCTCAAGAAAAGACCAAAGACTGTGAGTCCCAAAGAACAATGGTATAATGAGGGATTCAAGAATCCTGAAGCAAAGGGAAAATGCTCAGAGAGAGAGAAAAGGACGGCCCAGGCAAGACACACTATTCCAGTAGCCAGCAAACCCGAACTAAGAGCTGGTGTTTCCTGCTGGGCCAGGCCGAGCATCAGATCTCAGGGAACTCAGCCAGGGGAGTCAGTCTTACATAGGAAGAGCAACAGAGTGGAACCAGGAGGACAGTGTGGACTTACTCCTCTCCCTGCAGCATGGAGGTTCTAAGCCAGAGATATGCTGGTTAGGTTGGATCAAGCTTAAGAGAGAGCCTTATCTTCTGAAAGGTGGATGCAGGTGCAGACTTATCCTCTGTCTGAATGACGCTGTTTGTCTGCGTGGGGTTGCATAGGGGTGCAGAGTTATTTTCATTCCACTTTTTCTTCTCTTAACTACCCAACCCTGGGTCTCTAACATTTTTTTTCCACTCAAGCTTATTTTTAGAAATTTCATTCCCTGTTTGCTAACTTAAACAGATTTAATTCCGGCCTGAAACTTAAAAGAAACCCTCTTCCCTTGATTCTTTGTTCAGATTCTTTATTACAAAGACATAATAGAGAGACACCATCAAACCCTGTCTGCTGGGTCACCACTAATATGTCCCCTGGGCACAAGTTATTCTCTATTTTCAGGTCCCCAGGACCTAAAAGATGTCATTGAACCCCCTCATCCTTTCCACCAGGAATCCCTGCACCACTTATTTCTTAAGGGAGTGGTGATTTTCTTTATTTTTATTTAACAGGCACTTCTATAACACCTGTTATATGCCAGGAGCTGTTTTGAGGTACAAGTATTAACTCGTTTAATTCTCACTGCAAGCCAATGAGGTTGGTACTATTATTAACCCCATTTTACAGATGAGGAAACTGGGTCATGGAGAGGTGACCTGACTTGCTCCAGTTGTGTAGCTCATAGTGGTGAAATTGGAATTCCAGCCCAGGTATCCTGGCTCCAAGTCCTTCACTCTTAACCATCAGTTCATGTTAAATCTCGGTCCTGCTGATATTCACCTCTTGAATTTGAATTATTTGGTACTACATTTTCTTACTTATGTGGGGGGACTATATAATGGGACCACCCCCTTATTTATTCAAGTAAAGCCTCTGGTGTTCAGTTTCCCCTTGGTTCTACTTGTCTTGTATTGAAACTACCTCGACTGTGTTTTTAGCTCAATCCTTTATGCTTAGAGTCGCAGAGTTGCTGGGGGCTTTAAGGCCCCCAGGGTGTGAGGATGGATATGACCAAACCTGGCACCTTCTTCTGGGCCAAAACTGCACAAGGAAAGAAGAGAAACAGCTCAATTGTCAAGGGTGCTCAGTTAACCCACATAGTTTAGATTCTTAGAATCTGGTATCATCTGTGCCACCCATGATGATTCACTTGCAGGCAGTCCCTACCTTCTTATGGGCTGGAGCTTGGTCTTGACAGCAAGGAATTTCAGCATGAATGGATGTCACCAGCTCCTTATACAGTCACAAAACCACCTCTGTTGGTTTCAGAGCCATGAAGCGCTCATACTGCACTCCTTCCTGCCTGTGAAGCTACCATGACCTCCCCAACACCCAAAGGAAGAGGGGGGGTTGGGAGGGGAGTGAAGGGAAGGGGAAGAGAGGAGAGGAGGAAAGGAAATCCTTTTCATTAAGCCCCAAATAGGCCATCAACCTCTGGACTGCTATTTCTGATTCCCTTCCAATATGTATTCTACATACTGTACTGTAAAGCTCCCTTCTAACCTCAGAATTCTTCTGCTTAAGACCCTCTGTGACTGCTGATTGCCTCAAGTTCAAGTGCAGACTCCCAAGCATGGGGGAAAAAGTTCTTGATAATCTGGTCCCTAATTTTTCCTTCTGTTTTGCCTCTCACCCTTTCCATATTCCTATATTCTCTTTCCCCTCCCTTCCTCTCCCCTCCCCTTTCCTTTTGTCGCTCTACCCCAGCCCATCTCCCCTCTGCCCCTCCCCCCCTTGCCCTCAATTCACATTAGACTAATTATAATCCTCTAAAACAACTATCATCCCTCTTGCCTCCTGATCCACTCTGTGCCTGGAATTCCTTCTCCTATTCCCTTAATCTATTGATTAGCTCCTCCTTAATCTCTAGGACACCACCAAGCTTTCTGCCAGGGAGACTATTCCCTGACTCTCCCACCCCCTTATGACTCATGTTAACCCCTGTAATATAACATTGCACCTCATGGTATTTTTTTCTCCAGCCTCAATGTTCTTCCCTCCTGCTTCTCAAAGGAAGGGATGGCATCCCTGTCATGTTATGTCTGCAAAACACAGTGCCTGGTACATGGAAGATGCTAGCAAATATTAGTTGAACAGTTGACATCAATAGTACATAGCTGCATAAGCTGGTGCCCATCCCAGGCAAGGGTCTCAGTCTACTTTCCTCATGTTACAGATTAGGAGTCAGGCCCAGAAAGAGGTCAGGTCATTTGAACAGAGCATGAAGCTATTTGTATTTACAGCTGGGACTAGAGCCCAGACCACTTGGCTATGAGCTTCTTGATGATGATGAAGAGAAACACATCTTATTCATCTTGTGACTCCAGTGCAGACCGTCAAGTCTAGAAAGTAGTAGATGCTTAATCAATGAATGAATGAGTACAATGGCACCAAGTTCTTTCCACTGCCTAGGGCAACATGGAACAGCAACTTAGCAGTATTACATTTGGTTTGATCATGCTCGACAACTAACCTGAACAATTAGAGCTCTATGATTCAGATTAGCATGCAAGTTACCTGCTGTCAAGATTTACCAGTCACGCTGACAATTGTCAAATTGCTTTGACTTTGTGCAGTATTGACATAAACTGCATTTACTTCCTGCATTCATGCATTACAATAGCTAATTTGGCATCACATACAGACATGGCCCAGATATACTGTTACCACCATTCCAACACTAAGAGGCTGCTGCTATTTTTAAACTTCCCCTGGAAAGTAGATGATATGATTCCCTTGCTTATCCATTCTGATGTCACTCAAACCTCCAGGGAGGAAAGTTCCTCCTTACATCCTGCTAAAATTGCTTCCACCTTGTATTTGGAATGTTTCTCCCTACAGGTCAGATGACAGCTGATAGGACAGGCTTCTGCTCCAATGTCTGCCAGTGTTCCTGGCTGAGCAGACAGCACAGATAAGAGAAAGTTGCTAACACAGACTGCAGCATGTATGCAAAAACTAGTTAGCACTGCCACCAGGGCAGCGTTCAACAGGCTTGCAGAGGAGTTGCATAAAGGGGTCATCTTGTTGCTTTTTTTAGTACAAACTTTAAAAAGTGACCATAAAAGAGTCAGAGTAAAATTTTAGCTTTCCACTTAAGGAACTTGCTCCAAGTTCATATACTTATTTACCTTCTCTGGACCTTTTTTCCCATCTGTAAAATAAACCTGATAATAATATAACTAGCTTAGGTGTATGTTGAATATAATTCATATAACACAGTTCATATAATGCCTAGCACACGGTGGACAGTAAATATTACAAACATACACACACACACACACACACACACACACACACACACATACACCTATGCCTCCCAGGGCTGTGAGCAGTCGTTCTAATAGGTAAATCAACATCTGTGCTATGTCTTTTTATTTGGGGACTCACGTTTGAAAATATTGTTTTTTTCTGTTCATATCTTCTTAATCCCTCTCGTAATTATTCGCAGCCCTTGGACATGCTCTGAGGATGACTGCCCAATATCTTCCAATTTCCCCAGGGCCTTCCAAAGCATATTTTATGCTCCTGGCCACAGCTTGTATTTTAGCAGACTATCCCAAATGTGCACCCTGAATTTGGTGAAAATCAGTCCTGTTGTTTTATTTCAACATGATAATGAGGTAGTAGAAGGAGGGGGAGAGGGAGAGAGAGAGAGAGAGAGAGAGAGTTTCATTTATGTATATGGAAGATAGCAAAAGGACGGTGGATAACCCACCTGCCTTTTCCTGCTTCTCACCAAAAGCACAGATGTAAGGCAGAGATCTGAACTTGGGAGCATGGGAGGCCCAGGCATCAGACAAAAGCCATTCTCAAATTAAGGAGCATCTTAGCAAGTATTTCAGTGAAGAAAACTTTATATAGAAGTCACCTGAAAAAAATCTTGGTACTCTAATGAGCACTGAGCAGTCACATCAGCAAAGACTGAGAAACTAGGGTCCCCATGGAAGAAAGTCAAGTCCTAGTGTCCACTGCAGGGGACAGGAGAGCTATGATTGTGACAGAGAAGTTTCCTCTGTAGCAGGATCTGGAAGTAGAGAAATCCCTCCTGATCTTGGCAGTGAATTCCCTTAGACCCTGATCGAGGGTCTTCATCAGATCTTGGGTAAAGAGTTGCTGGAGAATGGCTACCAGATCTCCAGAGACTGGAAGTCACATCCTTTTATACTTGATGCTGAAATAATTGTCAATGGTTTTCATTCCATGTTTGAAATACATAGCTGATGAATACTCTTGTCAACTTTAATAACTTTTGAGTAGAACAACCTCTCTAGCTTTGTTCAGTCCAAGAACTCATTTAAATAAAGATTTTCTACCCAGAACAAGAAAAATCAAGGTTAACAGCATCCTTTAATCTGTTTAGCATCTTGTCTTAACAAAAATTTTTTTCTATCATAATCATCTCTTAGATTTCTAAGTGAAGACAATGATGGACTTGCCACTTGCCGCATAAAAATAGTAATAAAAAATCCCAATATAAGGTAGCATTGCATGGGTTCTACCTCTCTAACTAGACTTTGATGTCTTTACTAGTAGAGAATGTTTACAGCTTCTAACCTCTAACTAGGACTTCTTTGGCTTCGTGGTGGTTGCGGAGGAGCTGGTAGAGGTGATGAGAATTGCATGGGTCTCTCCCTCCCTAGGGACATTGCAGAATAGGCTTTCCTCTGCAGTCTCTGGAATGTTTAGTCACAGGCCCACCTGACCCCTAGATAAAATGACTGATGGGGGCATTTCAGTATTGGCAAACTCACTCAAGTGTTCAGCAGCCTCCTGAGCTGTGTGGAGCACATAGTTCAGGGGTCTCTGGGTGGGTACTTAGAAAAGTTCTCTGACTTGCTTGTTTCCCATAATTCTCCCCATCAGAGAACCGTGCTGACACAAAGGAGAAGTTGTCTCTGTGGGTCCAACTGTTTGCTGCAGCTGCTGGCTTTGAATTTCCCTGCCTCTTTCCAGGGATATGGTTCAGACTAGAGAAGTAGCTTTGACAAGATGGGGAGGAGATGGGAGAGGAGGCTGGCTTTTTAGAGCAGGGAAATCTGGCCAAAATATTGGATGCATTAGGACACACATAGAGGACTTGGCCCACAAATCTGCCCTAGTTTCAGTGTTGCCAAAGATGCTTGGTGAAGTAATTAAAACATAGGTTTTCTAACAACTCAGACTTTTCCAAAATTCCTTTATGCTCAAAGCTCCATTTTGTGCCTGAATCAGCCTAACACTGCAATAATCTCACATTATAGATGAAGACATGGATTTCAGAGAAGTGAATTGTCTTCTTCAAGGTCACACAGTAAGTTATCAGGGACTTACTGTGAGGGAGTCTCTCAATGATATATTCATGTCTTTTAATTTTTTTATCCCAGTACCTAACACAGAGCCAGGCTAACAGAAGTGTGTTGAATAAATGAGGCTGGGCTGGAAGCCAGACTTCTCTCCATGATTAAAGTTGCCAGATTAGGCAGGTAAAAACACAGGAGTCCCAGCTAAATTTGAATTTTAGATAAACAAAAAATACATTTTTAGTATAAGTATGTGCCATATATTTCATCTTATGAAAATCTCTTCTCTCTCTTTCTCTCTCTCACTCATAATTTGTTCAGTGTCCCCTTTATTTTAATGGGATACAATTCAATGTCTTCCCCTTTGAAATCTTTGTTGTCAACAACTAAAATTCAGTAAAAACTCCAAATGCTGATATTTTGGCTTTCTACACATTGAATACGTTAATAAAATACTTTCGATATATTTTGAGTCAAAGACAAACAAAATTAAGAGAGCTCACTCACAAAACACCTAAAGGCCCTTAAGTTGATTTACTAAGTAATTGCCTAACAGATTAAATATTTCTAAAATTTGATTTATGAGGAATAGCAAAGAGTAAATGCATGTTCTGCCATGTTAAACTATTATTTTGTATTAAATGTCAGGTTTGTCACAAAAATTGGTAGTGGAATTTTTCTGTGTGTATATTAAAATATTTCTAGAAACTTCCACTACAGCTGTTATGTTTAATAAACTTTTTATTTTAGAATAATTTTAGATTTATGGAAAAGTTGCAAAGATAGTACAGACAGGTCTCCTATAACCCTCACTCAGTTTGTCTCATTGTTAATATCTTACATAATTGTGGTACATTTGTCACATATGAAACCAGCATTACTATTAACTGAACTCTATACATTATTAAGATTTTACTAGTTTTTTCTACTAATGTCCTTCCTCTATGCCAGGAACCCAGCCAGAATACCGCATTACATTTTGTTATATCTCTTAATTTCTGATCTATTCCAATTTCTCTGTCTTTCCTTCAGAGTTTTAGGACCAATTACTTTGTAGAATGTCCCTCAATTTGAGTTTGTCTGATGTATTTCTCATGATTAACCTGGGGTTATGGATTTTGGGGAGGAAGACCACAGAGATGAAGTGCCCTTCGCATCACATCATACAAGGGCACATGCTATCAACATGACATCACTGATGAGATTAACCTTGATAGCTTGATTAACTTAGTCTTTTCCGGGGCCCTCTACTCTAAAGGTATCTTTTCTCCCTTTCCATAGTCCATGTAATCATATATTAAAATGTGTTTCACACACAATATACATGACCACAAAGGAAGATGGAAGTCCATAACAGAATTCAAGCAAACCCTTATGCCTTATTTTAAGGCAACTATTAATGATGACACTATGTTGGAAGATGAAAAATCCAAAACAAATGTTAAAACAGGATAAGACTCTAGGACAGTAAGCATAACAGGAACTGTCCTAGGCAAACTGGAACATATGGCCAACTTATTTTAAAAGTCTGTCTGCCACTGTATAGGCCTCTTGGAATCCAAGGTTTTGGTAAGACTCACAGCAATTATCTCTTTTAGGATGCTGAGAACCTCTGCTAAAGTTCATACACTGGTAGAATTTTTCTCTCAACCCTCCAGCAGCTGGCACCTTGTACAGTTAATCTGCCATGCTGGGCTCCTGAGAGGAGCCACACAGGGGATTCTCCAGCAAAATGCTTCCCCATCTGACCAGTATTCTGTCCCAAATCATGTGAGCTGGGCTGGACAGCATGGACTTTTTGAAAATGTCCCTCTTATTCTCTCTGATTCTTTTCCCTTAGGACAGGGTCTTCCATAGATCTTAAGCTGTCATGCTTTTGTCCATTACCTTAGGGCTTTTAGGGTTAAGGATGGTCCCATTGAGAAGATTTCCAGAGTTCAAGTCTTACCAAGGAGAAAGACAAAGAGGGAAGTGAGATGAGTTTTGCAAAGCCCTTTCTCCCTTCACTGAAGGAGAAAAGCTCCATTCCTGGGGAAGGTGGTGGGCAGGGCATTGCAATGCACCAGCCTCATTGTGTGTACATGTGTGAGGCTGCCATTTCGTCCTTTGCTTTGAATACATATCAAAGCCAGGCCCCAGCTAAGTAGAGGACAGTGTGTGTATGTGTGTTGCAAGGGTGGGGGCAGAGAGAGGACAGCATATACCACCAACATTCATGAATTCACTTAAGTTATTGAACATTTATCATGGGATATGCACTGGGCTACTTCTTGGAGATAAACAAATACAACACAAAACCTCTGACCTTTGGAAGTTCAAGGTTTAAATCAGAATCCTTCTCTCTATAACAGAAAACTGAAAATTAGACTTGCTAAGTCCAATCACAATAATGTTTGTATTTTCGGGAAGAGTCCATGGCTTGGAATCTGAATGGGAGCCAAACAAACCCACCAGCTGCATGCTTACTGTGCTCAGACTTCTGGTCCAAATTCAAATACAACCTGGGAATAGCTGCCTATGAGGAGCAGTAATGCTGAACCAGGGTGTCTTGGTTTACAGCTGGCGCTTGGTGGTTGGGAGAAATCATGGATTTTGGCTCTTGTGGTATTTGCTCTCTTGAGCACATATGATGTTACGACAATCAATGGAATCTTTATGACAGACATAAATAGTAGTAAGAGATTTATATTTTTGTTGGTATAATTTTCTTTCATTTTCATCTTTAAGCCTCTTCTGGTTTGGGCCTTATGATGGCTTGGTGCTGGGCCCAGATCATGTTTCACTAAGGGTTTACTTTGGGAATTAGGGATTGTTCCTTCACCCCACTAGGAAAATTAAACCCTTCTCACAGGAAGCATGGGTCTAGAAAAATCTGTTCTGCAAATGTGACTGACCATATCCTATGTAAAAAGTGTTGTTCTTGATATAGGTAAGTGAACACCTGCTGCCTGTGGGTCCCTTTTGTTGGAGTCTACTCTTTCC
>NW_006778097.1:1218492-1228810 GCF_000442215.2 Lipotes vexillifer | reverse complement strand
TCCCTTGGTCTGATCAGGACTCCTTGGAGGGGTGTGGGTCCCCTTAAACCAAGAGGCCAGCCTTCACACCAAGAGTGGTGTTCTATGTGCAACTGTAGAATCACAGAATATCAGCAGTGGGTGGAAACACAGGGGTGACCTGAGTTAGGGCTTCTCACTTTACCTATGCAGAGATTAGTTTAGTGGTAGAGCAGACTCCAGCGTCCAGGCCGTAAGACCGCTAACCCAGGATTCCTTCCACTCAGCCATAGACCATGGGGTGATGTTCTACTTTGCTCCCCCTTGGACCCAGATTAGTGTTGACCTTCAAAGGATTAAGAGGGAAAATAACAGCAACAAAACTTGAGTGAAAGGAAAACTGAGATTTTGAGAATAAAGTAGTGATTGACAATTTTAAGGGATAATTTAATAAGTCTCTTGCCTGTATAATATATCCCCTGAAAACAAAACAAACAGATTTACTTTGGAGCTTCATTCCTGGAGACTAGCTGAGGGACTACCCCATCTGCGAAATTACCCACCAACTCCTTAACCACCATCCATGCAGGGACTTTGGGATGGATCTCCTTTATTCTCTTTAACTTCCTGCAGGGCCCAGGGTAGAAGTATCAGCAAAAGGATGTTTCTGGTAAAAACAGAGTGGGTCAAATATTCAAAAGATGTACTGACAGAGTACATGACAGAAGCATAAGGTCCATGTCTATATTCTAACCTCCTGAATATCCTTCCTAATTCTCCCTATATGGGTTCTCCTCACCCTGATCAGGAGTTTCCAAATGAGGCAAGATGAAGTTTCTTTTGCCAACCCCATATAGCAAAACATGGGTTTTTTGAAAGAGAGCCCTAGGCTGGACCTTAGAGGAGAAGATTAGGCACTGTTGGTGGTCCTGAGGGCCAGCTGGTGGGTGAGGGGCCATCAGTGGCCTGATCGATGTAGGAAGGTTGCAAGGGGCAAAGAAGGGATGGTGCTAATTAGTGTTTGTGGTATTTGACACTCTCTGTCCATGGTATAACATGGCCTTTCTGCAACAGCCAAGTAAACTATGCTCCTGGTGACTCAGCATGGTCCCAGATGGAAGATTTTCATTGGTTGCAAACCTGCTTCATTACACCCTACTGGGGGTTCCAACCTCAATCCACGGGCTCAAGCGTGAAAGTAATATTGTATCTCTATTTCACATAAATTAAATTCAATTCTTACCCTGGGGTGTCAGGAATTCAATCTTATTTTTCGCCTCCAACTCTCATTCGAAGACAGGGCTGAGTTTTTAGAATCTCACACAGGACCCACTTCTTGAAGAGGCACCCGTGGGCCTCAGTGGGCTGTCCACTCTCTCGTGAAAGAGATGTCTACTGTTGTGCCATTGTGCTGCCTTCATGCCCTCCTTTCTGCTACTTTCACGCTGTGCTTGGGGCCATGGAGGGAACTCCTGGTAGGGCTATGAATGTCAGGCTGAAGACACATCACCCTGTGCAGCCCTTGATTGTTTCTCCAAGATCCTCCCACCCCTTCACACGTTACCAGGAGCTTCCTCCAGACCTTACTTTTACCCCCCTGCCCCCTGCCCTAAAGAATCCCATTGCAGGCAAGTCAATCCCTTTCTCTCTCTCCACATTTCTCTCCAAGGATTTTTCCCCTGTCATCAAACCCAAGTCTCTTCAGTGGGTCTATAATAATTCTTCAGAAGCAGCAAACACAAAACCTGCTGTGTACCTGAGAGGTGGGAGGATAAGTAAGAAATCATGGTGGAAAAATAAATTAGAAACCAAAAACTGCCCCAGCTACCACTTAGAATAATCAGAGATTGGGACACAGCATGATCTCCTCTTCCCTTCCGTCCTTTCTTCCCTCTTTTCTTTCTGTTTTCCTTAGGTCTTGTTGACCATTGATGGCAGGCCATCATGACTGCCCACCCCACATTCTCTGGTTCCAACAACCCAGCCAGCTCAGGGTTTGATTGCACAACTCGGAATCGTGTGCCAGGCACCTCCTTCAGATACCTTGAATCTGACCAGAGCTCCTCCAGCCAGCTCAGCGGCTGAAATCTTTGTCTCCCCCAGTGCTTCTTTCATTGTTTATTTGGTCATGAACAGATGGCCTGATCTCTCTGGACCACGGCCATCCTCCCTACTTCCTCCACTAACACTCCTCACCTAGTTCCTTGAGTTGAAACTTCTGATTCAGATTTTTCTAAGGGGAGAAGTACTGTCAGGTGAGACAATGAGCTTCCTGCTATTGGATTACCGTCTACCCAGGACCTAATGAATCTATTTCTAAATGGACACAAAATCGGATTCTGAGGCCTCTAAATACCCTAGTCTCCAAACATTTTTTTTTTAATGGGTGAAATTTTATTTATTTATTTATATTATTGAAATGTGATTGAGGTACAGTATTATGTTAGTTTCTGGTGCACTACATAGTGCTTTGACATTTACATACATTATGAAATGATCACCATGATAAGTCTAGTAACTATCTGTCCCATACAAAGTTATTACAACATTATTGACTGTATTCCTTATGCTATATATTACATCCCTGCTGTTTGTTTATTTTATAACTGGAGATTTGTACCTCTTAATCCCTTTCACTTATCTTACCCCCTTCACTCCCATCCCCTCTGGAAATCACCCATTTGTTTTCTGTATCTATGTGTCGGTTTTCATCCTATTTTGTTTGTTTTAGTTTTTAGATTTCACATAGAAGTGAGATCCTATGGTAATTGTCTTTCTCTGACATATTTCACTTAGCATAATACCCTCTAGATCCAACCATGTTGTCACAAATGTCAAGATTTCTTTTTTCTTTCTTTCTTACTTTTTTTTTGTTTATTTTGGCTGAGTAATAGTCCATCGTATATATACAGCACATCTTCTTTATCCAGTCACCTATCGATGGACACTTCAGGTTGCTCTTTTTTTGACATCGGTCTTAGTAATATTTTTTTAGATCTATCTCTTGGGCAAGGGAAACAAAAGCAAAAACAAATAAATGGGTCCAAATCCAACTAAAAAACTTTTGCACAGCAAAGGAAACTATGAAAAAGTGAAAAAGCAGCCTACTGAATGGGAGAAAATATTTGCAAATGATATATTTGCTAAGCAGTTAATATCCAAAATATACATAGAACTTATGCAACTCAACATCAAAAAAAAAAAGAGGCTATATCTTAATAGGTGTGCTGGTTATGTATACACATTTACTAGAAATCACTGAACTATGCTTGAAGGTCTGTGCATTTCACTATATGCAAATTATACTAGATAAAAATTATAATAATGGAGTAACAGGTACATGGAAGTGGTCACATAAAATAAACAGGTATTGAAAAGTTTAACAAAATGAGCAGAGGACCTGAAGAGACATTTTTTCCAAAGAAGACAGATGGCCAATAGACACATAAAAAGATGTTCAACATCACTAAACATCTGGGAGATGCAAATAAAAAACATAATGAGATATAACTTCACACCTGTCAGAATGACTATCAGCAAAAAGACAACAAAATAAGAAGTGTTGGTAAGGATATGGAGAAATGGAAACCCTTCTGCACTGTTGGTGGGAATGTAAATTAGTGCAGCCACTATGGAAAACAGTATGGAGTTTCCTCAAAAAATTAAAAGTAGAACTACCATACAATACAACAATTTCACTTCTGGGTGTTTATCCAAAGGAAACAAAACCCTAATTCAAAAAGATATATGCAAGCCAAGATATGGAAGCAACCCAGTCTCTAAACTTTTGATAGTCATTCAGGAACTGCCTGGAGTCAAATATTGGTTCTACCATTTACTAACTCTGACCTTGAACAAGTTAACATACCCCTTTGAGACAACTTCATCCAGAGTGTAAGGGTACTAATCATCCCCACCTTAGAGGATTGTTGGGGAGATTTGATGAGATATTACATGTGAAGCACATAGACCATTGCCTGGCATATAATAAGCTCTCAGTAAAGTTATTTATATCTACCCTTGCCTTTCCCTTACTAATATGCTGAGCAGGGATGGCCTATCAGAAGTACAGGTTTTATGGAGTAATTTCAATGTTCTTAAAACACAGGGTGATGTGAATGCCTTGCTGAGGATGGACATTCCAGTAGATCTTTCTTCCCAGCTTTAATGCCTGGTCCCCTCTTGATCTCATTCATCCACGGACTTCACCAGGGAAGATGATGGCACCATCAATGTCTTTTCTGAGAAAGGATTTCCATAGGGAAAATGGGAAAGAGGAATTATATTAGTTTCCTACATTTGTTGTAATGAGTTACTGCAAACTGGGTGGTTTAAAAACAACAGAGATGTATTCCCTCACAGTTCTGAAGGCTTGAAGTTCAAAATCAAAGTGTTGGCAGGGTCATGCTGTCCCTGAATGTTCTAGGGGAGGATCCTCCCTTGCCTCTTCCTAGTTCTGATGGTTGCTGACAATCCTTGGCATTCCTTGGATCAAACTGTTTCTCTTTTTTTCTTTTTTTTTCTTTTTTTTTTTTCTTTTCAGTATGCGGGCCTCTCACTGTTGTGGCCTCTCCCGTTGCGGAGCACAGGTTCTGGACGCGCAGGCTCAGCGGCCATGGCTCACGGGCCCAGCCGCTCCGCGGCATGTGGGATCTTCCCGGACCGGGGCATGAACCCATGTCCCCTGCATCGGCAGGCGGACTCTCAATCACTGCGCCACCAGGGAAGCCCTTTTTTTTTCTTTTTGACTCTCATCTTTTTGTGGACAGTAATAAAAAATGGGATCTTTCAGATTTTTTTAGTTTGGGATAATTTTGTGCATCACTCCAATGCCAATTTTGCATTTGTCCATTAGGATGTGGGCAAGAAGAAATTGTAGGGCTTCTATTCTATAGAATTGATGGTGGTATTGGAACGGGGTAGCTGCAAAATTGACCTACTGCTTTGGGGACTGCTGCCTTGTTGCCAGGCATGGTGCATTCTCCCCACTTATTTTTCAGTCTGATTCATTCCTTGGCTCATTTCATGGTATTATCTGACTACTGAGATTTGGCTCATGACTTCCTCTCTTTGTATTCCTACATTTTCTCTCCCAGTTTGGTACTCATCTTACTCATCTTATTCTAATCACTCAGGGTCAGAGAACGTAGCAATCTCTCTTTCATCCACCAGGAATGTGGATATTCACTGAGAGCAATATTGGGCAGGTGTTCAAAATCTGATGAGGAAAGTTTGAGCTAACTGGCATTGTCCAACTGCCAAAGTGAGAATGGCTTCCAGTCCACCCAAAGGTTTCCATTCAAGGGTTTTGATAGACAGCTCACCACCAATGGAATGTCAAAAGACTGGTCAAGGACAAATGGCTCCCAGCTATAGAGGGTGAGAGTGGTGGAAGAAATACTGCACTGATTCTGTCAAAGTCACTGTTTCCCTTTATTCCAGGATTTACTTTTCTATCCCTTAATCCTGATGGACAGGAAGCAGGACATTGGTGTTCCAGTCCATCAGACTCTTCTTTCTCTTTTCCTATTCTTGTTCTTAACCTGATTTTTCTTTTAATAATGTCCATTTTGTAAATAGTAAGATTTATCTGGCTTTACTCACATATATGGGTGTTTATATATGTGTGAATGTCTCTCCTGAACTCTGTCTTTCCTCATTAATACTCTGCCTGTTTAAGATGCTCACAGTCTCTTAGAGTTGGGTGGACTTGTATTTGGCCTTAAACTCTGCGCATCTGCTGAAGATGGTCCTCATCTGACCCTTTCTGAATGATTATGGCCTAATCAATCAGATTAAGTAAGTGGCTATTATTCCTCATCTCCATTGTCAACCTTTCAGCTGTGATGAGAAAACCCATGGCATTAAACCTTCAATTCCCAAGAAGGTGGTTCCTCTCTCTCCACCATTCACTCAGTAGGACTGACTGGAACCTATTGACTACATGGCCTGGATTTTGTAATACAGATGCAGTATGGAAGCACATTTCTCTGGTTCCATTCTGACCAGCTCTCTTAACATAGTTTGTCCAGAGTGGACACTACTGCTGTCATAAATACTAGTAGCCCCTCTAATGCCACCATGGCACATAAGGAAACCTCATGTCAGTCTATCAGCATCTTCTCATTGGGCTGGGTACAAGATGATGAGCAAGCTACAGTGTGACAACATTTTCTTCTTTTTCCTTCCATTTTTTTCCACCCTACTGTTTCCTCTGCTCTCAGATAACTCACTGTTTAGGCTTCATGAAGTTCTTATTTTTATTCCTGTTCACCTCTGACAGTCTCTATTGTACTTGGGTTGAAAATGCAGTACCTACTTGCTAGAGATGATGGCTCTGAATGTATTTTACTACCAGTCATACTCTGGGGGACCATCAAGAAGATCTCTCTGTCCTCCCCCCTGATATATCAGAAATTATGGTAGAGTGTACCCTAAAAGATGGTGCATAATAACATCCAAGATGTAGACAGAAGGCAGGAACCATGGGAGGCATGGATCTATAGGCAAGAGAAATAGGTGAGTTGACAAAACTGTAAGTCCTCTAAATTCTCTTTAATAACTCTTACAGCTCTTCAATTTCTTGAGCCTTTGAAGGTGGCCATTTTAACTCTTCTAGGTTGATGACCTCTTGGTGTTCCTGACAGCTCAGATCCATCTCAACTGAGATGGGAGTCCAAAACCACATGCTGCTTGAGAAGCTGCATGACACTTCTACCAATGGTGCTTCCTGGTTTTTCTTAAATACCATTTGGGCATTCATTGAGATTAGGGAGCCAGGTGTTTCTGCACAGCTCCATACTCTTCCCCACATCCAGCCTTTCTCTTCTGTCTCCCAACTGGGGTAAATATACTGTCCCGACCTGTACTTCAGTAGAAAGCCTGCTCTGAGAGTCCAAATGTATGTGCCTGTATTCATCCAGATATATATGCATGCCAACAACCATATCACCAGTCACTGATCTCAGCTGGATTTTACTCTCACTTTTGAATGAACAGAATTATAATTCCATGCCTTTATCTCTATCTCTCTGACTGGAAACCAACTGATACCTTTATTAGTGTGATTCTCTATGCTTGTGTAGAGAGGAAAATTCAGATATCCTCACCCCGACTCTATGAACAATTCCCAGTCTTCCTAACCCTCCAGCTGTAGGTTGGCTAGCTTTCTCTAATTGCCTAAAGCACTGTATCTATACAGCTCATGGTCTCCTTGAGCAAATTATGGATTAAGAGGACTTGGTGGAGTCTGTGTATAAGATTTTTTAAATGAGAAAACTACAGTTTAGGGGGTTATAAACAGTATTTGTATTCTAGAGTGGAAAAAAAGAATTTGATCATAGGTCTGCAGTGCTCTCACTCACTTGTTTTAGCAGGAACACATTTTGTGAAACTCAATTTTTCAGACACAAGGTGGGTACCTACCTCCCATTCCAGAATTCCTACCTCCTAAGCCAATGAGGTACCACTATGCTGACACCTTTAACTGATATTTCAAATTCTGTTCAGTGATATAAGTTGGATGTATCTTTAAACAATGTCTTTCTCCAAATATTCATTTACTTAAATATCCAATATCCAAAATGTTGCTGTTCATTTTTGGGGAAATGTGGATCTTTTTGTCTCAGCAGTTTCTCATGGGAGGCCAAGTTATTGCAGTAAGAACAGGAACATCTATGTTCATCTGATGCAGGAAAAAAGATCCTGAATAGGAGGCGGCAAGGGAGGCCCTCAACCTGGCCCAGGTCTGGTGTCATTTAAGATAGAATAAGCCAGAGTTTGACAAATATCCTGTGGCCCACTGTTATTGTGCTCAGATCCAAGACTTGGGGTGGGGAGGGTGGCTGTGGGGAGCCATGGAGTTTCCTGTGAAGGAAATGGACATTCCTACAGAATGATTTATCGTTTTGCTTTAGTTGCACCACTGGTTCCTTAGGAAAAAACTTCCTTTAGCCAACTTTAGAGAAAATCAGGTTCCTCACGGAGAATTAAGCATTCAGGAACCAGAACCAGTGCAGCCATAATGAAGACAGGCCAGGCCATAACCATTTGGCAAGTTATTTCATGAGCAGAAGTCCTATTCCTGTCATACCCTCAATTTCTATTGCAGAAATAAATATATCAGTTCTACACTGCAACAAAAATGGGATCTTCTGGCTATGATTTGATTGACACAAACAGTTTTGAGCATGTGTCAGAAAGCAAACTAAAGCGCTTTTTGGTTTTTTTTTTCAGCAATATTTCCATGTGTGTAGCAGGACTCCAAACAGTGTAAATCTTCAAGAGAGTAACCTTTATAGGTGTCCTTCTTTTGCTTAACAAGTACCTCCATCACCATTAGAGAGTATTTTTTGAGAAAAGAGAAAATTGATTAGTGAGGACATACTCTACTCAGTACCTCTGGAAATATCTGATCATCCCTGCCCAAGGAATGGAATAAAAATGTTAACATACTTAACTTTTATGAATGATATGCATCCCCCACTACCTGTAATCTCAATCTAGATATATGTCATGTCCTGTAGCAGAGATTTATGTATGTGTTTTATATCCCATGACACCAGGCAAAGTCATTCTACCTATGCCTCCATTCAAGTCAGAGGGTGCATGAGTGAGACAGAGAGAAAGGGGGTACAGATGGAGAGAGACAGAGATCAGTGATATACCAGCTTCATTGGTATTGAAATAAACACCAGTAATCACCAAACATCCCTGCAGATAATTGAGCCCAGCTGCTCCAGTGTAGGATGGAGCTGTGTTTCCTTCCTCTTGCTCTCCTCCACAGCATCTAACACAATGTATATTGTTTAAACAGCTGCACAATAAATGTCAAATGTCGAATGAAATCCCTTAGGGACAAAAACAGGCTGATTGGTGGATGGGTGGAGGGGTGCTGGGAGAAGACTACTGGTGAGCAGGCAAACACACTCAGAGGAAGGAGGATCAGTAGAATGACTTTTAGCTCCGCCCTTCCTTTTCCACCCATGCACAGTGCATGGGTGTCCAAATTATTTCAGCAATAGGTCCTTCCCCTTTCATTCAAACTATCAATGGAGATGTATTCTCTGTTGTTCGCTTATCCCATCTCCACAGTAGGAGCTCTTAGGATAAGATAGGAGACCCATTAAAGAGCCCAACAAAGCTTGGAAAGGTGGAGGGAACTACAGGGGCCCAAATATCTCATGGATTGACAGATGATCTCACCATCCATTTTCCTTTAATTGTTAGGGTCCTCCAACCAAGTACACCCTATGGTTGGGGGGTGTGTGGTATGTAGAGGAGCTTGGGGGCAAGGGGAGGGAGGGAGAGAGAGAGGAGGAGGGAGAGAGGGGGAGAGAGAAAGAAAGAAGAGAGACTCTGACATAATAGACAAGCCTGAAAAAGCACTTAACATCAGAAATCCACCAAGAATAAGAATAGGTTCCCAGACCACGTCTGGGTTATAAGCTGATGTCATTTGAAGACATCTCATTGGTTCCACTTAAAAGCCATCTCCTTTCTTCACTCTCTCATTCCCTGAAGTGCCTTCACATTTATTGTTTACAATTCCCATGGTTGCTCCTAACCATGTTCACCATATAATTCAGACCAGTTTAACTAAGTCCTTTCTTATGCATCCAACCTTTCACCTCTACCCTTTGGACAGTACTTTATCTATCATGACACCAGAGACCAGTAATTTAATTCTTGTTGAAGTAATGAATAAACAGCTTAAACATCACTTAACATCTAAGATACCCCCACTCCCATCTAATCTCACTCCATCCATCTAATCTTATTTCTCCCAGCTTTTCTGCTCAAACTCTGTATCTCCTTCCTCCCCAATACCCTGCTGCAGATCAGTCCTTTAGTATCTCTTCCCATCTTCAATGTCCTTTTAATTTCGCCTGTCAAGCCCTCACACTAATTTAGGCCCTGCTCAATTCTACTTTGCTCCTTAAATTTTGCAAGATCTGTCTGTCCTCAAATAGTGTTCTCTTCTTCTTGCTCCTGTGCACTTGTAGTTGCTAATACTCATTGTCACTTAATCACTCATAGCCACGCCTTATTACCTGCTTTATGCTTGTAATTAGCCCTGCCTTCTAAACTCAGTCACCACCTCCCTCAGGCCAAGGGTTAAAACCTACATTCACATCTAAAATGCATTACACCCAGCATCGCCCAAGCCCTTGACAGATGAGCAATAAATCCACTAGAAATAGGTCATCCATTTTCTTGCACAGAGGATGGCTTGACAGGCTCATTCATGGAAGTTAATGTCATTTGGACTAACCTGGTTAAAATACAGGTGTGAGACACTCAGACAGCCATATGAAGAAAGAATCATAGCCAGTGTTCCTGACAGCTCAGAATGTAGGGA
>NW_006778097.1:1204819-1218335 GCF_000442215.2 Lipotes vexillifer | reverse complement strand
GTAGGGAAAATGGACCTGCAAGAAACAACGAACAGGGTGTGGGGATCAGGCACCTTCCTAACAGGAGAAGAAGCATTACAAATTGGTAGACAAGGGACTTCCCTGGCGTTTCAGTGGTTAGGACTCCGCACTTCCACTGCTGGGAGCCCAGGTTCAATTCCCGGTCAGGAAACTAAGATCCCTCAAGTGGCATGGCCAAAAAAAAAAAAAAAAAAAAAAAAAAGTTAAAAAAAAATGGGTAGACATTTGGAAAGACATCTGGCACTATCCATTAAAATTTAAAATATGGATAGCTTTTCAACCCTTATTTCATGTCTTAGTGTCTTTCTAGAAATAAACTCATACGAGTACATAGGAGGCACCAGCTAGGGTATTTTCTGCAGACCCCTTTTTAGAAACAACCTAAAATCCATCATTGGGGTCAACGCTAGGTAAGTAATGGAACATTCATATAACAACATGCAATGTAGCTTTTTCTTTTTAATGAAGTAGAGCTTTGTGAAGACATGGCAAAACCTGAGACAAATTAAATACAGAAAAAATAAACTGTAGAACAATACATAAAATGTGGTATAATTAAAAAAAATACAAAACCAGCCCTAACTCCCCCATGTTGTCTGTGTACATTTCCATAAATGTACGTGTACAGAAATGTTTCTAGAAGGATTCATACCAAACAATAACAGTAGTTACATCTGGAGAGAGTTCTGGAAGGAGAGGGATCATGGAGAACTTCAGCTTTATCTGTAGGGTCTTAATTTCTTAGAAGGAAAGTATCTTCACATACTACCTCTGTTCATTAAAAACAAATTGAGCTATAAGAAGAAATCACCTGAGATAACGCCTAAGACTGGAAAGTGGGGGCAGATGAAGAGATTTATGCCTGTGGTTTTCCGAATCATAGTCACACCTCTTGGTGGAGTTCATGGCCAAAGTGCAGACATGGGGTGGGTGGGTTTAATTGAATGTAGTGGATGTGATGTCATTTGTGACCCTCCCTCCGTGGAAAGAAACTTAAGTCAGGTTTTCCTGGATTGGGCTCAACATGTGGAGCAGAAGTGGGGAATTTAGGAAGAGAGGAGGCGTGTTGGTCAGAATAGAGGATGCCCCCTTCACTCCAGCCGGTTCAGTTTCACACCAGGAACAGAATCTTAAGTTTATGACTCGAGGCCAGTGACTCTGGAGTGTGAGTGTGCACAGGATCCCCTGGGGGTTTTGGTTTTGTCTGTTTGTTTGTTTAACATGAAAAATCCCAAGCTTCATGCACAGGGCTGGTTCTGTGGCCTGGGAGCCTGCATTTATAAAATGACCCAGAAGACTCCAATATGGGTAACGTGTCTGTCATGCTCTGAGAGGGTGTGGAGCGATGTGAGGATGGCCACCTCTCCTCTCTGCGGCAGCCCACCCTTCCCATACCCATCATGAGAAACCTTTGTAGTTCTTTCGTGCCAACTGCCCCTTCTCCCACTCCCATCTTCCCATTTTTAAATGTTCAAACAGCCATAAGAATTAAATACTAAATCCCCAGGTAGGCACTGAAGATAGAGGAGGTTGTACGGAGGAAAAGGAGTGGAGAAGGGGAGGTGGGGAGAGAAGCAGGGGCCAAAGGATAAAGACAAGTCAGTTTAGTTCGACCATTGGTTTGAAATGAGAAATTTAGAATAAAAGGTGGCTGCATGGGCTTCAGATACTGATGAGGTAGAGTTTGAAGTTCTGAAATTATGCAGCCAGAATCAAAGCTGTTGGCTAAAACTTGTAGAGATAAATTGAAAAGAAAATAAAAGTTACCCATTCCAAGGCTCTGGGCAGAAATATGTTTTGGGCATATTCAATGTACCAGGTCTTATCCTCAAGGAGAGCTCTGGCTGGTCCTGAGGTAAACAGGGAGAGAAGTGATTATGTTAAGAGTGGCTGACATTTATTGAGCACTTACTCTATGTCAGACAGTGTTCTGAGCATTTAATCATTTCATTCTACTCAGTAACCCCTGGGGCAGGTATGATTTTTTAATCTCCATTTTACAGATGAATAAAGTAAGAAACAGAGAATTAGGTAACTTTCCCAAACACACAGTTGAGGCAGGATTAAATCCAGGCAGTCTGACTCCAGAGTCCATGACTCATTTATTAAGCTATTATGTTTTAATCAAACATACAAAATCCAGTCATCGAGTCATCATAAGGAGCAGAGAGAACAGAGAGCGGGGAAAGGTCAGATGTGGTGAAGAAAGGAGCTATGGAACAGGTGATGTCTCAATTGTGTTTTGAAGAATGAATAGGAGTTTTATGGGAAGACACAGCATGCACTGGAAATGGTAGGTTACAAATGCCCAGAAACTGTATGTTGGAGGAACCACAAGAGATCTGTATAAGGAGAATGAGCAAACAGCCTAAGAAAGAGGACAGAAGGTGAGAACTTGGATGGTTGGGTGTGCGGAGAGGAGAACAATGGCAGGAGCAGAGGGTGGAGGGCCTGTGCATTGAATAAGTGGTTGGGAATTGGGATTCGGCAGTGGGAAAGCTTTTAGGTGGGGGAGTGAATGATCAGATTTGCCTATTGCTTAATAAAGTGGATGAATAATTAGCTCAGGAAAAGATTAGAGACAGGGAGCTGGTATTTGGAGTCTATATCAATACAGGCCAGGACAAGCGGACCTCTGGAGAATTAGGGAAAACAAATAACAGGCCTTTCAAGTTTTTCTTGAGTTAGCCAGTTTTATGCACTGTTTCCTTCACTTAGTCATTATAGACACAGCATATGGAGTGACCTGTAGACATTCCAAGAGGATAAGAACTCACTTGTCAGAGAGGACTCATTGGAAGGCCTACTGCTTTCATCTTTAGTGACACTCAGCACCCTATGGGAGCAGGGCACAAACCCTTTACATTTTGCAAAGGGGGTAATCAATAAGTAGCTGTGCCTTTCTTTGTGTCCTGAGCTCTTGGACTCAACTTAACTTCAATAGAGATGGATCTAGAAAATAGAAATGTTGTCAGTAAAGGAAGGAAATGGACCACCTGAGGAAAGGAGAAATGATCCTTTCCTTATGGCATGGCTGCTGTGTATACGAGGCACTGAGTTTCAGTTGTAAAGTAACCACCTCTTCATTTATCTAATCAAGATTTTATAATTTGCAGAGAGTGTCCACATGCATGATCTCATCTGAGTTGGGTGGAAGCTGCCGTTTGCACCTCTGTCATCGGGACCAAAATACCTTGTGACTTCACTCAGCAGTTGGCTGAGGGGTGTGAAGAGATCAGCTGCACAGGTGGCTGAAATAGCCAGGAGTGGGGAGGAGGCCCTGGTACTGTCTCTTGTGTTCTGGGGGAAGACGGAGCAACTATCACTAGTGAGTAGGGGAAAGAAAGTGAGCAAAGCCTGAGAAACTGTCAAGTGGAAAACTCAGTGGGGCTTCTTACACCACTCATATAGTGCATCTCCTGAAGCCATACCCATTTGAGATGGAAGGGGAGGGAAAGGAACTCCAGATCCTGGAGCTCTTTTGGGAAGAAAGTTGATATTCTGCCTCTATAAAGAGTTTTGATACTCAACAAATTCACAGTAGTTTTTTAGCCTAATCTGATTACTCCTGCTGTTTTCATTCTAGTTTGATTCCTTCTTCAAGGTAACATCCTTTAAAAAAAAAAAAAGTTGAATTATTAAGTCCTCCCAAACCCCTTTTCTAGGGAAATATTCATATATGAACAAGTTGTCATTCTCCAAATGGATTATCACCTTCATCACCCTTAATTCTACAAATGCAATCCACACGATGAGGGAGAATAAGAAAACAAAAAACTCAATATAGCACAGTCCCATCTCTGAATACCCAAACCAGGACTAGGAACCACACAAACAAACGCGCCCTTTGCACACATTCTTTGGCCTTCAGAAGTTGAGTGCCAATCTCCATCTGTCCATATGCCCTCCTAGTGTGAGAGATGTGTTACTGTCAAGAGGAACCTTCCCATAGCTCTCAGTGAAGAGGAATCAGGATCAATTTATCTCCACTGACTCGAGGGTGGAATCAAAATGACTGGTTCTTCTCAGTGCAAGTCAGGATGGGATTGAGACAGCAGGGGGCATACCCTTGAGGAAGTGACCCCTGCATGGGTAAAGGTGGCACTACAAGATCATTGTGACTTCTTCCATCTCTGAATTCTGGTTTAGAATTCTTGGAGCACTGTCCCCAGAGAACATCAGCAAGGCTTAAAACATCTAGGGGACTCATTTTACAAAGGGCCCTCAAAATCTGAAGCACATTCCTTGGAACTTCTTTACTGGTGGAATGTCTTCATTCCTTTTGGGTGAGGTTTATTTTTTTTTGGAGAAAAAAAGTCAAGTCATTCAGAACCGAAGTTGGTGAATAACATCAATGTCTGGGCTGTGAATTGCACTTTTGTGCAAAAAGTGTGTGTGTGTGTGTGTGCATGTGCATTTCACACTCATTTCATATTCTAATGAAAGATTTAGAAAGATTCAAAAAATGGATTGCACCATGAAGCCAAGGAAAAAATATGTGTCGAACTTCCCAAAATTAGTCTCGTGACCCAAGTATAAGCACAAGAGCACATGGGTGACTACAGTATTAATTAGTTTGCACACTTACTGCAGTGTAGGTAACTAGCAGCTTTCAGAAATTGATAGCCACACTGCTCTTGAATGTGCCTGAGTCATTCTTCTTTTCCAGATACCATCAGGTCTGCCAGGATAAGTCCACCATCACTGAGTCTTTCCCTTCTGTGTGTTCCAAATATATATATTTTGTGAAAGCCCTAAAGAAACTATTAAGGATTCATGAGGAGAGCCACAACAAGTATAATTTCTTCAGCAGCCTTTTCTCCCTGCCCTCTTCACATCCTATTTTCTCTTCTCTGAGGAGTGCCAGAAGAGGTTAGATTATTATTATTATATTAAATAATAATTCCTGACTTTCAGTTCTTGCTTTTTGTCCATCTTGGATATAGAACTGTGTTTGCTCAGGGAAAATGGGTCACAGATTGCTAAACTAGCTCCTCACCATGCAGTGGTTAAGAGCTGTTTGTTTTTCAAATACCTTAATTGTATGGTCTACCAGAAAAGAGCAGCACTGGAAATTATACCTCTGGACTAAATGCAACCAGATGGACAAAAACAACAAGGCGTTTGAAAAAGATAAATGCCCCACAATTCCCCGGTGGTTGGTTTTATCGCCAGTTAATTTTATAATGGCTTCTTTTGGAGCAGGGGGATATTCCCCAGGGATAGGAGTGATCCCTCAGCAAAAGCCAGGCAGTCTTCAGAGGGAAGGATTCTCTTTGCCGCCTATTTGGGTAGAATTGGAGTAAAGGTTTTGGTTTGGAGGCTAGAGTAATGTGTGGAGCTGATGGGAGGGTGGAATTCTAAGCCCAAGAGCAGCAACACATCTTTCTTTGTTTTATATTTCTTATTGGCTTCGATCTTGCTGTCCTTTTGCTGAATATAAAGCAAGAGTTTTAGTCTGGAGTTGGTGACTGGAACTGAGGATGTGGAAAGCGTGGTGTTAAATGATCTGGTTAGTTACCAGCAGGTTAAAGTTGCAGAAGCCAGAGTTGCTATTGGAAGAATATCCAATGTTGGGTGACGGTCATGTGGGCTCATCAATGGACTCAGGGTGAGACTGATCCCTGGATCCTTGCTCCTCTTCCCAGGACCATAATGTCCAGGCAAAACCCAGCCCTTGTGGGCATGCCTTAAAATCCAGTCAAACAAGCTGCTGGACTGTTTTCAGGCCATAAGTAACTATATACCATTTATCATAAAATAAACATATTGGATTCATGTTTGGACAGTGATGGAGATGTGAGAGAAAGTCCAGAAAGAAATGTAGATTAAAGACCTCATTGACCCTCTTCTTATGAGACATCTGTGATTGTCTGGGATTGGTTGAAAGATCTCATCATTTTGGTAAAGAGTTATCCCTCTCCCACTCCATCTCCATCTCTTCCAACATTGCTACCGACAAGAGTCCTTAAAAATGGAGGACAAGGAATTCAAGGTTCTCTAAGTATCTGTGTTATAAAAGAGAAAATATATGAGTTGAAAGAGTGAAACCTGGGATGTCCTGAGGCTTGAGGAAACCGATAGAGTTCAAATAAAATGATCAAGTAATTAACATTTCTTCCTCTTTCCTTCTAGAAGAGTTTCAGCTATAACCTTTGAGTATCTATGGCTATAAAATTTAGTAGTCACAAGTCTCCAGTGATTATTCCATGTAAACTTCTCATTTTCTTCATAAGATCTTTTCCTTTCCCTGAAATCTCCCTTGAAATCCTTGCTCATGAGTTCTCCTCTACCAGAAAACATCAGGTATGTACTTTAAATACTTCCAGTTGATTATAGGTCAATTAAATATTAATAAACCTGTTTAAAAAGAACCCTCTGATTTTCTTATTGGTCTTATTTTTGGTTGCAGTCCTTTAGCATTTTTTAACTTTAAAAAAATTATGTAAAATGTATATACAATGAAATATACATCACTTTGCTATAAAATTTGATGAGTTTTGGTAAATGTATACAACCATATAGCTACCATTCCAATCAATATTCAGAACATTTCAATCACCTTCAACATTTTCCTCATGCCCCTCCAATAAACCCTACATCCCATAAGAAAACACCTTTGATTTCTATCACCATGTATATTAATTTTGCCTCTTTTTAAATGTCAGAAAATTTATTATTAATTATATAGTATTTTACTGTTTTCAGCTCATCCTCTCATTCAACTTAATTGTTTTTAAATTTATTCCTGTTGCTATGGTTATTTTTTTTATTGCTACATAGTATACCACTGTGTGAATATCCCACAATTTGTTTATTTGTTCTTCTGGTGGTGGACGTTTGGAATGATTCTAGTTTTTGGATGACATGAACAAAGCAGACGTGAACATCCTCATACAAGTCTTTTTGCAGATACATGCTTTATTTTCTCTTGGATGAATATATAAGAGTGGAATTGCTGGGTCATAGGGAAGATGTACAGTTAGCTTTATTTTTAACCAAGATATAATTTTCAAGCCATAAAATTCATACTTTTAAATGAGTTATTCAGTAGTTTTTATTTAGTATATTTACAAGGTTGTGTAATGATTGCCACTGTCTAATTTGGAATATTTTCATCACCCCCAAAATAATCCCGTACTTATTATCAGTAGTCCCCATTCCTTCTTCCCTCAGTCCCTGACAACTACTAATTTACTTTCTGTCCCTTTGTGTTTGCCTTTTCTGGACATGCCATATAAATGGAATAACACAATATGTGCCCTTTTGTGTCTGGCATCTTTCACTTAGTATAATGTTTTCAAGATTCATCCATGTTGTAACATGTATAAACACTTCATTCATTTTACGGCTGAATAAGATTCCAGTGCATGGATACACCATATTTTGTTTATTCATTCATCAGTTGATGAACATTTGGGTTGTTTCCAGTTTGGGGCTATTTTGAGGTGGACTGCAATGACTATTTATCTAAAAGTTTTTGTGTGAATCTATTTGTTCAGTTCTTTTGGATATATATCTAGGAATGATATTGCTGGACCATAAGGTAACTCTATGTTTAACTTTTTGAGGAAATGCGAAACTGTTTTCCAAAGCAGCTGTACCATTTTACATTCAGCGATGTATGAGGGCTCCAATATTTTGGTTATAGCCAACCCAGAGGGTGTGAAATAAAATTTTATTATGGTTTTGATTTGTATTTCCCTAATGACTAATGATATTAAGCATCCTTTTACATGTTTATTGGCCTTTTATAAATCTTCTTTGAAGACGTGTCTATTCAAATACTTAACCCACTTTTAATTAGGTTATTTGCTTTTCTATTGTTGAGTTGTTGTAAGAGTACTTTGTATATTCTGAATACTAGACTGTCATCAGATATGAGATTTGCAAAAATTTCTCCCAATCTATGGATCATATTTTCATTTTCTTGGAAGTATCCTTTGAAACAGGATTTTGAAGTCCAGTTTATCTATTTTTTTCTTTTGTTGCTTGTGCTTTTGGTGTCATATATATGTAATTACTGCTTAATCCAAGGTAATGAAGATTTATATTTATAAGCAAATACACATATTTTCTTTAAAACATTTTTTTAACTCTTACATTTAAGTTTTTTATTCGAGTTAATTTTTGGATATGTTGTGAGACAGAGGTCCAGATTTATGTTTTTGCAAGTGGATATCCAGTTGTCCCAACACCATTTGTTGAAAAGACTATTCTTTCCCCCATTGAATTGTTTTTGGTACACTTGTTGAAAACCAATTGACCATAAATTTATGGATTTATTTCTGAACTCTTAAATTTATTTCATTATTTATATGCCAACTTTTATTCCACTGCCACACAGTCTTGATTACTGTAGATATTGATATGTAGTAATTTTTTAAATTGGGAAGTATGAATCTTCCAATTTTGTTCTTTTTCTAGATTGTTTTGGTTATTCTGGGTCTCTTGTATTTCCATGTGAATTTTAGGATTTGCTTGTCTATTTCAACAAAAAGCAACCTGGGATTTTGAAAGGGATTGTATAGTATTTATAGATCAACTTGGGGAACATTGCCCTCTTAACAGTACTGTCTTCCAATCCAGGAACATAGATATCTTTTCACTAATTTAGATTGTCTTTAATCTTGCAGTGATGTTTTATAGTTTTTGATGTACAAGTATTGCACTTATTTTGTTACATATATTCTTTTTTTAAAATTAATTAATTAATTATTTTTGGCTGCATTGGGTCTTGGTTGCTGTGCATGGGTTTTCTCTAGTTGTGGTGAGCAGGGGCTACTCTTCATTGTGGTGCGTGGGCTTCTCATTGTGGTGGCCTCCCTTGTTGCACAGAACGGGCTCTAGGCATGCAGGCTCAGTAGTTGTGGCTGACAGGCTCTAGGCGCGCGGGCGTCAGTAGTTGTGGCACATAGGCTTAGTTGCTCCACGGCATGTGGGACCTTCCTGGACCAGGGATCGAACCCGTGTCCCCTGCATTGGCAGACAGATTCTTAACCACTGTGCCACTAGGGAAGCCCCCTGTTACATATATTCTTAAGGATTTAATTTTTATAATGCTACCATGAATGGAATCATTTTCTTAATTTTATTTTCATATTGTTTATTGCCAGTGTATAGCAATGCAATTGATTTTTGTATACTGATCTTATATCATGCAATCTTTTGGAGTTAATTACATCTAATAATTTTTTGTTCACCTTTTGTGAACTAATTCTATAATTTTTTGTGTATGTGAATGTCTTAGAATTTTCTAAGTATAACATCATGCTGTCTGCAAATATAATTTTACTTCGTTCCAGTCTAAATGTTTTTTTCTTTCTTTCTTTCTTTCTTTCTTTTTTTTTTTTTTTGATTAACTTTCCTGGCCAGAACTTCCCGTGCATTGTTAACAGAGGTAGCAAGAATGGACAACCTTGTCTTGCTCCTGATCTGAGGAGGAAATCCTCCATATTTCACTATTAGTGTGATGTAATCTTAATGTTCTCCTAGATGTTCTTGATCAATTGACTAAGTTCCCTTTTATCCCTAGTTTAAGTGTTTGTATCATGAAGTTGTTGGATTTTGTCAAATGATTTTTTTTCATTTATTTACCTGATATGAGATTTTCGTGCTTTATTCTATTAATATCATGTGTTACATTTATTGATTTTCATGTTGAACAAAACTTGAATTTGGGGCATAAATCAGATTTCATCATAGTGTGTAATATATTGAATTCTTGGTTGAAAGTTTTTTCTTTCAATACTTTGAATATGTCATCACACTGACTTTTGGCCTCCATGGTTTCTAATGAGAAAACAGTTGTTAATTATACTGAAGATAACTTGTGCATGATGAGTCACTTCTCTCCTCTTTTCAGTATTCTCTCTTTGGTTGTGGCTTTCAACAGTTTAATTATGTCTTGGTGTGGATCTTTCCGTTTATCCTGCTTGGAGTTCATCAAGTTTCTTGAATGTGTACATTAATATTTTTCATCAAATTTGAAGGATTTTGGCCATGATTTCTTAAAAAATTATATCTTCCCCTTTCTCTCTACCTTCTCCTTCTGGGGTTCATATTATTACTGGTGTCTCACAGGTCTCTGAGTCTCTATTTATTTTTCTTCATTCTTTTTTCTTTCTGTTCTTTAGACTGGATAATCTCAATTGACCTATCTTCAAGTTTCTGATTCTGTGTTCTGCCTGCTCAAATAGATGGCTGAGGCCATCTAGTAAATTTTTTATTTCAGTTTTTTTTACTGTTCAAACTCAGAATTTCTATTTGGCTCTATTTTTTATAATTTCCATCTCTTTATTAATATTCTTAATCAATATTAAGTTCTTTAATTTTCTAAAAAGATGGTTTCCTGGGCTTCCCTGGTGGTGCAGTGGTTGTGGGTCCGCCTGCCGATGCAGGGGATGCGGGTTCGTGCCCCGGTCCGTGAGGATCCCACATGCCGCGGAGCGGCTGGGCCCGTGAGCCATGGCCACTGAGCCTGCACGTCCGGAGCCTGTGCTCCGCAACGGGAGAGGCCACAGCGGTGAGAGGCCCGCGTACCGCAAAAAAAAAAAAAGATGGTTTCCTTTAGGTTTTTTGGACATATTTCACACAGCTGAAATAAAGTCTTTGTCTAGTAATTCTAATATCTGTATTTCTTCAGGGACAATTTTTATTAATTGACTTTTCTTGTGTATGGACCATAATTTCTTATCTCTTTGCATGTCTCATAATTTTTTTTTGTTGAAAACTGGATATTTTAAATAGCATAATATGACACCTCCGAAAATCAGATTCTTCTCTCTCCTGAGGGTTTGTTTTTGTTACTATTTGTCATTTTTTGTTTGTGTATTACCTTTTGTGAACTAATTCTATAAAACCTATATTCTTCTCATGTGTGGCCACAAAAGTCTCTGTTCAGTTATGTTAGTGATCAGATAATGATTAGACAGATTTATTTAAATGTCTGGAACCAATGAGCCTCCCAGTGTTTGCCAAGATGCTCTGCATGCATATTGGGTTATGCCTTCCATACACAGCCCGGCAGATTGCACCTCTGCCTCAGCCTTCACTTCCTGCAGGCTCAGAGCCTCAAGGTCAGCCAGATGTGAGAGCTTAGGGCCTTCTCAGGTCTTTCCTGAGCATGCACACAGCCCTTGGCATGTGCACAGCTGCACACATACATTCAGCTTTCTAGATTCACAGGAATATGTCAGAGGTTTTCAAAGTCCCATAAGCACATCTCACTCTCCAGATTTTTCTTTTAAACTTTTGGTTTAGCCTATTGTTTGCCCCAACTATTATCCACTACCTCAGGCAATCACAAAGATAAGTAATTGGTTCTAATTGTTTTCAACAAACATCCCTGGGGAAAGGCTTTTTGTAATGGAGAAGGTCCAAGTCAAGTCAAATACACTCAACCTTGCAAATGGGATCTTCCAGGGAACCACCAGGGCACAGAAAGATACTTCTGTACTGCCCTCTGTACAAAGATAACTCTGTACTGCCCTCTCTGTTGGCTGCCAGGCTACTGGTTTTTACAGAGAGTGTGAGATGTTGATCTTCCTGGCTACTGTGGTGCTAGAGAGACAAGGATGGGAAAATGGTAAGTTAGAACAGGATAAAGCTCATTGTTCTTACCAGGATTTATCTATTTTTCATGAATAAAAGCTCATCAGATTGCTCCAAGTATTTGGTCAATTTCCAGAGTTAAAAAAGTTGATTCTGACAATCTTTGAAAGTTTTCTCACTGCCTTTATGGAGGAGAGATTTTTCAGAGGTCCTTAACACTGTTACTTTTTCTACATCTCTCTCTGCATGTTTAATTTTATGAGAAACATCCAATCATTTTTTCAAGTGGATGTACTTTTTTTTTTTTTTTTTGCGGTACGCGGGACTCTCACTGTTGTGGCCTCTCCTGTTGCAGAGCACAGGCTCCAGACGCGCAGGCTCAGCGGCCATGGCTCACTGGCCCAGCCGCTCTGCGGCATGTGGGATCTTCCCGGACTGGGGCATGAACCCGTGTCCGCTGCATCGGCAGGCGGAATCTCAACCACTGCGCCACCAGGGACAGGGAAGCCCCAAGTGGATGTACCATTTTACACTTCTACCAGCAATGTATAAGTGTTCTGGTTTCTCCACATCCTCACCAAGATTTGTTGTGGTCAGTATGCTTTAATTTATTCTTAAATTATTTTCCCATTTTTATTGGGTGGTTTGTATTTCAATTCTGTTGTAAAATTTCTTTATATGTTCTGAATGAGTCTTTTATTGGATTTATGTGTTGCAGATATTTTCTCCCACTTTCTTTTATTAATAATGACTTTTGAAGTACAGAGGTCTTTTATTTGTCTTTTGTTGGTAGTGTGTCATGAAATTCAATTGATTACTTTTTCCTTTATAGTTAGACTTTTTTGTGTTCTCTCTTAAACATTATTGCCTACCCAAAGGTTACAAAGATATTCTACTATGTTTCCTTCCAGAAACTTTACAGTTTTAGTTTTTATATTTAAGTCTATGATCCAACTCAAATACTTTTGTGTGTGTTGTGAGGTAAGTGTAGTAGTTCACTGTTTTCCACATATTTGTTTATTTGTCTCACCACCATGTTTTTGAAAACACTATTCTTTCTTCATTAAATTTCCTTGGTACTTTGTCAAATATCAATTGACATATGTTTGTTGGTCTATTTCTGTGCTCTCTAATCACTTTTTTTTTTTTAACAATTTTTAAAGTCTTTATTTAATTTGTTACAATAGTTCTTGCTTTATGTTTTGGTTTTTTGGCTGCGAGGCATGCAAGATCATAGCTCCCTGACCAGGGATCGAACTCCCACCCCGGGCATTGGAAGGTGAAGTCTTAACCACTGGACCACCAGGGAAGTCCCCTCTAATCACTTTTATTGATCGAGTTGTCCATCCTTACATCAATATACACTGTGTTAATTACCAAATCTATGCAATAAGTCCTGTAATAATGTTATGTTAGTTACCTAACTTTGTCTTTTTTTTTTCAAGTTTTTTAGCTATTCTAGCTATTGGCATTATATATATATATATATATATATATATATATATATATATATAATATACATACATTATATATATATATATATATATATATATATATATATATATATCCTGCAAACTTGCTAAATTTACTTATTAATTCTGGTACTTGTTTTATAGATTCCTTTGGGTATTTTTTAAAATTTAAAGAGTTCTATCCCCTGCAAATAAAGATGGTTTTACTTCTTTTTTTTTCCATCTGTATGTTTTAACTTCCATTTCTTGCCTTATTATACTAGCTTGGACCTTCAGTATAATATTGAATAAGAACAGCTATAGCAGACATTATTACCTTGTTTCCAATCTCATGGAGAAAACACAATATTTCATAATTGATATGGTATTAGTAGCAGAAGTGTTTATTTTCTTTGTTCTTTGGGGTTTTTTTGCCTTATTTGGGAATAGTGGTTGGGGGGTGCTCTTTATTAGGTTAAAGAAATCTCATC
>NW_006778097.1:1046680-1204348 GCF_000442215.2 Lipotes vexillifer | reverse complement strand
CTTTCCCTAGTTTTCTGAGAGTTGTATTTTTCAATCATAAATAACTAATAATTTTTCTTTGCATCTATTGAGATGTAATTTGTTTTTCTTTGTTTTGTTAATGTAGTGAATTTGAATGCTAAACCAACCTTGCCTTCCTAGGATAAAGAGCACTTGTTATTTTTGTATATTGCTCAATTTGAATTGCTTATTTTAAATTTAATTTGCCATTTTCAAGGATTTTTATGTCTATGTTGAAGGTGGGAGGATAGTGGTCAGTAATTTTCATTTCTATCAAAGTCTTTGACACTTTTGACAGTATTGATATGAGTTACACTGCTCTCATAAAACAAATTAGAGAGTGTTTCCCTTTATCTATTTTCTGAAATAGTTTGTGTGCTACTGATACTATTTCTTTCTTAAATTTTTGATAGAATTCACCAGTAAAGGAATCTGGGTCTGGGAGTTTTTTGGTGGAAGTTGTCTTATTGTGAATTCAATTTTTTTAATAGACAAAGAGATATTCAAAATTTCTATTTCTCTTTTTGTCATTTTTAATAAGATATATTTTTAAGGATACTTGTCCTTTTAAGTTGTAAAATTATTGGCATACATTTGTTCATTATATTCTTATTGTCTTTTTAATGTTTGTAACATCTGTAGGGTGTCATCTCTTTCATTCCTGATTTTAGTAATTTGTGGGGTTTTTCCCTTCATCAGTTTTGTCAAAGGTTTACCAATTTCACTAATATCTTAAAAGAACATACTTTTTGCTTTGATTATTTTATCTATTGTTTATGTGTTATTTATTTCATTTATTTTTGCTTTCACTGAATGCAAGAGTCCAATATCGTAGTTGGTTCATGGTCTAGACCAGTGGTCCCCAACATTTTTGGCACCAGGGACCGGTTTCACAGAAGACAATTTTTCCACGGATGGTGGGGGGGTTGGGTGGGGGATGGTTCAGGCAGTAATGCAAGCCATGGGGAGTGAGAGGGAGCGGCAGATGAAGCTTTACTCACTCACCTGCCCACAGCTCAACTCCTGCTGTGTGGTCTGCAGATTGGTACCAGTCCACAGCCCAGGAGTTGGGGACCCCTGTTCTAGAGAACCCTAAGTGAATCTCCAGGATAAACTTTGTGTTCCACTCAATGCAATTATACATCAGTTTATCACTCTGAATCTTTTTTGTCACATTCTTTGGTTTAGGACTTAGAGAAGCAAAGCACTGTGGTGGAAAGTCTGCTGATCTTGGATCCCAACATCTCAAAACTCTTATCTAACCTTCCTAATCCTCAATTTTTTTCATATGTAAAGTAGGATAATAATGATTACATAAAATTTAAGTGAAGTTCCTGGAACATAGTGGTTATTCTGTGATGGTTGACCTCAGGGCCAGAGATGTCTCTCATTGTCTATGCAGCCTATTGACCAATAGCTTTTATTTAACATGTAACCTGATTATACATACTTCAGTTACATCTAATCTATGATGGGAATAATTCCCAAGATGAAAATCTTTCCAAAGGTGTTTATAAATATTCTTCATTACTTATCTTTCTCTAAATGCCATCTGGAGGATGCTTAAGGAAACATACTGAGAGTTTAATAAACATCAGCCTGCATTTCAAAATGACTGTCTTCTTTTTGTTTAATTTTTGTGAACAGCTCTTTCCTCAGGAAAACTGCTCTCTGCAAGCTAGCTGGATCAGTCAGCTCTTCACCTCCAAACTTAGTAGAGCAAAATAATAACTACATTTTAACTAAATTGTGGTCCAGCAATTTAAGTTAAGCTCAACTAGGTGTTCTTCTGCTGGTCTTAGGTGGGTTTACTGTGGATTTTCAGTCAGCTGTTGGTCAGCTAAGTAAGTCTGCTTCTGGGGTTTGGCTGATTGTTGACTGGGGTAGTGAGGGAGATTGTGCTGCTCGTTTCTTACCTTCCAGGAGGGTAACCCAGACTTGTTCATACAGAAGCTCTGGACTCTAAGAGAGCAAGAGAGCAAGCTCCTGTATGCAAATTCTTATCAAGCTTCTGTTGTATCACATTTGCTAATGTCTCATTGGGGAAAACAGGTCACCTGGCCAATCATGATTTAAAGGGGTGAAGAATGGACTCTACCATTTGATGGGAATTGACTGCAAATAATTTTGGCCATTTTTATTATCTATTGCATTGGTTCTGGATGCAGTAGGAGGAATATGAGGCCAAGAAAGAGGTGTTTCTCACCAGTAACTCCAGGATGTTTAAAAAAAGAGAAAAAAAAAAAAGGCATGCCATGTCCCAGGATGGTTGGGACACACCTTACAACAACATCCAGTTAAAGCTTTAATCTGTGAAGAGCTTTCCTGGCAAATCAACAAGTACATTCCACTTAGAGACTGCTAGAAAGGCATTTGATTATCCAGATAGCAGAAATATAAACTTTTCTTTGTTATCTTTCCCCTGCTCTTCTTCCTCTTCCCCTCACCCACCCTCCTCTCCAAACCATTTGATGTCTTTTAAAAAACCCTGCCACTGACTGTCCTGGACATGGTCCCTGTAAATAGTTAGGAAAAGTGCCAAATACCTGCTGCTTTATCTGAAATGGGGCATGAGGCTCCTAAGCCCCAAAAATAAGATCAAAGATATCTGACAGGCCAGGCTAAATTCTCTAATCCAATTTTAGATCCTTTGAGGGTGAGCCCACAGCCTGATTGCAAGTGTACATTCTTAAACACTCACTGCACCTCTGGCCATGAGTACCTTCAAATACACACAAATTGAAACATATAAAGAGTTATTTCAGCAAATATCCTGTAGAGGATGGGGTGAGGGTAGATTAAGAGAAGGGAAGTAAAAGGAGATGTTTTCTCTAGTGCCACAGTGTCACATACCCTTCTGTCACAGAGACACTGAGGCAAATTGCCTTGCTAGCCTTTGTGCTTACTGCCCCAATATTTCTCCTCCACCTCATCATTATCAGAAGTTCTATCAGTCAACTACTGTGTAATAAACCTCAGCAAAATCCAGTTTCTTGAAGCAATAAATATTTACTATGTATCATGAGTCTATGGGTTGGCTGGGCAGTTCTGCTGATCTGAGCCAGCCTCAGCTAAGTTTCCTTGTACTCACTCATGGAGTTGTTATCAGCTTCATATCAAACTTAGGATGACCTTGGCTGGGAAAACTTAGCCTTCTCCCATGTACCTCTCACATTCCTGCATCAGGTTAGTCCAGGGATAGCCTCATGTTCATGGCCAAGGAACAAGAGTGGCAAGAAAGCAAATGCCAATTTACAAGTGTTTGCAAGACTCTGCTTGTGTCTTGCTTACTAACTCCTGCTGACCAAAGCAAATCATATGGCTAAGTCCAGAGAGAAGGGGACAGTTAGAACATCTTGCCCACAATGGTTATATTGAAAAACTGGAGACATCAATGCAATCAATTTACCATCCTAGTTCTATAATATTGTGGAGATTTAAAAAATATCCATTGAATTATTTGTCACATTATTGAATGATCAAAAGTCCTATCTTTCCCCTTGATGGTTTCATATGGTTCAGTCATTCCTGGGGTGGTTTCTTCCACCTCAATGTCAGTGTGTTTTTCTGAGACTCAAATCAGCCTCAGTTGGTAGGAGGTGGGAGTGGGGAGGTGGTGGAGGTAGCCAGTCTTTTAGTATTCCCTTGTGCGTGTACATGCGTATGAGTCTTGAACTGGTGTTAACCCTGAGCCTTCTCTCCTGTGACCACATGCTGGATTGCACCCCAGAGGACTCATTTGTAGAAGAAAGGGTCTCCACTTTTGACCAACAGAACTAGCCTTTGTGACTTACAGACTTTCTTCACTCAGTCTATAGTCCTCCTATCTTGGTCCCCAGTTCCCCTACATGGATAATAGAAAGAACTGACTCTCAGAGGGGTCTAAAGGTATAGATGTATATGTCGGGGGTGGGGGAGGACATTAACCTGAATACAGGATACTGAGCCAAATGTAAAAAAGTGAGGCACCTACAAGAATTTACCTTCTTAACTATTTCTCTAACTTATTGCTGCTTAAAAGATGTGACCATGACATAACTAAGGGTAAGCACAACACAGGAAGGAATTAGATTAGATGGTAAAAATGATCTTGTGGTAACAAAGAATACTAAGTGCAGAAATGTATCATACTGGAATGTTGGAGGTCTCTCTTTGGATGATTTTAAACTCTGAGTCCCAGCCAGTCTAGGTTAGATTTGGTGCCAGGGGTGGTTTAGACAAAGGGGGCAGTTGTGCTCAGACCTTGTGAATTGTATATACTGTGATTGATTTCTTCCACCTCCAGCAGCTGTTTTGCTCACCAACCATGGCTTCTGACCTCTCTTGGGCTCTGAGATGGCCCTAGAGTGACTTTCCCTCCCTTTCCTCTGGAAGAGGGAGCACAGAAAGGCTCCAGGGTTCCCACCCCAGCCCTCAGGGGAACTGTGTAGCAGCTGCAGCAGCTGAGATCCTCGCATCCTTAGTCAGCCTCTGAAGTGAGGTCACAAGGTATTTCAGTCCTGTGACTGAGGTGTGAACCACAACCAAAAAGGAGGAAGTTCTTCCAGAGCCCGGATACGGAGGTGTGATAAGATTTCAAGGCTTCGCAAATGTGTGGGGTTTTTTTTCTTTCTATTTTTCTTTTTGTATCTCTCTCTTTCTCTTGTGTGAAAATAGTTGTCCAATTACTTTCAGGAAACCATTTCCTTTGGAAAGTATTAAAGGGTTTAACTTCTCTTCAACTCAGAAATAAATGCATTTCAAAAATGTACTGAGAGTCTAAGCATATCTTTTTCATCTTCTTGCACTATGGCCATTGGGAAGTGCTTAAAAGCAGATGTTTTTGTGGGATTCCTCAAAGTCCTGAGATAGATATTCCACAATATCTACACCACAATACCACAGCCATCATCAATAAACATGTAATTATTGAGCCTATTTTGAGCTCCACTCTCTATTGGATGTCATGAAGGACATACGGAAGGTCAATGCATGGATGCTACCCTCAGAAAGTGCCAACTGTACTGAATACAGTATCATATTCAGATGATAGGATTTTAGAGGTGGAAGGGATCTTATAGTGTCAAAGCACTTGCTTTACAGATGAGGAAGCAGAGTCCCAGAAAGTTCATCTAGCGATTCAGTTTTGGAGTCAGACCCAAAACAAAAGTAAGTCTCCTCACTCTCAGGCCATCTGGTGTGTCTAAGGGTTATGGCTGCTCTGTGGAGAGAAAACAATGTGAACCTCCGTAGCAGGGGGAGTCACCACTGGAAATCTTTTCTTAACTTCAAAACTGCTGGACCTATTCCAGGCCTTAACAGTGAGGAGAATTAATGCAATTATAGGGTATAGGTACACCTGGACACCTATTTTTCTGTCTGTTCACACACATCTGGAGAATGAGCCCTTCCACTCATTCTATTCCCCATCCTCCCCAGCTGATTCACTAATTAAAGGGTTACCATGGAAGCATCATATTCATATGACCAAACTTGGCCTCTAGGCTGGGGAGATTGCCTTTAGAGATGGCCACATGAACACAGCCCATTGGAACTGGAACTGAGCAGTCAGTTTCTCTCCATCACATATAAAGCTCAGAGGTTGCTGGCTGACAATCATATGTGTATGTTTATTTTTTCTTATTTATTTTGCTTTGTGTCTAGTAGGAAAGAAAATGTTGTCCACCAAGTGAGAGAAGAAGGAAGAAGATGTGTAGAGAAAAACAGAAACTAAAGACAGAAAGACAAACCTATGCACTAAAGTCCTTGCTTTCAATTGTTTCTAATGTCCAACCATATTCCGATTTGGGTTTTTTTGTGAGATACTCCAGTATATATATGATACATGACCTTTTATGCTTAAGCTAGTATGAGTTGAGTTTCTACCACAAATAATGAGTACATGGCAGTGAAAGATTATTGAATGCTTTTGAAGTCTCTCAGATAAACTAATACATTTTATAAAATGAGGAAGTGAAGGTTAGTGTGTGGTTGTGACATAAAAAACAGTTTGTTACAATAAGATCCAGGTAATGATGAACACACCTGGAAAGGCTTCCTGATGTCAGTATGTTGATTTGTTTAGTGTGGAGCAGAAGTGGAGCAGCTGTGGCCTCCCACCTGGTCATTGTGTCTGACATTGAGGACAGCCAGGCAAAGGACGCCCAAATCCAGAATGGTCCAGGTTTGAAAGAAGGAAAGAAAGTCTTTCAAATGGTGGGGGCCATTTTTATATGGAGCGGCAGGTTGGAAACTGGTGTTTGAGTTGAGCCAGGGCATGTGGCAGAGCTACCATAGAAATAACGGAAACATCTATCAGAAGACAAGAAAATAGGCACCTAGTACTTCTTTACTTAAGATTCTTACATTCTGGTTTAGGTTCTCAGATATAAGGGAGATGAGCCAGATGAGTTTCCCTGGAGGAAACTGGTCTCCAAGGGATCTGATTCCTCATGTTCATCCTGTGCTTTGAAAACTTAAACTACAACTAGTTACATTTCACTCCTACAATCCCACACAATTTCATTCCTTTTTCTTCTCCTGCCCCCTTCCTCTTCCCAGGCTTCTCTGCTCAGTTATTCAACAAATTATGGCTCCTTTCCTCTCCCCAAACCATTTCCAGGTAGAATACTGGCCCTGAGACATAGATTTCCTACCTTTAATTTGAAAGGTCCAACCTTTTTCATTTTTCCAGAAACTTCCAAATAGAGCCATCTTTCATAAAAACCTTTCTCCCAAGATAGATCAGGGAAATGAAAGGTGACAATTTCTTCCTGCTCTTTTCTGTCTGAATCTATTGCTCCACCACCACTTACAGCTTTACCCCATCTAAACATAAACTACTGACTTAGATAAAATGTAAATAATTTGCTTTGCCTATTTAAAGATATATTTGACATGAATTATACCATTGTCTGTCCTTTGTGTGTTGAGATTTTAGAGTCCCAGAGGCTTTTAGTATCATGTGACCTCAAGAGGAAACTCTTCGCTAGAAAAATCTGTATGAATCCAACTTGGATGGCTTTAGGCACTGCCATTTGCTGTAAGATAGTTTCTGGTTCTCATGTAAACTCTAATTATGGTTTCATACATATAATTGCTCTTTCTATCTACCAGGCAATTTGGTGGTCTCTACTATATAACGCATGTTGTCTCAAAGGACAATTAGATATAGTGCTAGATTAGAAACCAGGCTCATCGGCCACAGGCGAAATAATAGTAGCAGTAGATCTTAAAGAGATTTAACAGGCTGTGTGTTTTATTTCCATTATGTATTTCTTTTTCTTTTTAATGTTTTCTTGAATTGTTTATTTGGTAAAATTTTTATTACAAAGCCTCAACAACCATCATCAGATCTCTATGAAATACCTCTAGTACTGCTTTCAAATGTAGATTTCAGTGTTTATAAGAGAGAGTTTCATGACCTGGTGGTAATATACATGCCAATAATTTGATTTATTCAAGAATGTGGATTTCAGTATAGTATCATTCTCTTACTTTTTAGCAATTCACTCACACAGGTATGTATTTCATTATTACATAATTTTAAAGATCTCCTTCCACCTTAAATAAATGTTATTTGTTCCAATATCTAGGTAATATAATTTACTTGGCACCTACATAGAAGCTCTTATAAAATCCATATGACTTATAATTCATTACTTCTGCAGGAAAATCTCACTAAAGATTACATGTCAGATAGTTAAGATTCCCATCCCCTCTTTTTTTTTTTTTTGGAACTTAGAAAAAATAATTTAAGATGTTCTTTTTTTTAACATCTTTATTGGAGTATAATTGTTTTACAATGTTGTGTTAGTTTCTGTTGTATATATGTCTACATATATCCCCATATTCCCTCCATCTTGTGTCTCCCTCCCACCATCCCTATCCCACCCCGCTAGGTGGTCTCAAAGCACCGAGCTGATCTCCCTGTGTTATGCAGCTGCTTCCCACTAGCTATCTATTTTACATTTGGTAGTGTATATATGTCAATGCTACTTTCTCACTTCGTCCCAGATTACCCCTCCCCCTCCCCATGTTCTCAGGTCCATTCTCTACTTCTGCATCTTTATTCCTGTCCTGCCCCTAGGTTCTTTAGAACCTTGTTTTTTTTTTAGATTCCATATATATGTGTTAGCATATGGTATTTGTTTTTCTCTTTCTGACTTACTTCACTCTATATGACAGACTCTAGGTCCATCCACCTCACTACAAATAACTCAATTTCATTTCTTTTTATGGCTGAGTAATATTCCATTGTATATATGTGCCACATCTTCTTTATTCATTCACCTGTCAATGGACACTTAGGTTGTTTCCATGTCCTGGCTATTGTAAATAGAGCTGCAATGAACATTATGGTACATGACTCTTTTTGAATTCTGGTTTTCTCAGGGTATATGACCAGTAGTGGGATTGCTGGGTCATATGGTAGTTCTATTTTTGGTTTTTAAGGAACCTCCATACCCATCACCTCTTTAACTGAGTCATTTTGAGCAAGTGAGAATGAAATACTTGTAGTAATTTCTTTTCATCTATTGTATGTCCTATAAGAAGTTCTAGGAATAAATTATATACATGTATTTAGGAAATGTTTAATTTCACTAAAATGGAATAGAGATTAATTGCTTTTCAGCAACAAGTCATAATTTTGAGTCTGAAAATCTTAAAAATAAGTATTTGTTTAAAAATGTACCAAATATCCATATTGATGAAATCTAGACCAAATTATTTTTTATTTTTAACAATATAATACACTTTTTCCAAAAAGCTGATAAAATCCCAGCCACAAATTCACCAACAATAGTTTAATGTAACTGAAACAAACAAAGATGCCTCTCTTTTTTATATCTCAAGAATAGATTATATTCTGTATCTTGATATTAAGTTGTTGAACTTAATCAGCTTCAAACCTGCTTTCATATATCATCATGTGCGGTAAGAGAAACAAATGTGGATGCAGGTCTCTTTATTCTATTTGGAGGAGCTGTTACAATGACACCAGAAACCAGGAGATGGCACATTTCCATAGTGAAGTATTTTCCATTATGTATTTTATCTAGGGTTTTGATGGGAAATTATGTGGTGTGGATACAGGATGGGGATAGGGGATGTTATCAAGACAACTGATGATGGATGGAAGGAAGTAAGTGATGAGTTTTGTGTAAAGGCTCCTATGCTTCCGAATTCTCCGCCCTAAGGAAGATAATAGCCATCTGTTCTCCTTGTCCACCGGGGAATGAGCAAGGGAATATTTTTTAATAACGTGGCTGAGGAGATTCAGGATACACAGTGAATTTCACAACTGGCAAGTTCCTTGGACACTGGAGCCATTAACCAAGTGCTCTGTGAGTGGGGTGAAGTGCCCTTCTCTGGTGGCCAGCAAACATATCTGTCTAGCAGAATCTAAATGCAGTGCTACCCAAGGGAGAAGAAAGGAGAGCTGATGGTTGGATTCCTGCTTTCCAGTCTGGCAATATTTGTTTTAAATCCCATACCTGTCCTGAGAAGGAAATGTAGATATCTTACCATGATTCTGAAGATGTCCTCTTTTCATTTCATTCTCTTGATTTTTTTTTTCTTTTTTCTTTTCTTTTCTTATTTTGTTTTTTTGGCCACGCAGAATGCAGGATCTTAGTTCCCCAACCAGGGGTCGAACCTATGCTGCTTGCATTGGAAGAGCAGAGTCTTAACCACTGGACCACCAGGGAAGTTCCCATTCTCTGGAAAGGAGAGAAGAGTGAAGGGACCTTTCAGGGAAGAAAGTGTGATTTCTTTACAGAAAAGGGCATGTGTCTCATACTTCAGTTAGTTACATGAACACCATGTATTTAAAGACACAAACATTCACCTTGGAAATGAACAACTATCACAGTTCTTTCCCCTCAGAAAATCTGTGTGACACGGGGAATTTTGAGTTTTCTCGTAACGCATTTTAATGATAACTCAAGAAAACAGTTTTAAAGAGATTTATACCATAATCATAGGCTGTAATGACTTGAAAGCATCTTAAAAATTATCTGGTGGACAAGGAAACTGAGTCACAGAAAGTGGAATAAACTGAGGGTCACAAGAATGGTTCAAGGTTGGAGGGAAGGCATTAAAAGAAAAAAACTTACTATTTTTACCCAGAGTGAGGAAGACTGAGGAAATCTAGTCTCATAGGAGGAGACTTAAAATGCTGCTTTAAAGGATCAATAGGGAGAAATGGGCCCAGTGGACAGCAGTGATTTGCAAAAATGGTGACATAGTTTCCCAAAGATGCAAGATAGAGGAGTAATACAAGCAATTGAATTATGTGCCACTTACAATTGGCAATGTCCTCTTTAGTTAAGACATGCCCAAGCATCCGTTCCTTTGGGGATGATTGTGGTTACATTATGGCGCACATTTAAATCCAAACTCTGTTGGGTTTATTGAGAGATGGCACACTGGTCTCCAATGTAGAAGCTTTCCAGAGGATTTTCTATGATAATTTTACTTTACATTTTTTTTCTTTATAATGGCAAAAATTTCACAACTAAAATTCTTAACTCCTGTACAAAGTGTGACTCCACTCCAACAGCTAATTTCTCCAACTGAACTGATTACCAAATGGCTCACACCAATCCATTCGATGTAAAATTTAAAAAAGAGATTATTTCCACTTAAAGAATCTCTGGTTTGCCAAGTACGTTCACAGGGCTACCATGACGGTATTAGTCTACAGTGACTGGTGCTCTGATTTGTATTAGACAATAAGCCATCTCTCTGCCTAATGAAGAGCACTGACTTATTGCTGGGTCTCAGCTGTAGATTAGGCTGCCTGTGTTTATGTGCATACACCCTAGTGCTCTTTCCATGATATGATGGCTCAAGAGTCAGGAGATCTTCAGGCTTAATCATCAACCCCCTTTTGGATTCCCGTAAACAATTAACCTGAATAAGGGCTTCTCTTTGCCTACTCATCATCTGAAAAAATCCTGAAGTACTTTATAAAAAGTCCTAGCTGATCATTAGACACCCTTTATCAGAGGCCTCTGTGAGGCACACTCAACTTTTGGTTGAATCTAGGTGATTTCAAATTTGAGTGCAAAGTAATACCAGAGGTTGTATTTGACAGGGAACAGGACATTGGACAGGGAATAAACTTTGGAATCAGATCATCCTTTTGTCACTTACTGGCTGTGCTATTGTGGGTAAATATTTTACACCCTCTAAGCCTGTTTCCTCAACTGTAACCTGGAATAATAACCTGTCTTCATAGATTTGTTGTATGTTTTTCACTGAGATCTTGTTTTAAAAGTGCTTAGCATAAAATCTGTCACATTGTAAATAGTCAATAAATAGTTTTTGTTATCCTGATACTTAACTGATTTTCAGATTGATGAGGTATATGATGACCTTTAGTAAAAGCCAAAATCCTTACAAGGGCCTCTTACCTGCTGTCACTCCTCTGACTACATCTCCCACCACCCTCCCTGTTGTGTCCCTGCATTCCAGCTACCTTGACCTTCATTGCTTCTCCAAGGAACACATTTCCCCAGATATCCTCAGCGTCAGTATCCTCAATCCTTTCAGGAATCAATTTAAAAGTCTCATTATCATCAAGGTCATTCATCAGCTCATATATAATAATCAGACCTATCTATTTTAGCACGCTTTATCCCTCTTACCTGCTTTACCTTTCTCCAAATCACTTATCACCATCTAACACATTCTATCTAAACTGCTTTGTTTTTAGTCTCTCCTCAACTTGAAAATAATTCAATAAGCGTAGGCACTTTATTTATTCCCTGCAATTGTCCCCATGCCTTGGTCATGTCTGATATGTTTGTGGCACTCCATATATATACTTTTTTTTTTATAGCATAAATCATAAGCTTTTATTTTTAAATTTTTATTTATTTATTTATTTATTTTGCGGTACGCGGGCCTCTCACTGCTATGGCCTCTCCCGTTGCAGAGCACAGGCTCCGGACGCGCAGGCTCAGCGGCCATGGCTCACGGGCCCAGCCACTCCGCGGCATGTGGGATCTTCCCCGACCAGGGCACGAACCCGTGTCCCCTGCATCGGCAGGCGGACTCTCAACCACTGTGCCACCAGGGAAGCCCCCATATATATACTTTTGAAAGAGTAATGAGTGATTTTTCTAGCAGGAGTATCATTCATCCCTGCTTCAAGGCTTTGACAGACTTACATACAATTTACTGTGAGTTGACATCATCCCCATCCACATCCCAACTCCTGCCCAGCACTGGGGCACTGAAATTACAAGAAGCCCAAGGGAAGAAAGGTGGAGCCATAAACACTTGTCAGGCAGTCCTGATGGGGAGAGGAAAGCTGTCCTATAGCTATCATGTAAGACTCATTCTTCTCCATATCCCTGTCACCTGTGACTTTATCATCACTTACCTAGTTTATTACCCCAGACTCCATTGCTTTCCATTCTGCCATGTGTCCTTGCTCCAATCCACCCTGCCGCTGCCCTCACACCTAAAACACTTTTCATTACCTACCTCATCTGTCTGAGACCTGCAGGTCCTCCCTATTGCTTATAGTTTCAGTTCTGGACCTCATGTACATGTATAGTTTCAGTTCTGGACCTATGTTCATGTACATTCTCTATCTCGTCCCTCTTTCCTATCCAGGGTCAGCCCCAGTATGTCCCAATTTCAGCCCTGCTCTGGTTCCATTCTACCTTTTGTACATATTCTGTGTATTCCTGCTTCTGTGACTTTATTTCTTCTGTCCTTCCAGAATGTTCCCTCTGTCCTTCTGCCAATCCAAATCTACTCCAGATCTCAAATCTTAATCACACATCATCTGAGAAGTACTCGCCCACCAATTACTGCACCAATTACTGCAATTACTTCATACCAAATTTTTAAAAATATTTATTTATTTGGCTGCACTGGGTCTTAGTTGCAGCACACGGGATCTTCGTTGTGGCATATGGGATCTTCCTTGCAGTGTGCAGGATCTTTAGTTGTAGCATGCAGAATCTTTAGTTGCAACATGCAGGATCTGTTTTTTTTTCTTTTTCTATTTTTTTTTTTTTAGTTGCAGCATGTAGGAACTTTTTTTTTTTAGTTGTGGCACACAGGCTCTTAGTTTCAGCATGTGGGATCTAGTTCCCCTACCAGGGATCGACCCCGGGCCCTCTGCATTGGGGGGTGGGGGCGGAGTCTTTACCACTGGACCATCAGGGAAGTCCCGATGCCAATGTTTTCTTGCTCTTAACTTCTGTACCTCGAGTTACCTACACAGTTTAGCTTGTAGCTAGTCTCCGATTGTATCACATAATAACAGTAATAATTGTAACTACAGTTACAATTTATCCAGCTTCTATTATGTCTTAAACATACTAAGTACTCATATTAATTTTGAAAGGTAGGAATTATTATTCCCATTTTGTAGATTAAGAAACTAAAGGTCTTAGAGGTTAAATAGATTGTCCCAAATCATACTGTTAGTAAATAATAGAGCCAAGATTCAATTCCAATGTGCCTGACTATGCTTTGTTGTTTTCTTCTCATATACATATAAACTCCTGGGAGATATAGCAAAATATGTGCGTCCAGTAGGTCTTCAATAAATACTGGCTTGTTGAGGATGCAGCTTGGTTTAAATGTACCCTGACAAAGCCTCACCCATCAGAGGTGATGAGGTGAGGAATAAAACAGTCTCTACCCTCACCTCTCCCTTTCCTCTGTACCAGAAGAGATAGTGGCTGCAGAACAATGAGGTCAATGCTGTTTCAGGACTCAAAAGGGGAGGGGGCTCAATTCCATTTCCTTTCAAAGAGCCGGGCTCTGCACTTGCCCTTCCCTGGCCATCCCCAGCATCCAGGTCAGTTGCGTCATGCCATCTCAGGTTGAGAACTTTCCAGGCAGCCCTGGGCTTATTGAAGGCACCAGTAACATACTTCTGGACTCCAGGTCAGGATGCCCAAGACATACATCTGGCTGAAAGGAGAACAGGGCAGAGCCTGCCAGGGAGTGCCAGAGCTGCCCTTCCCCAGCAGGCTTTAGCCCCATGTCCTGAGGTTGCAGAAGGAGCTGACACCTGTCAGCTCCCTTCTTTCCATCTACAGTGTGGCAGGCACCATGTGAGATGCTTCACAAACATAGTCTCTTTCCAAAATGCTCACCACAACCCCACCTGAGTGCACTGACTCATCTGTGAAATGGGTATATTAGGTTGCATCTCACCCAAAGTCATCCAGACAAGAGGAAGACCCTGATATAGTTCCATCTGTCTTCAACAGTCCATGAGCTTTCCAGTATGCCATAGCATCTACCTGTACCAGGAACCAAGAGACTTAAGTCTCTGTTCTTGCTCAGCATACCACTCATCTTGGGAGACTTTAGTGTCTCTCTCTATCAAATGCATGTGCAAACCCACCCCCTCCACTTCCAGTTCCTTCCCACTTCACAGATTACTTTTGAATCTGTGTGTGCCATAGTATGCAAATACATCAAACACCTGATGGGAACAAGAGATGGAAGAAATTATTGTTAATTTTCTGTTTATGTATCTGCACATTTACACCTTGCTCCCTCAACTACCTGAAGATATCTGAGGTAGAGACTGTAATGTATGCACTACCCATGGCCTTCCCTCCACTGCCGAGTCCCTAACAGCTTGAGGAATACAGAAGATGCTCAATAAATACTAAAGACTTGCATGTGCAGAATCACGTGGTATGGTAGAGGTTTTTTCAGACTAACCCCCTCTCCTTGGAAATCAAAGCTCAGAAGGGCACAGAGTAGCCAGGCTGTGATCAGAGTCCTTGCTTGCTGTTTCTTAGTGAAGGACTCTGAAAAACCACATTTGTCTCCAGAGTTTTCCAGACTGCAGAAGCCAAGGTGTATAAAGATGCAGCTAATTTCAGGTGTGGGCTGGTTTTTTACCCTGAGTTAGTAGGTCTTTCATTTTATACATTTTTATAATTTTTACTAATATTTTATAATACTTTATAAGCTAGTGCCAGTTAAGATATCCAAAGAATATTGGTAAGGAAGCCAAATAAAACCAGATATCCTGATCTTTTTTAAATTCCAGCATATCTTGGCCTTAAAGAGAACTGGAAGGTTAAAGTTATTTAGGGTCTGATATGATGATGCTCATACCTCAAATCCTAGAGTATTTTTTAACATTATGAGGAATTTTTGCATTACTTCAGTTGCCCTTTTCCAAAACTCTGTAAACTAGGCAGGGTGTGGATTATCTCCATTTTACAGATGAATACACCAGGGCTCAGACTGTGATACATCCATCTACCCATGGCAGCCCTCTCCCCTGATTTCCAGCCCGTAAGGTAGGTGGGATAGGCTGGGTGAGGAAGTCAAGGAATGCGGGTGGGAGGCACTGGAGGAAATGTGGGGCTCCTGCAGTGGGAGTGCTGCTAGCCTAGCAGGACTCCTTCTCCTTTGCTCCACGCCCCAGATCCCCTTTGTCCCGCCTGCTTGCTTGCTTTGAGCCCAGCCCAGAAGGCTCTGCCAGCTTCTAAGCTGGCCCGTTTTACTGGTAAAGATTAGGTGCCAGAGTTTTCTGCTGGTGACTGCTCTTTCCCAGCACTCTCTTGCAGTATCATATTTCCTTAGCTTGTAACTCCTCTTCCTGACCCTTCTGGTCCTCAGTGACCCTTTCTCAGGTCACGGAAAGTGAGTTCACGAAGGTCTTCAACACCACCTTGCCTGTGCATCTCTCTGTAGAGAGAAACTTCTCCTCACTTCGTGCCCACCCCGTCCTCTGGAAAAGATTCAACTCAGTCTCCCCAACACCTTTCCTGCTTCCCATCACACCCCATTCTTAGCTACTGGACTGTACCAGAATAGCCAAGACTATCTGTTCACCATACCTTAAGATGCCAGTTCTATAACCAGGTCGACTTAGTCTGTACTCCGTACCCGCTTCCACTTTAAAGCTGAAATATCAGCTTAAATATCATGAGATATCATCTCACACCAGTCAGAATGTCCATCATCAAAAAATCTAGAAACAATAAATGCTGGAGAGGGTGTGGAGAAAAGGGAACACTCTTGCACTGCTGGTGGGAATGTGAATTGGTACAGCCACTATGGAGAACAGTATGGAGGTTCCTTAAAAAACTAAAAATAGAACTACCATATGACCCAGCAATCCCACTACTGGGCACATACCCTAAGAAAACCATAATTCAAAGAGTCATGTACCAAAATGTTCATTGCAGCTATTTACAATAGCTAGGAGATGGAAACAACCTAAGTGTCCATCATCAGATGAATGGATAAAGATGTGGCACATATATTCAATGGAATATTACTCAGCCATAAAAAGAAACGAAATTGAGCTATTTGTAATGAGGTGGATGGACCTAGAGTCTGTCATACAGAGTGAAACAAGTCAGAAAGAGAAAGACAAATACTGTATGCTAACACATATATATGGAATTTAAGAAAAAAGAAAAATGTCATGAAGAACCTAGAGGTAAGACAGGCAAAAAGACACAGACCTACTAGAGAATGGACTTGAGGATATGTGAAGGGGGAAGGGTAAGCTGTGACAAAGCAAGAGAGAGGCATGGACATATATACACTACCAAATGTAAAATAGATAGCTAGTGGGAAGCAGCCGCATAGCACAGGGAGATCAGCTCGGAGCTTTATGAGTATAAAATAGTCTATAAAATAGTCTATAAAATAGACTTTCAGGGGTGTTAAGTGATTGCTGCCCAAGCGCTAATAGCCAGTCAATGGTCGAGATAGTAGAGACCCCCTCATTTCCCACATTAGTTCTGTTACCATGACCCAGCGCTCCCTTTGCCATCCTCTCTCCCTGCTTTGGTTCAGGTCCTCATCATCTCTTAGTAGGACCTCAGTTAAATCATCCTAATGCTACCTGCTTTCATGTTTACCCCCTTTCAGTGTATCCCACTGGGAAGTGACCACACCAAATTTGAGATCAAGATGGCTCATTTCATATCAAACTTCTTAGTCGCAGGATAAAGTTTACACCCCTCAGCCTGACTTGCGAGACCCCACCACCTTGTCCCTGTGCATCTCCAGCTCCAGCTCATTCCAATTCCTAGCACATGTCTTATGCACCAACCATGCCACCCTCTTTGTGAAAATGCTTGCTGTTTCCTGGGTATGACCTTCCAATGTCTTTGCACGTTTCCTGCCTTGAATGCCCTTCCCTGTATCTTCCCTGTAGAAAATTCCTGTTTAAAAATTTCTCTGGCATCACAGCTTCTCTGAGACCTCCACCTACCGCATGAATTATGCAAATTTCTCTAGATTTTAAGTGTATATGCTTTGTTGTACAAATAGCATTTTATTACACTACATTTTGTGAAGCATTGGGTTGTTTTTCTCATTATATTGTAAGCATATTAAAGGCATAATTTGAATCTTCTTTTTTCTTCTTCATATTCCCCTAGGTCAAGGTTAGCTAATATTTGTAGCTCCATATATATTGCTATGTGACCAGGTGTCTAAGCAAGACATGGAGGCTACACATTAGAGAATTCAGGAGTCTTTCCATTGAAGGAGGTAAAGTCACTCATGGCCAAAGCTTTCACCACTATCCTATTAAGAATATCCTATTAACTGCTAACCTTAGTAGTTAATACACAACAATTACAAATGACTTATAGACATATCATTCCAGTGTGGTTCCTATTAATTAATTTAGTAATCACTGTTTGCTGCAGTATAAATGTATTGATTTTGTGTAATCCAAATAACTGATATTTATTGGTCTCTTTCTAAGCAATATATAGGTGTTACTTCATTGAATTATTGCAACTACCTTGCAAGGTGAAAATTATTGTCTTTAATAGATGAAGAAACTGAGGCTCAGACAATACAAGCAACTTGTAAAAGAGAAGTATCTGAAACCCAAAGAACCAACTGATAATTGTATTCAGGATTCTGGCACTCTGAATGAACAGGCCAGGTTAACAGTTCCCCTTACCATCTGCTGCCCAAAGAGGACTCATTTCTATTTTTTTATACAGTGTTCTTCTATGTGCAGCATGCTCATGATACTTTATTAGTTATATATTATTCCTAAATGGAGATAAAATTTGTCAATTATAAAATTAGCACTTATTCACTCTAAAACAGTCCAAAAATATGGAAAGGTATAAAGAAGACAGCTGTACAATGATTTCAACAGCCTGTGATAACCACTGTTAATATTGTGAGGGTGTCCATTCAGATTTTTTCCTGTGCACATACACTCATATATACATACATTTTCCTTAAGTGGAGTAATATTATACCTGTTTGACAACCTTACCTTTTTTCCTCAATGTGTGGTAACTGTATTTCTATTGTTAAGGCATGTAGATCGATATCATCACTTTTAATAGTGGTAGTAGTCTAATAAATGGATATACTGTAATGAGGCATATATGTTGTATACAATGTTCTATTATAAACAATGCTATGACAAAAAAACTGTGAAAAATTTATCTTTTCTCTTTTGACCAGGCTCAGAAGTAACCATGAGAGCCCATCTTTTTTTCATTATTATCATTTTTTACATCTTTATTGGAGTATAATTGCTTTACAATGTTGTGTTAATTTCCGCTGTTAAGAGCCCATCTTTTAATAATTTCTTTGATCATTAGTGAGGTAGAACAGCTGTTCATACCTTCACTGAATTAATGTAGTATTTCTTTGGTGAGTTCTTTTTATTCCCTTGTCTATTTCCTTATGTGGATGTTTCCTATTTTCTTCTTGGTTTCTAGGAGCAATTTAGATAAGATAGTCATCTCCGTTCTGTCACATATATTACGAAACATGGATAGAAGTAACCTCAGAAATCCTTTGTTTAACACTCCCATTTTACAGATTAAACTCTCTGGAGAAAGGAAGTGACTCATCAAGTTCTCATGGTTGTACTCCTGATTTTCCAGTGACTCACTAAGATTTATTGACTTAGATCACTTATAGTTCTAGTATATCACCCTACCTTCTAAACTGACCAAGATTTGTTATCATAGAGTCCTTCCTATGAAAAAATGTTAGAAAAATATAAATTTTTTTTTTAGACTTCTCTGTCTTTTGTCCTTTTCTACCCCAGAATTCTTTTTAACTAGAGAGTAGAAGAAGAAAGCACTGAGGAGGACAGATCAGTGTTACAAACATTTCTATAGATGTTCTCCTCTTTAGAGAAAGTGAACTAGACACGGTGACCCTCAGAGGTCTTTGCAAGCTTGATGAAAATTTCTTGGATTTCATAATTTTTTACTTAATAAAACTTTTGATAGTCTTTGTATGTTATGTAGATGGTTTCTTGGCTGCTGTTTTCTGTGATGGATGAGGGCTACTCTAAGAAGCTATTAATTGTGTATTGCCTCTGGCTGGGAGGCTATTTGAAGGCTGCTGTCTTGATCTGATGTATATTTGCATCTGTTTTTCATGCCTTTCCAAAACGGAATTTCATTTGCTTCCCCCTTTGTCACGAGGAGGAGAATGGCAAAACCAAAAGTGAAGAATCATGATGAACAGGATGCACACTTGTCTGTCAGCTTTTATGGATAGACTTCTTATGCCTAACTTATTCTGGGAAAAAAAGGATTATTAGTACAAGAAGGGAAAAAGCTAGTTGAGGAATCAACAATAGAAGTCAATTGGAAGAGAAAAAAAAAAAAAAGAATAGAGTAAGGGGTAGGGAAGCCATCAAAGTGCATCACTTACTAATAGACGGTTCCAGACTTCCTCTCTCAAGGAAGATTGGCACATGTGGAAAATCTGCTTGTCCATTTGTGCACTGCAGAGAAGGGAGGAAAGGTCCCAGAATCCCTAAAGGGGAAAATTCAGGGGAGAAGTAAAGCAGGTGTTTCCTGCTACCTGTGCCTCAGAGAAGAGCTCAGAGTCCTGGGAGGGAGTTTCCCACAGAGGCTTAAATCACAGGAAGCCATACTTTTCTATCAGCCTTAATTCAGAGGTCAGACACATCCGCCATTACCTCCCAGACTTCCTCTCTCTGTCTCTCTCAATCTCTGACAGAAGGTCCCTAGCTTCAAACTAGGAAAAAGCTAATGCAGATGTATCATATAGACAGTTTTTCTATCCTCCTTTCTCAGATTATCTTCTTTTTGGGGTTTATTTATCTATATCGATCTTTATTGTGCCATTTCTTCACCTAAAATAAAAATGAAAGCAAAAAGTAAAATGAAATATCCAAGTGAAATATTACCTTGAACTTTCACACCATGACGCTAAAAGGTATTTGGTCATTTAAGCACTACAAAATAGGTTCTTTACTCCTACAAAAAATGAGTTTGAAAACCAACATTCATAGGAAGCAAACTGTAATATTTACATTAATATGTCAGCTACATCTTTTAAAATCTCTCTCATCTCTGCTCTCTCTCTCTTTATCTCTCTCTGTCTCTGTAGTGCTCTCTCTCTCTCTCTCTCTCTCTCTCTCTCTCTCTCTTTCTTTTCCCTCTAACAATGAAGTATCCAGAAGAGTAATACAACTGGGAATGGTGCATGTGTGCACGTGTATATGCCATGCATCTAAATGTTGGAAAGCAGCGAAAAGATTTTTAAATATATTATTTGTATATTTTAGATTAAAGGAGAGTAAAAACAGGAAAAAGAAGGAGAGGGAAGAAGTGTGAAGCGAATAAGGAAGGGAGAAGATGAAAGAAGGAGAGAAGGAAAGGAGAGAGGAAAAGAAAGATGGATGAGTTGGGACACTCAACTACAAAGCGAAAATGCCATATATCATGCAGATGTTTTGTCTACAGCAGACCAAACATCAGGCTTTTGGGAAACATTTGGAAGATACAATGCTCCTTTCACTGTACAGACAACTGTTGACAGTGCTATCGCCTCTTTCTCTATGTGTATGTGTCTATCCTTTTCAAGCCTTTTTGTGGTCAAATTATAAAGGCCTGTTCAGTGGTGGGGTGACGTCACACTGACCACAAAAGCTTATATTTCCTGCTACTAAATACACAGCCCCTGCTAACGAAGTGATCATTACAGAGCGAGCTTGTTCTGCCGAGGTCACCCCGATGGGGATAAAGGCAAGGGGAGGGGCCAGTTGAGAGAGCAGAGCCATTATTCCCAAGTGTGTCTGTCGCCTGCTGATCCTCATCTTGTTAGAACCGAAAGATGAAAATAGAAGTCCCTTTGTGCTTCCTCCAGACCTTTGTCTCTAAGGATGCTGGGGTATACTGGGACGCAACATGGTGGAGAGAAAGGAATAGACAAATTCCAGGTCTGATTCCAATCTCCTCATTTATATGCTGAGTGATTTTACCTCTTCAGGTCTAATCATTACAATCCCCATTTGACCAAAGAGGAAAGAGCCTCACGTAAGAATCAAATGAGATCATGCATTTTAAAGCAGTCACAATTGGTTTTATTTTTAGGGTGTCATTCGAATCTTAATATCATTTCTTTGGTTCTCCCACCCACATTCCTTGTGATAAATAGGAACTGCAGTTCTGTATTCTGAGAGGAGAGAGTAAAGGGTAGGTTTTATTTTTGCAAATTTTATTTTATCTATTTATTTTTGCAGAGGTCACAGTAAAGACAATTTTTTTTTTTTTTTTTTTTTAATGAAGGAAACTAAATAAACTTACACGGTAAAAGGAAGACTTAGCAAGTTAAGGAAAGAAAGCCACACCAATTACTAGGGGGACAGAGGGCTAAGGGAGGATCCAGGTGAGATCTCATGGAAGAAGTAGCATTTGCTTGGGAATAGTGCATAAGAGTATGGAGGGCAGAGATGGAAAAAGGGTGATTATCATCATGGATCGTGCCCTTGAACTCCTAGGTACCCCCTAACATTAAACCAGAGTGATTCGAGGGCTTATGCCATAAGTCTTTGGCAACCCAAACCTCAGATGAAATGAAGCTGTATGAATGCATCTTTTGAGTATTTCATGTAATCAGGTTAATTTCAACATTGAGAGAAGTGGAAAACCACTGCTCAGCCAAGACCATACAGAATTTTCCTACTCTCAGTTCTGAGCTTTTAACAAAGCAGGACTCAAATTCCCTACATTTTTCTTTCTTTTTTTTATTTTTTGCCCTTTTTGTGAAGGACTATTACACATAGGGCCTCAAACCCAATGAGGACTTTGGAATGAGTCCACATGACATTCAGCGAAAGGAAACTTTTGCCATTATCAATATAATTTAGGTGGTCTGGACAACTAGTCTGGATATTCCAGCTGCTGACAAGTTTCTGTAGGCCAGGGTTGTCCAAGTTTGTTCTCTATATAAACCAGAAAAATCGGAAAATTGCCATGTTCCTCTGGGCCATGTGTGCCACCCGGCCCTTATTGAGGCACACTTTCTGCCAGGGCCACTGGCTAAATTTAAGGGCCTCCAGTAGGCCCAAGGCCAGGCAGTTCACCTGATCTGAGGCTAAGGCTGGGTTGGCACTTCTGAGTTATTCCCTACAAGCTGCCACCCCCCTGGCTCAGGCATAAAGCCTTAGCTCCATTAATCATCCTTTTCCTGGAGCACACTAGACGAACTCCTGGCTTGGAGTAGAGCTATCATTTTCATTTCCTAATTTTAAAATGTGTGTGTTTGGTAACAGGAAAGACATGCCAGAAAGGCAACTTCAAAGTCCCGCCATAGGGAAAAAAATGCAGAGAGAAGGTCCTGGGATATTTTCTTCTGAACTAACCTCCCCTGTAATGCTGGGGAGTGTGCCAGAAGATGAGGTCTGTGCTGGGAGAGGAGCCTTGCAAAGGGGATGCCACCATCAATTTGGGGTGGGTTTAGCTGTTAAAGGTAGAGCTCTGAAAACAAAACTGAAGGAGTCAAGATAGAATTTCAAGTACCATGTTAAGCTAACGAGAGTCAAGAAACAGAGAATATGCAGAAATTGGTGGCCAGAACTTAGAAAAATATAAAATAATGTGAAAAAACAAGCAAGTTGATCAAAGCCAAGTCAAATAGCCAAGATATCTTTCACAGGCTCAATATACCTGACACTATAAAGGACCTAAAAACTGAGGCACTGGCATAGATAGATCAATTCCAGGAAAAGCAAGATTCCTGGGGAGAAAAGTTGGGATGAAACCAGAAAGCAAAAAGTGAGAGTTCTCATTGGTCCATAAGGGAGTAAAGGAGACACAGAGACTGGGCCAAATGTTAGAAAGACAGCAGAAGTAAGAGGATCAAAATCAGGAAGGTTCTGACACAGTAAAAAATGGAAGTCATGCATCCAGAACTCCAAATGTAGATAAGTAGTGAATTTCAACTGGCTCTGCCAAAAACCACTTCTATGGCTAGAGACTCCTTTCACAAGGATTAATTGCTGTTGAAGATATTCACTGCTTCCAAAGAGCTAAACCCTACCCGAGGGGGGAAAAAAAATGACCCTCTCCTATCTTTCCTGCTATAGCAAGAAGCTCAGGTTTAACCAATCAAGTAATTCATTTCTGTGAAAAAAATCTGAGTTATTTTATTTATCAATCTATCTGTCAACCTCTATCTACCTGTCTATCTATCTATCTATCATCTATCTACCTGTCATCCACCTATCTAGTTATTTTTATGGATAACTATTTTTATGGATCTCATACCTAATTATGATACCAAAGCAGTCGTTTTCCACACAATAGTCAACTCAATTGTTGAAAAGTGAAAAACTCAGCCCTTCAGCCTAAGGTTTGATTCCCATGATTCCAAGCAACCTACTTGACTGATTATTTTCTCTGTGCTGATTCACATTTGGCTGAGTTAACTTGATTGACTGTGTGGTAGACACTCATTCATAGACCCAAACAATCTGTTGGTTGATGTTGCTCAGACAAACCTACAACTTAATTGGCTGGATTTTTGCCTTTTTCAAATGGAGTGATGACATTGTAGAGACTCTGTGTTTGTGAGAGGCTTTTCAGTGTACCTTTAGCTTAAGACTATTTTTTCTGAAACCTTGTAAAGTACAGAGCACTTCAGGAGCAGAGACAATACGTTGGGTGATGTTCAGCGTAAATCTCACAGTCTGGAGAAAATCTTGGGCCAAACACGAACCTCGTCAGATATCAGGCTTTCCAAAAGTAGACGTAGAAGTCTCCCATTTGTCTCACTCCTGCTGTTTGCCCCTGATAATCACCGTGTTACCCATGTTGTTTTCAAAACTCACAGCCTAAAGAACCACCTCATTTTTTCTTAGAACTTTGGTGGTAGACCTTACTTTTTATTCTTTTCAAATTGCATGTGAATTCTCCCACATTTAGGGTAACCCAAGCTTAGCATCTGAATACATGTTTCCTAGCCAATATCTCTGTACATCATCCATGATTACATACTGTGTCTCAGGCACATGTGTAGGACATACAACTGAGGCGGCCATCTGCAATTGCCAGAGTCAGTGTAATGTCAATACTTACCCTTGCTTTATATTTTGGGTGAGAAGTAGGGCTAGGTCCACGTAGTAGTCTAGTGCCCTCTTGTGGCTTTCAAACTAAGAGCTTAAGTTCCTTTGTAGAATTAGAGCTATTTGTGGAATCACAGGTTTAGAGAAGGCCATTGTGAAGTTAACTCATACCTTCTGTCTTCTGTCCCTCAGTAATACTGCCCTCATCCTGCAAAGCACAATAAGTGTTGGTAGACCCATTCTACTCTGAGCTAAGAAGAACCCTTTGGAGTGTGTGTTGGACTTTAAAAGGGACCTTTGAACTTAGTACACTGTGGAAGCAGCGTGCATGACCAGTAATTGTTGATTGAAGTCCCTTCACCAACATGGTAATACCTGCCAATTTTTCCATTTACTCTTATGCTTATTCATTTCAAATAATTTGGTATGCTTAATCTGAAAGAAATTATTATGAGAATTACGAGAGATGTAAAAAGTCACCTGAAAAATATGAAGATTTGTCATGTGAACAGATCAGATATTCTACACAGCTCCAGAGGGACATAAGTAAAGATTATAGATATTGGTTTACTATAAGGAAGAATTTTTTAATACTTGCAAATGTATGACGCTGGATCATGTCTGGGGATAAGTTTCCATTCCTTGCAACAGTTTAGGAGACGTGGTTTAAGTTGATATGAAAACTTTACAGGGGATTTTCTCCACTGGACTAGATGATCTTTAACAAAAACTTTTAGATTTTTAGAATTTAAAGAGTCCACAAATATATCCAAGAAAGATTACAGCTTCCTTTGACTACTCAAATAATTCTCATAGTTAAGAGGTCCTTTAATGTTCAATATGGAACCTTCTCAATATATAGCAAGTTCATATCTACATCACTCTTTCTAGGAAATCAAACTGTATGTGAATGTGTATGTGTGTGTGTGTGTGTGTGTGTGTGTATGCAAGTGTGTGTTTATCCAAACCCATTCTCATAAACTACCTTGTTCTGATTTTCTAGATTGTAGTTAATCTTTTATGTTTTCTTCCAAATCTGACATCCTCTCACTTAACTGCTTTTTGTTTTTAGCAAACCTTTTACATTTGTGCCTAATTGTGTGTAATGATAAGTTACATATTAGAGAAAAATATTTACATTTGCTTGACTCTGGTCAAGCAAACATATAATATAATATAATGAATATATTAATACATATATATTAAAGCAGTGGCTCATCCATAGCATAGCCAAAAGATAAGAGTAAAAAACTTAGGGCTTCCCTGGTGGCGCAGTGGTTGAGAGTCCGCCTGCCGATGCAGGGGACACGGGTTCATGCCCCGGTCTGGGAAGATCCCACGTGCCACGGAGCGGCTGGGCCCATGAGCCATGGCCACTGAGCCTGCACATACAGAGCCTGTGCTCCGCAACGGGAGAGGCCACAGCAGTGAGAGGCCTGCGTAACACACACAAAAAAAAAAAAAAAAAAAAAAAAAAAAAAAATTTAACTTGAGAAGATTATTCCTGAAAGTTAAGAGTTTGATTTTGTTACCCCGCATTACAGGGACAATGAAAGTCATCATCCCTCTCTAGTTCATATTGACTTACCAGAGGGCAGAGGACATGATTATGTTTCTTTCCAGCCTAATCTCTTACTCTTTTAAAAGGGTAGAATTATTTTAGAGGTATTGATTGAGTTGGATTTTTGTTGCTGCTGTTGCTTGAGTTATTTTTCATGTTTAGTCAATGAAATATTCTCTGTATTTTTGTCTGTACCCTAAACATCAGAGAGGGGAAACAGCTAATCCATCACATCTTGCAAAGGGCCAACATCAGATTAAAACTAGAAGCCACTGAGTCTTAACCCTTTGGACCTATAGTTTGAAGGGAGGTTAGAGAGCTGCCTCCCCCTTGTGCCTGCTCTCTCCCAAAGACCTCATCACACTCACTACATTGGAATTAAGGGGAGAGGACAGAGTGTTTTCCAGGATAAAAAGTTAATCCATCCTTGCTGGGCCAAAACTCCAAAGGTTTTGGGGTTTGCGCAAAGTTCCGGTCTGGGACTCAAACTGGTTTGAGATTTCTCTCTCTTCTTCCTTACAGTAGTTCACCTACCTAACATCCTGACAAAGGAGCCAATGGCCCGTGTCACAGACCTTGTTGACAGCCCTGGGCTTAATAGAGGAATTCTCATCCCTTCCCATCTTCATGAGAGAGACACACTGGATTGTCACCAGCCTGTGAAATAAACCACCCACCTGGTTCATGGAATCATTTCGAGGCCAGAAAAGCCAGCCTTACTCAACTGTGCCATATGGGAGAAAAGAAACAGTGTTTTTCCTCCATATGGATTCGTCACACATTAATAAGAGGCATTTGCTCTCTGTATCAGCCAAAATCCTTGATTCCTAAAACACATGAGAAGACGTGCTTGGCTTAACTTGCCAGGGAATTGGATATGTACTTTATAAAGTGAATCAAAACTAATGCTGTGTTGGGCCATTCTGTCCCTACCTCATTGGAGAGACATCCCTGCAAATGGACAGCTAATCCCTTTAATGAGCAAAATACCCCAAGGCTTTTCTGGCAGAAGAGGCCAGTGTTTAACTACCTCTTGCTGCACAGCTACAGAACACAGAATTTTAGAGCAGAAAAGGATCTCAGAGATCATCAAACCCCCTCCCACATCATTTTCCATGTGAAAACTGACGCCCAGAGAAGGGAAGAGACTTATGCAAGACCGCTCAAGCTGCGTTGTAGGATCTAGGATCACATCCAGGTCTCTTCACTCTTAATTCTCTCCTCATGGGTCACAGTTCTTTTTATCCTTTCTTTCTTCTGATAATTCCCTTAAAGTGCATTTGCTGCTTTTTTTTTTTTTTTCCTCCAGACTCTGACCCACTGCTCACAGATTCGATGGATAAAGAATTATGATTTCCTTGGGCTTCCCTCGTGGCGCAGCGGTTGAGAGTCCGCTTGCCGATGCAAAGGACAAGGGTTCGTGTCCCGGCCCGGGAAGATCCCACATACCGCAGAGCAGCTGGGCCCGTGAGCCATGGCCTCTGAGCCTGCGCGTCCGGGGCCTGTGCTCCGCAACGGGAGAGGCCACAACAGTGAGAGGCCCGCGTATCGCAAAAAAAAAGAATTATGATTTCCTTACTGACTTTCCCTCAGTGATAAAATTTCTTTGATGATTCTGTTCTTTTCTTAGCTGCCACTATCTTTATTCATCACTGTGAAGTGAAATATGAGACAGTGGGATAAAGCTCAGCATGAGTATTGGAGACCTGCATCCTGGCCACAGGTTCTTCATAAGATAATACAATAAGGTCATACCTTTTGACCAACAACAGAAAGAACAAATTTCCAAGTTGGGTGCTCCACTGTTGGCTCTTTTCTTTGTTTCCTGTATGTATGGAAAGTATTATATCCTTCAGAAAGTCATGCTAGAAGAACAAACTGAGTCAAGGAGAGATCGATATGCAGCTTTCATGGCTATGGTCTTTTCAAGGAAACAAGAAAGAATTTTGCAGAAGTCCCTATCAGGTCTGGTCCTTAAATACTAGCCAGAGCAAACCCCTTTGGAATCAGAGGCTGCCGTATTTGGACATGCTCCTGAAGCTGTGTTTATACAGAGGAAACTGTCTATGGATTTACCATAAAACCCTTGATTTGAATCCATTCTGTTATATGTAAGACACTGATCCCTGCTTTATTCATAAAATACAGACATTAGTATCTACTTCTTAAGGTTGTTGTGATTAAAAGAGATAGACATATAAAGCAATTAGCAAGGACTGTTCAAAATCTGTTATCTACATTATCTGGCATTCTTTTCTTCTTTCTAGAGTAATCTAAGCTTAGTGGCTGCTTCATCAGGGCAGTTTTCTTTACTAAGGTACCCAAAATAAATGATCTCATAAGAAAAGACTAGTGAGAAGGAAGCCTGAATTCCAATGAACTGTCCCAGAAAGTTCATATCTCAGGAATTATTTCTACTCATCAAGTGTTCCTACAGTAACTCCTGTAAGGTTAGTGGAATAGAGAGGTAGGCCATGAAGGCAGGGAAAGAACCATGGCAATTAATAATTAATAATGTTTATATTGTATATTTATATATACATAAATATATAATATATTATTAATTAATTATTAAATATTAATATTATTAATATATATTAATTGTTGTATTAATATATATATTAATTATTATTATATTAATGTAATATAATAATATATTATAATTAAATTATATTAAATTAAATATATTATAATATAATATAATGATATATTAATTATTAATTAATAATATATTAATATAATAATTAATAATGCTAATATTTAATAATAATATTAATAACAAATTAATAATTGTTAATATTAATAAATATCCCCACAATAGTCTGGGCTGCCTGTTGACATGTGGTGTGTGTATGTGTGTTGCACACACATGAGTATAGGTAGCTGTGTACCTGTGTTTATTTCTCATCTGCCTATCTTAAAGTTACTCTTAGAACAGTGTTGTTGTTGTTGTTTTTTTCTCTTTCCTTGTAACATAGTTGGCTTCCAGTAAATCAGGGTTAGTGACCATATTCAGCCTCTGAAGAGAGTTGGATGGGGTAAGTAATTAAATACAATTGTAAAGTCTTAGGTGCCCAGTCAATTAAGAATCTAAAATTAAAAGGCAAAGGATATAGAACAACATGAAACCAAAGCTCAGCCTTTGGGAGCAGGACCAGATGCCATCATCTCTCCACTTTATTCAGAAATGCTTTGACCTGTGTTCTCATAGAATCCCTACTACTCAAGTTCTTCCTCACTCCTACTTCTACCAGGCGTGTGTGTGTGGTTCAATGGGAGAGTACAGCAGGTTCCTGTTTCAAGCTTTGAGGCCACAGAATCTCTAGTTCTATAAATCAATCTATCCTGAAGGAGGCAGCACTTCCTGTTCCATGTCCCTATGAATGGAGAAATAAAGCAGAGAGTAAAAGAGAATGAGAGAAATGCAGCCCAGACTTTGAGGTGGCACCTCTAGTTTCCTTATCTTTTTTTTTTTTTGTCCTTTTCATGGGCTCACAGAGTGTTGAGGACATGGTTGATGCTATGTGAATTCACCTATTGAAACAGTTGGTAGATGGAGTAAATAGCTAAAGTATACCAACCAGCTGGTGTCCATCCATAATATCCTATTAGCAATTGAGCTCTCACCCAAGTGGGGCTTTAATTTATGAAATAATGACAGCTCCTCATTGGAGTTTTGTCTTAGGAGCAGAAGAAAGATAAAATTTTTCAAGTTATCTTTTCAAGTTATCTCAGTCTCTCTCATTTCTGAAAATGAAGCTTGAAGAGGTTAAGTGAGTAACTTGTCTGAGACCATACCCCTAAGACAGAGCCATCCATCAATGGGCAACCAGAGTTACCTGTCCCTATACAAAGATGAGTTAACAATGTGAAAATAAAGCCACTAATTGAATCAAGACCATGTATAGTTTAGAGGTGGAGTGGAATGGAGAGCTAGTTTGTCTAGAATCTGGTTTTGAGACATGTTCTGTCACCAAGAAATGCAGGGGAAAGACTTGGAGAAACATGGTCTAAAACAGTGTTTCTCAAATGTCAAGGTACATAGGAATCACTTGTAGATTCTGATTCAGTATGGCTGGGGTAGGACTTGAACTTTTGCATTTCCAACAAGCTCCCAAGTCATGCTGAAGCTACCAGTCTGGTAGCTGAAGCTACCAGACCTTTGAGTAATGAGGGTCTAAGACACAGCTAAAAGGACATAAAAGAGACCACCCAGAATCACTGGAGAGTAAACTATTCCTGGAGTTTTGGCAGCACCACAGACCCATTCAGCTTGTTGTGCAGCTGCATTGGCCCATCTGGAGGGTGGCCCACTGTCTCTCTGAGCTGTTGCTCCCTTTGCCTAAGCTCCCAGGCCTTGGGCCTGGGATCTAGAGAGAGCCAGCAAAAGCTGAAGGAAGGGCATATTTCTACTTCAAGGAGCTCAGCCCCGAATAGGCATTTTTAAAGATGATGGTTTGGGGAATGTCACTGAAAATACATCTACCTTGATCATCTGTTCATCAGCACCTGATGAGACATGACTCATTGGCCTCATGGATATTAAGCATCAACAAAAGGCTGCGAACAGAGAGCATAGTGAGCTCTTTTTGTCCACAGCACCTGAAAGACAGAATTGTGAGCACACCTGAGATTTTGCAGCACTCCCAATTAAGTCAAGAGATGGGAGATGATGGGATCTGATGAATCTCAGGTGACATATAGAAAGACAGAAAGAAAAAGGATGGGCAAAACACATTAAAATGTTAATTATGACAGTCTGAGTGGAGGCATGATGTGTGGGTCCTTTTTTATTTGACATGAACTTTTACTTGGTTGTCATCATTCCTTCTATATGATGATTGTACTTTTTTTCCACTTAGAAACATAACTCGGGCATTTCCATAAGCAGAGTTCTAAAATGCAGCATAGTATTCTTCCAAATGGATATATTCTAGATGTCTGGCAAAAGGGAATTTATTAGCTAATAATTTGTTTCCAAATTTTTGCTCTTAAAATTAACATTTTAATGAACATATTTGTGCAAGACATTCTGGAAGTCCCAGAGGTGGATTTGATGGGGTTTAAGTAAATGAGTCTAATGTTCACTTCCATAATGCTTTCTTTTACTGATAGTGATGTAAATTGATGTAAGCCATTTGGAAAATACTTCCTGTCTCATCACATGCACTCCTTCAAATCTAAAGTTCTAAGAAGTTGTCTTATTTGAGGTCTTATTTGACTCATCATGAGCTTGAGGCTGAGTAACTTGAAAATACTCAACTAGATGATGGCAGAGCTGTAACTAGAGCCTGTTTGAGCCTCTGCCCCTGTTCTCAGAAGCTACAGATCAACAAGTACCTATGGTTAAAGTCTGTCAGATCATGTAAACTGATACAACCACTATGGAGAACAGTACGGATGTCCCTTAAAAAACTAAAAATAGAACTACCATATGACCCAGCAATCCCACTTCTGGGCATATACCCTGAGAAAATCATAATTCAAAAAGAGACATGTACCACAATGTTCATTGCAGCACTATTTACAATAGGCAGGACATGGAAGCAACCTAACTGTCTATCAACAGATGAATGGATAAAGAAGATGTGGCACATGCATACATGGAACATTACTCAGCCATAAAAAGAAACAAAACTGAGTTATTTGTGTTGAGGTGGATGGACCTAGAGTCTGTCATACAGAGTGAAGTAAGTCAGAAAGACAAAAACAAATACCATATGCTAACACATATATATGGAATCTAAAAAAAAAAAAAAAAGGTACTGATGAACCTAGTGTCAGGGCAGGAATAAAGACGTAGACATAGAGAATGGACTTGAGGACATGAGGGGGGACGGAGGGGAAAGCTGGGGAGAAGTGAGAGTAGCATCGACATATATACACAACTGAATGTAAAATAGCTAGTGGGCAGCAGCAGCATAGCACAGGGAGATCATCTTGGTGTTTTGCGACAACCTAGAGGGGTGAGATAGGGAGGGTGGGAGGGAGGCTCAAGAGGGAGGGGATATGGGGATATATGTATGCATATGGCTGATCCACTTTGTTGTACAACAGAAACTAACACAGTATTGTGAAACAATTATACTCCAATAAAGATCTTTTTTTTTTTTTTTTTTTTTTAAAAAAGAAAGGTCCATCAGGTTCTGGAGCCCTGAGAGTAATATGATGCCCATTTTTGTTTTCCTGTCATTACTACTGGTACCTCTTATTAGCTTCCAGGTAGAAGGATTCAGTGAAATGTGCAAGACTGGGAAAATACAAACTATAATGCCAGCTCCATTTCATTCTACCTGCAAGAATTTGAACATGTCATTTAACTTCTCAGAGCCAATTGCATTTATGTGTAAAAGTGATGCCATCACTTCTTGCAGGATGCTCAAGAGTAATAAATAAAGTAGAGGATTTGACTCTAGCTGGCACAGTTCCTGACTGTATAAGATGCAGATGTCACAGCACTTCTGTTGAATGTTTTTGAAGATTAAGTGACAGCATGCTTAAAGAGCTATTTTCCCTTTCTTCCTGCTATGGCATTCCCACTCCTTTTCCCACACCCCAGGTTTCTTTCAATTGCTTTGAAAACAGCTTCATTATAAATATACAAACATAAACAAAAATATTAGTGAAACACTAAAATCATTAAATCCATGCATTCATTGAACTGTATGATAAGGACTTGTTCTCTTGAGTGGTTATTCAACATGTCTTTTTGGAATATTTAATAGTGTTATTTGATGAGGACCCTTTTTTCAACTTGGTGCTTCTTCCCTCATCCCAAATAGCTTTTAGCATATATACTAACAGTACAGAATTTCATTATATTTTCTTACTGTTTGAGCTTTCCTAACCAAGGTGATTCTGGAACTGATCTGTCAAAAAGTTCATAAAAAGTGTACAATTGGACAAGAAATCAAAATTTTTGCTTTAGTGGTGATGTCCTTATATGTAAAGTATAAAAGTACCTAACTTATAGAATTGTTGTCAGCTTTCAAGGATATGCTCTGCCTAAAGTACTCTGCATAGGGCACAGCAATAATAAATAGTGCATCAAAAATAGTTATTGTTAATTCACGTTGCCCTTATGTCTTCTCTTTTTTGCAAATGTCTAAAACTTTGGAGATTGTAATTAAAAACTGTATTTTTTGACAGCTTTACCGAAGTGTAATTTATATACAAAAAATCTGTGCACATTTAATGTACCCAATTTGATAGGTTTGAACATATCGCATACACTTGTGAAACCATCACCACAATCAAGATAATGAACACATACAACACCTCCAAAAATTTCCTCTGACCCCCTCCTTTTTGTAGTAAGAACACTTAACTTGAGATTTACTCTTTTGGCAAATTTTTCAGTGTACAAACAGTAAACTATAGGCACTATGTTGTATGGCTGATCTCTAGAACTTACTCATCTTGCTTAAGTGAAACTTTATACTCATTGAACAATAATTCCTCATTTCTCCCTGACGCCCCTGTCCCCCGCCAGGCCCTGGTAACCACGATTTTTCTCTCTACTTCTATGAGTTTGACTGTTTTCGTTATCTCATATAAGTAGGATTATGCAGTATTTGTCCTTCTGTGACTGGCTTATTTCACTTAGCACAATATCTTCCAAGTTCATTTATGTTGTTGCATATGGCAGGATTTCCTTCTTTTTCTTACATTTTCCCCCAGCTTTACTGAGAAATAATTGATATACATCACTGTATAAGTTTAAGGGTATACAGCATGGTAGTTTGATTTACATATATTGTGAAATGATTACCACCAATAGATTTAGTTAATATCCATATCTCGTACAGACTTTCTTTTTTAAGAGTATAATTTTAAGGATAGTCTTAAGAATAATTTTCCATTGATTGTATATATATCACATTTTCTTTATGCATTCATCTGTTGATAGACATTTAGGTTGTTTCCATATCTTGATTATTATGAATAATGCTGCAATGAACATGAAAGTATACCTCTTCAAGATCCTGATTTCAATTGTTTTGGATATATACCCAGAGGTGGAATTGCAAGATCCCACACTGTAGCTCTAGTTTTAATTTTTTGAGGAACCTCTGTAATAGACTTTTCTTTAAAAAAGACATACAAATGGCCAACAGGTATATGTAAAAACTCTCAACATCACTACTCATCATGAAAGTGCAAATCAGTGAGATTATCACTTCGCACCTCTTGGGATGACTATTCAAAACAAAACAAAAGATAACAATTGTTGAAGAGGACATGGAGAAATTAGAACCCTATACACTGTCGATGGGAATGCATGGTCTGTATGTGTGCGTGTGTAAGTGTTATGTGTGTGTGTGTGTGTGTGTGTGTGTGTGTGTGTGTGGCTGAAAACTTATAGTTTCATGCAGTCACTTTAGAGGAAAAATACTAAGGTTCAGGCTCACTAGAATTGTCACAGAAGTAAAACCCAAAATACTAGTATGTCTGTGTTTCTTTAGACTGTTGAGTTATGCTTAGTCCCTAAATTGGAAGTGCTATCATCTTTACTGTCAAGCTCATCACAAGGAGTCTCTGTGACAACACTGTGTCCAACAAAACTTTGGAGGGGTTCTGGTTTTTCTGCTCTCTTTCGTTATCTTGTATATTTTCACTTCTTTCAAGCATACTCTTTAAACCATCTGTTTTTAATTACTGACTTATATTCCAGTTGAGATATACTTAAATATATTTTTTTTATTTTTTAAAGGTAGATGTATTATGACAGCAAAATGACTAAGAGTGTTCCATACATTTGGGTAATCAAGGAAATCACAAGGTCAGAAAAAGCAAATATACACAGGCATATGTCTATAAACAGCACATTAAATCAAACACAATGCTGGCAGGAAGTTGAAATAATTTGTGAAAGCCTATGGTGTTATTTTGCAATCGAAAGTAAAGAAAAACAAACTCTGGTTTGTAAGGTGAAAAACTCAAAATGTGCTTGACATGTGCACAAACACACACATTCAATTAGCTGAGCAGGTGTGTCAGTTAGCTTCTGGTGCATAACAAATCACCCCAAAACTTAGTGACTTAAAACAACAACCACTTATTTAGCTAATAATTTTGTGGGTTGTTAATTTGAGTTGGGTTCAGCTGGACAGTACTACTGATTTTGGTTGGGGTCTAGCATGAGGTTGCAGTCAAATGGAAGCTCAGGTGGGACATTGAGGATGAACCCGTGTACCCTGCATCGGCAGGCGGACTCTCAACCACTGCACCACCAGGGAAGCCCGGTCCTCTCCTTTTCATCTGACCTGTCCATAGGGTTCCACACGGGTAGTTGGACTTCTGACATGATGGTTCAGGGTTCACCAAAGTGTGAAAATGGAAGCTTCCAGGGCTTCTTAATGGCTGGACTCAGAAGTCCTGCATGGTCACTTCTGCTGCATTCCACTGGTTAATAATGCAAGTCCTAGGTGAGCCCAAGTTCAATGTAGAGAGAAGGGATGCTAGTAAGGGCATGAATATCAAGAGGTATGGCTCATCTCATCAAGGCCATTTTTTGAGACCAGCAATCACATTCCCCATATTGAACTAAAATTTATTTCTTTTTCCCTTGATTTTGTTCAGCATTCTATATAATACAGGATAAGTCGATTTTATATGACAAGAATTAAGGTGATTTAAACAGCTTTTATTCTTCCCCTTACTCTCAGAGTTCCAGAGATAAATGTTTCCAGTTCTCTCAAACATGCCTTACATGATACAGCTTTGAGTTTTCTAACCACCATGGTCACTCTCCCATAGATCCACCTCAGTTTATCAATGTAGAGCCAAGGGTGGCACCCAGCACTGAGCAGAATATTTCAGATGAGAGGGCAGTATAACACCCCCTACAAAGATGACGATGCCCTAGTCCCCAACACTGTGAATATGTTGCTTTATATGGAAAAGGGACCTTGCAAATATGATGAAGGTTACAGACCTTGAGATGAGGCAATTATCCTGGATTATCCAGGTGGGCCTAATTTAATAACAATTTAATAACAATAAAAATATTTCCTGGTAGTAAAGAGAGATATGCAATGATGAAAGAAGGGTCAGAGAGATGTGACATAAGAAGGACTCAACCTGCCATTGCTGGCTTTGAAGATGGAGGAAGGGGCCATGAACTAAGGAATATGGTGGTCTCTGGCAGCTGTGGATGATCCTCAGCTTACAGCCAGCAAGAAAATAGGGACCTTGGTCCTTCAAACCCAAGGAACAGAATTCTACTAACAACTTGAACAAACAGGAAATGGATTCTTCCATAGAGCCCCAGGAAACAATGCCAACACCTAGACTTTAGTCTGGTGAGACCTGTACTGGACTGTAAGAAAATAATTTTGTTTTCTTTTTAGTCATGGAGTTTGTGGCAATTTATTATGATTGCAATAGAAAATTTATACAGTCTGCTATGATTCGTTTTGAACAGAAAGGTAAAGGCGTCTTATATTTTTGGAGAGAAATATGACCTAGGCATGCCTCAGCTTTTTTGGCAATGATTAGTGTTGATTTATATGGTGCTTATACTCAACAAAAACACAAGGTATTTTCCCATAAGCAGCTGTGATTGTGAATACTTGCCCTTTAATAATTAAATGCAAAAGGGTATATTTAGCCCAGTTAATTTCCATCATGTTATATCAGTCTATTGTTCCAGCCTGTCAAGACATTTTGGAGTCTGGTTTCTGTCATCCAAATATTTCAGCCATGCCCTCCCAGTTCTGGGCCGTTTCAATATCTGATCAATCCTATTGGTGAACATGCCTTGCAGGTTGCTTCCACCACCAGGGTTGATGCTTCTCTTTCCATGGATACTGCCCATGCTTGGACTCCCAAAGCTTTTCAAGGTGCAGCTCAAATTCCATGTCTGTCATGGAGACTTGCCACAACCAGAAGTAGTTTGTCCCCTCTGCTCCTATGAGTTCCTCATTCTTGCTGTTGATAGGGTACAAATTGACTTATACAGTAACCATCTATTTACATGTCTTTTCTCTTAAATTGTAGACCTTTTGAAGACAAGGATTGTGTTTTTAAATTTTATATCCCCCAAAGCCACTGGCATTATGCCTAGTACGTAACAGGTGCTTTATGGCAAACAATAATCCATTTAGCAAGTCCTAATTGAGCCAAGATGCAGTGCTCTAAAACATTCCTTTTTACTTTAAATGGGTTGAGAAAAATATATTTATACAGCAAGCACATCATTGCAAATAAGCAATTTGAGACACAAAGTAGCAGAGGTTGTTTTGTGGGAGAAATTATGGCTCAGAGCAATATGCATGTACTTCATGGCTTTTGAGAAAACAGCACCATATACTTGAAATTATGGTAGCACTAGATCTTGGGCTTTCAAAGAACAGAAATTGGGTCTTTAACTCAAGAGTCTAGCACAATGCCTAAGACAGAGAATGCATTTAATCCATTTGACAAGTCATTCAACAGTAATTGATTACTGTCTCTTTCCATGGCACCAACTCAGCTCACTTACCTCTCATTCATTCAGTGTCATTTTGATGCCATCACAGTGTTAGCACCAACTTTTAAGCAAAGATGGAGAATTAATCAGATAGGATAACATTGGCAGCCAACTATAGAAACCCCCAACTTAAATTGACCTATGTTACAGGGATGTTTATAGCTCCTACAAGAATAAACTGAGGAGGGGAGCAATTCCAGGGCTGGCTGTTCGGCCACGCAATAGTATCACAAGGACCTCTTTACTTTTATAATAGAGGCCTCCATCTTTACTCTTCTGATCTGTCATCCTCAGGCTAGCTTTTCTCAGGATCACAAGAAGGCTGTCTCATTTCAGTCATGTCATCTTCCAGCAGAACAAGATGCTGTATCATGAAATAAATGAAGAGATCTTTTCCACAAACCTCCGCAGAAGACTCCCTTTCATATATATGTCTAACCAAATGTGGAGGCGCATTCCCATTCAAAACCAATTGCTGGCAAGGCAATGGGATCACCATGCTTGTGATGTGAAACATATGGCTTTGTGGAGAAGGGCATAATTCCTGATCCACAGCAGGTTCTATTAGAAAAGAGAAAAGTGGAGACATGGTGGAAACGCAACCAACAGAATCTATAGTCACTAAAGCCAGTTAATTAAACTCAAACTCTATATATTTTTCTCTTTTTTTCTTTTCTTTTTTTTTTTTTTTTGGTGTCTCTTTCTAAAATCAGCCATGCTTCTCTGGAACTATGTTGGGAAAGTAAAAATTACTTAATTCTTTCACATCATTATTATTTACTTTTATCCTAAGATAGAAAAACACACTTGCACATATACACACACACAAAGTTGTTGTTTGCCAATGCAATTCTCATCATAGTTTTTTTAAAAATAAAGAGTCTTTGTGAGTTGCCAACCTCTTGAGTTTCCATCCTGTGTCAGAATTTATTCCTCTGCCTTCCAAATAGAGAATGATGGCTTATGGCTCAGATGAAACCTTTGAAATTGGGATCGCTTAATGGAAACAGACATTTACCCTTTCAGATGGAGTCAAAATGTTTATCCCACAACTGAAATTTAACTTCTTTTTGTAATTTTCAAGGAGTCTTTAAAATGGAATGTGAGTTGAAGGAAATTCTCTGGAAGCTTTTTTTTTTTTTCTGGCAAAGAAAGAATTGTAGGAGATTCCTATACTATTTTTTTAAATTTCTAAATCATGAATCTTTTGATTAAAGGATTAAATCAATAGTCCTAAGTCATGACCCCAATTTGCCTGTGCAAACACATTTTATAATTTTCAAATCATTTTTAGATTATTTATACTGGGTTCTCAAAATAGCCATGTAAGATAGATGGGATCAGTCTTATTATCCTTGTAAATGGGGAAAAGGAGTTTCAGAGATGTTAATTGACTTACCATGAGTCACCCAACATGTTAGTGACAAAGCACAGTCTGATAGTGAGATATTGTAGTTTTTAAATTGTATCTCTCCAAATTACAAGCGGTCATAGGACAACGTGTTCTCCCTTTATTTATTTTTTTCCAATTAGTTTAGTGAGATGTGATGGAATAAATTAAAAGCAGATCAGATATCAGACAGACCTTTCAACTATTGGGGATTAGGAAATCTGAAAAGACATTATCAAAGCTGTAGTAACCACCTTGCTTATTGGTAGGAAAGAGCATTGAAAATAGAATCTGATAGAGAAAGGATGATTTTGCTCCTGTTTAAAGGGAAAAGATAACCTTTCCTGGGTCAGTTGACCCATTGGAGGCTTTGAATAAGTAGAATGTATATGATGGGGGAAAGTGTATGATGGACATTTTCTGACACTTCCTGGGTGACCACATATATTGGATCTTTATCTTGCACACTTTAGGGTGGGTGTTTTCTTGCTTTCTTCTTTAACTCTAACCTTTTCCTGGCTCTGTATTCAATTCCAGAGCCTCTTTCAACCGACAGAGGCTCAACATGCCAACTTTTGGTTCTCCTTTGTCTGCCTCACAAGCTTGCGCACCTCACCTCCAGGAGTCTTGTTTGTTCACCTTAGGTCATATTTTCCACATGAAGTCACCGATTTGCAGTCTGTGTCTTTCTTCAGTAATTAGCTCTGTGCTCAGTGAGAGCACAGCTGCACCTTCAGTCTCATTGATCCAACAGCAACATGCTGCTCCCTGCTGCGCTGGCAGGCAGACACTTCCTACTGCACCTACTAGCAAATACACAGATCCACTCCATTTCCCAGAAGCCAGCCTAGATACAGCCTCCTGTTTTTTAAGACCTGGAATGGGCTGGCAGCACCAGGTCGGATGTTATTCTTGGTTTTGGCTCTACTCCCCCTCCCCTTTTTTCCTTCCATATTTGCTTAGAAAACATACTGAACAGGGTCTGCTCTTTGCAGACATTCCTTTGGGTGTTTTTTTTTTTAATCATTACTATTATTAATATTTTAAAATCTGGTAGTAGTTGGCTCTGATGCCTTTCTCTCCTCTGGAGATGCATATGGAGAGCCAGGCAGATCGGCAGAGGAAGATGGACTCAGGATGGGCAGGACACTCTAAATTCCACCTTCAGTGCTCTGGTCCAGAGGTGATCCAGGGCCATGTGCATGGAGGCATGCTGACAAGATTTTGTACAGAATGGCTCACTGAAAGAGACTAAAGACAGTAGTCAATAAGCCAGATTACGAAGCTCATGGAACTAGGCTCAAATCAAAAATGTTGAGAAAAGGAGGTGTAGAACTCTGGTGGAAGCATGTATGCATGTGGCATGGGGCATCAGAGTAATCCGTAAAGCAATTTACGGAAGACCAGTATTGAAAGCTAAAACATCACTGTTTCATTTATCTAGCTATATATTCTAGAATGGTGTTATGCTGATTATAATCCCCATATTTCTCACTGAAATATATCATTTGGCCTTGCTGTTCAATTTAATGATTCCTTGGCTTCATCCAAATGGTACAAACACAGTCTGCTACCCAAACTCCTCTTGAGCAGGCTGGTATCATTGGGCAGATAGCTGTTCAAGGCATTTTCTGTGTTTTGCTCATCATTTTATACTGACATAGATACTGATCTACTTCCCTAACTTGTGGACTTCTCCCTTTAGCACTTGCTGATTAACCATTCATGCCTGAATCCTGTTATATAAAATTCCATGTTGGATTCTCCAAGAACCTGCCATTTGCCATGCCTTTCCTTCTTGAGGCACACATTTGTTACCCCAGAGCACTCTGGAAGGTTCTGGGCTTTGCCTTAAAGGATCTAAGTAACTTCCTTAGAAAGAAATGTGGGGAAAAATAAAAGTTAGTTGGGCCCTGCCAATAGCTCCAGGGTAGGATGGTTTCTATATCACTTCTTTCTGATCTCAGAAGTGTTCCTCCCAGTACGACTGAGTGGAAAGTATGCAAGACTGCCTTTGGCTTAAGAAAGGGAGGAGAGAAAGAAAGAAGGATATGTAACCTCTGAGTACTTTGGGGGAAGTGTGTCTATAATAGATGCCACCACTTCAGAGGAACCCTCTAGTGAACAATTAACAAATGAATCACATTGATTTCTGAGTCATAACTAGGGTGGCCATTAAATTTATCATCCAAATGGGACATTTTTAGAGGAAAGTGGACACTCGCTATAATTATTCTAGACAACAGGCATAAACTGGGACTGTCTCTGGTCACCCATATAAGTGACTGGATGAATGAGCTTTCACTGAGAACCCACTTTGTGTTAGAGGTTGTGTCAGTCTTTCTCATCTCTGCCATCATGTTTAACACTCACCAAAGCCTTGTGAGGCCAAGAGAGGAACTTCCCTAACATCCTGGTAGAAGGAACTGACACAGTAGGGACTTCAACCTTTAGTACCTGGGATTTCGAGAATTGGCAGTAATCCAGTTGGGGGGTAAAGGCAGGATCCTTTATGATCCTGGAACAGAATTCCAAGTATGAAGAGAACTAATGTCTTTACTGGGAGGGGAGATGACAAGGTAACGTTACCTTCAGGGATTGGGTCTTTCTTATATGTGTCACATCACTCAGTTTCCATTAATAAGTGCGGTCGGTAGGGGAAAAGAAAAGCTTATCCATAGACTGCATTTAATTTGGTTCCCAAGTCCTACCCTGTTATACAGAAGGATATGTACAGATTTCTTCCTCAAGGGAAAGCCTGTGGCAGAGAGAAGCTCAGTTATGAATTATATCTCATGATTTTTCCCTAATCTGCTTCATCCTAATCTATTCTCAGGATATTAAAAAAAATTATAATCAGGGAGTTCTAGAGGCCAAGAATATAAAATCCTGCTTCCTCCAATCTCTGCTTTTCAGCTAGAACTGGCTCATAAAATGCAGGACTCAGTATCTCCCTGCAACCAGGGCCAGGGATGAGCTGGACAGGCTGGAACAGGATTTTGGAAGCAGGAGAGGGGCTCATCTTCGAAAACAGAATGTACTCAAAGCAGTTCTTGGAAAGTCAAAGGAGGTTAAAACTGCAGTCGGCATTATTTTCCCTCTGGTGGAGTTAATGACCTTTCTCACTGACGATTCATGGGTTGGATGTGAACATCTGTCCCACGGTGGGAAAAAGGTGAATTAAGTATCTGAATTAAAAATGAGGACCAAAAGCAAACGCTCATTGGTCTTGTACTGTTTCTTCATTGGTTTATGTCACATTTGTTCATTATTAATTAATTCATCCAAGTGTCAATTTTTAGCTCCTCCCATGTGTTCCTGTTCTTTCAAAAATTACAGTCTAAAGAGCGAGGGTAGAGCATGGAGACAATTAAATGAGTAAATATATAAAGTGAGATGTACGTTTGATAGTACAGAATGTTATTGGAGTACCTAGCATGGACTCCCAACCTAATCCAAATGGTCAAAGGAAGCTTCTTAGGGAAAGTAACATATAAAGTGACATTTATAGTTTTCCTAGGGATCGATCAGTGCAAGAGGAAGTGACTTGGAAAAGGAGAATTCTCAAGGCCTGGGAGCAAGAGAACATGGCTCATAGAGAAACTGTAAGGGCTTCAAAAAAACTGTATCCTTTAGGACAAGAGGGAAGGAGGATGGGAAGAGACAGAAATTGGTAAGCCTCCATTTCCTCTTTCCTTTTCTTATCATCATAGACAATTAGGACTGATGGGAACATTAGTGGTCATCAACTTTCTCTTAGAAATGGGAAAACACAAGTCCAGAGGAAGAAATTGACTTGTTCAAAGGCATACTTTTTCAAGTTGGAAGAATACACAAACCTGACTTCAGTTCCCTGCTCTGAGTCTGTTGTGTTCTTGTCATGGTCTGGTTGTTTACCTTTTTTTGGAATAGTTGAAACCATAAAAACATTTGACTTAGCATTCTTAGACTAGAAACCTATTGAAAATGGGGGGCTTGAGCTTATTGGAAATCAGGCTGAAAGACCTAACTTCTTACTTCCACAACTTTTGATTGTTTTCACAGGATTTTGACCTAGTAATTTGGAAGTGTTTATATTCTAAGTAAATACATCTTTTGCTCTTTTCACAATTGATTAGAACCTCATTATAGGCTAACAAGATACTCCAAGATCTTGGAGATCTGGCCAAGATATTCCATGCGCAAAACAGAGGAGTGTGCATGTTTATGTGTGTCTGGGTATGAGAGAGACAGAGAGACAGAAAGACAGAGAGACAGAGACACAGACACAGACAGAGAAGTGAGTTTGGGAGAGAGCATATATTTTTACCAGAAGAAAGGGGGAATTTTTAGGCGGTCAAAAAATTTTTAATTGTCCATTGCATGTACCTTAAAGGATAGTGAGAAATTAATGAGAAGGGATGAGGACCAACTGATCCAAGTTGCAGGGGAAAGTTGCAGGGGAATGGTTAGTCTTAGGAAAGGACAGCAGTCCAGTTGGGCTGGAACAAAAGGAACATATAATAAAGTAGCAAAAAAATCAGTCTACAAGTGTAGTTCAGGTGTAGATGGTGCTGAATTCTGAATGCCAACCTGTTTGGTGGGCAATGGGGGAAAATGGTTTTTAAATAATGGAAAGGTAGACTTAAAGCAGAGCTGTAGGTGGCAATGAGGCTGCAGTGAAACCTGTGCTGTGCTGCCCAGACCCTTTCAGGAACAAAGAACCAATTCCCCCACCTGCTAAGAATGCTGGCCCCTGAGCACAACAGCTGACCTCTGGGAATTGCTTCCCCTGAGGTCACACTCCTCCCAGTATCCGGTACCCTTGCCTAGATGTGGTCACATTTTCAGGGCCTCCCCCGGTCCTGAGCTCCACATGGGATCCACTGAGGCTTTCATTGTGATTGTTCCACAGCTCAACTTTTTCTGCCCCATCTTATCCTGTACATTTCCCTCCCTCAGATGTTGACCCTGAGCTCACTCCACAATAACCTGCCTCCTTACCACCTAGGTCTGTTTCCCAGGGGACCAGATCTGCAATAGAGGGATAAGCAAGGTAAGAAGAGTGTAAGCCAGATTCCAGTTAATAAGCATTACACGTTAAAGGCTTTACCCTGGAGGTGCTATTGAGCATCTAAAAAGAGGGAAGGGATAAGAAGTAATTGGGAATTTTCATCTCATCCTTTTCATCTATAAACCCTCTAGGACTGAACGTCTACCACTTTTCTCCAACTTCTTGCCAACCTCATAAATTACATTTTTTTTCCTAGATACTTGGAGGTACAGCTTTCAAAACTGGCAATATATCAGAATAACCACTGGGGCTTTCAAAAATATAGCTTTGTGACCCCACCCCAGAGATTCTGATTCAGCAGTTGTCTGGGGAGGGCCCCAGAAAAATGAAATATATACCACTACTTTAGTTTCCACAACACACACTTTCAAGTGCATTTTCTTAGTCGATACACAAACACAGGTGTTATTGTTGTTGTTAGTATTATTGTTATTATTATCCCCACTTAACAAATGAGGAAGTCGGGGCTAAGAGAAGGTTAGCAACTCGCCGTAGGGCACCCAGCTAAGCAAAAAGACAGAATCAAGATTAAAGACAAGATCTGACAGCCTCTTGATATTCTTTCCATTTCCCCACACTTTCCCTTTTAGCTCTTGTGAGGACAGAATCCTCAACCCTGCCCTTGCATGTGTTTATTCCACTCTCCCCGTCTTTGCTGAAGCTCTTCCCCAAACCTACCCCACTCTTCTCAACAATGCAAGCCCTGAGAGACCTTCAAGGCCTCCAAGGGGTTTATAAAGCTATACGAAAAGGTGTCATACAAAGCACTTTCAAAGTGGTACTCTCCAAGGGGAGCTCTCAGTGTGGTGCTCCCCAAGTATCCTCAAGGAACTACAAACCCAGGGAATGCTTGGGACTCATTCATAACCTCCATCACATCCCTCAGCCTTTGATCACTCTCGTACACTTAGTCTTATTGACCCAGCCGGACTGGAAGCTTTGAGAGGAAAGATACAGCTTTCCAACTCAATTCAACAAATTAACAAACTTTCCTGGCCCCTTTTATGTACCAGATATGGGTCTAGCAAAACATGGATAAATAAGATACAGCCCCTGCCCTCAAAGTGTTTATAATCTCTCCATGCCTTCTACAGCTGGTCATCACTTCATAAACATGAATTTAGTTGTATTGTGTACACAGAGGACAGTATGGGGTGAAGTTATGAGAGTTTCTCAGAAGAAGAGCTATTTGAGCATAGCCTTGTTGGTAAATTGGTGAAGTGATCAGTGAGCCTGAAATTCATGCCTTAAAAAAGGAAGACATATTAAGGATATCTGTGTGTCTAGACTTAGGGGCATGGATTCATTGACTGATTCAACAAATAGTTACTGGGTACCAATAATCCTAGGAGTTGTTATTTACACCTCCCTCTCTCTCTCCATCCCCACATTCAATCCACCAGCCACTCTAATCCCTTCTACCCTTTAAGTATCTCTCTAATCCAGTTACTTCTCTTCTACAGCCACCACCTCTAACGAATAGTTTCACCAATAGTTTACTGAAACTAGTCTCTTCATCCAGCATCTACTTCTTTGAACTTCCATTTTCTACTTTGCAATTGGAATTTCATCTTTGGTAAATCTGAACTAGTCCCCACTCTGCTTCCCAAGACTCTTATGATAAAAGGTAAAATTTTAACCTGGGCCTACAAGACTCCATACATTTTGGCCTCTTTCATTTTTCCAGCCTTATCTGACCTTTATTTCATGCTGTCTCTATGCTCTATAGCCACCCTAACATTCTTTCATGTTCTCCTCTACCACATGCCCTTTACAGGCACTCTTCCCTCCACCGAGTATGCTCTTCCCCATTACTTCCCTCCTTATTCTCCTTACCTCAGACTCTTCCTTCTGGATTCAGCAGAATCACTATTTCCTTAGGGAAGAGTTCCCTGAGCTCCTCTTACCATATCTACAGCCCCTTTACTTGTATGTATGATGGACCCCTCTCCTGCTACTGTGCAGCATTTATCACAATTATAATTTTACATTTATTGTATCTGAGTTTTTAATTAGACTCCATCTCCTCTTCCCTACCCTCAATATATTAAGTTCTATGAGGGCAAGGACTCTGCCCGTCTTTGCACACCATCAGATCCAGCTGAGAAAATAGTTAAATCATTTTCTGCAGGGCCTAGTTTTTGCACAAAACCTTGGCCAAGAAAGGCTGCTTGCACCTGAGAAATCCTAAACATTCCACCAATTGTTTCCTGATCTAACTTTCTAGAACCCTCTGGCTCTCTGTGCTGGCCCTTTATTATTCTTCAGTAGAGGATGCTGTTGGGAGTTGACCAAAGAACTGGCAGTAGACCTAATTTTCGAAATCTCTCTGAGCTTTGGAAAAGCTGTTTATATTTTCTATGACTCGGCTTCATCTTCTACACAATGAAGAGCTTGAACCAGGACTTCTAAGTTCTCATACAGCATTCTGTAATTCATCTAAACAAAGGTAAAGGCAACCAGATATATAAGTAACAGTAAAAGAACCAATTGTGAAATGGACCTGGGAAGAAAAGGGGCATGTAGCCCTATGTATCTTAGGGAATAGCATGAGCTAGCGAGTACTTGGGTGCAAAGGTAGGGGTGCGTGTGCATGTGTGTGTGTTTGTGTGTGTGTGTGTGTGTTTTAAGAAGCAGCCAACATCTGCCTTAGTTTGAATGCTGTCTTGTCTGGAGCCAAGGGGAAAAACCAGATGGCCTGCAATTCTCATTTAAGTCCCAAATTTAAATCTAAGGTAAACAGTCTAGTTAGTGGGAAATTTGGGGACAGTCCCTAAGCAAAGTTTGTTTTACTTTTTACTCTCAGACTTGCTCCAAACCCTCAACTGAAATTACACCTTAGAAAGTGCCTACTTAAATTCCTTTAACAAGCAATCCCCTCTCAGCAGACACAAGTTTGGGCCTGTTCACACACCTCAAACAGACCATCCATCTGAATTGTTTGCAGCGCCCCAGGCTACAGGTGGTTTAAAGCACCCCTAGCAGATTGCTTCTCAATCTTCTCCTCTAGACTAAATAGTTCTGATTTTTGTCAGCAACTTTTCATACTCTAGGGCTCCATTATTAACTGTGTTTGCACTGAACTGGGTTTTTATCCTGCTCCATGCTCTGCTGGCTTTGCTCATTTTAGAATCTCAGAGGCCAGACGTGGGACTTGCTGGCTCCAGGCCCCCTTTCTTCCTTTTAAAAATGTTTTGATGATCATATGTTAAGGGTTAACGACAATCGTCTGCCCAGAATGCTCAAGCATACACTTGCATCAGGTCAGGGGAATTGATGAAATCAACCTCAAAATCCAGAATATCCGTCCTATAATTAAGATCCACTAATGTATGGACACACAGGTCAGCAAGACCTACTTATGGTCTCCACAAATTAAAGGGCTCCAAAGGAAAAATTCTTCTCTTCCAGAGAGTGATTTTTCAAGGAGCACATTAAATAAATATTTATTGAGCATCTATGTTGTGACAGGCATTGTACTAGCTAGTGGGATACAGAAGTGAGCATAGGAGATAGGGTCCCTGTCCTCATTGTGCTTACAGGCTATGGGAGGGCATTGGGAAGGGAACATGTTACAGGAAAATATACAGGCAGTTATAATGGAGTAAGTGCTATGGCAGGAAAAATACTGAAGCCCCTAACTCAGAATTAGAAAAAGCAAGGAATTCCCTGGCAGTCCAGTGGTTAGGACTTGGCACTTTCACTGCCAGGGCCTTGGGTTCAATCCCTGGTTGGGGACTAAAGTCTTGAAAGTCATGCAGCACAGCCAAAAATAAAAAGAATTAGAAGAAACAAAAGTGAAAAAGCCATGGTCAAGGGCCTGAAATAGTTTCCACTTGGCTGCCTCACAGAGCAGAGGAGCAGTGTTGAGAGTGCGGCCCACAGAGAAAGGGGAGATGGAAGTATTCAGGACCTTGTAAACCAGGTAAGAAGATGAAAGTACCTTACAACAGCGGTTCTTAACCAGGGGGTGGTTTGGCTCCCCCAGGGGACATTTGACAATGTCTCTCCATATTTCTGGTCATCACAACTCAAGAAGTTCTACTGGCATCTATTGTGCAGAGGCCAAGGATATGGCTAAACACTGTGCAATGCACAGCTACCACAGCAAAGAGTTTTCCTCCACAAACGTCAATCATTCCAAGGTTGAAAAGCCCTCCTCTATAGCAGAGGGATCACAAAAGGAGAGAGCAAAATGATCAGACTTTCCTTTTATACCTTTCACTCTGAACAGAGAGAGGTGGACAAGGAGTGTTAGGAAGAGCACAAACAAGGAGAAATAATTTATTGCAGTCTTGCTGGTAAGAGATGAGATATTAGAAAAATCCTCTTCCGCCAGTGGACCTGCCACAGAAACACAGCTCGGTGTGTGATGTCAGAATAAAAGGGCCACTGCAGGAGTTTTAAGGCGCTACTCTTTCTTGACTAGTGAGGGATGGAATAAAGTAAATAAAGTAAAATAACTATTTTCATCCACACATTTGTATATCTCACCATTTTGGTGTTCTCAGGCTGAAGGTATATAAGATAAAAGTCTCTGGATTAAAGTGTTAGCTGACTTTCACATAAAATGGTAGAGTCCAGATATTTTCAATGCACACACATACACATACACACACAGGGCATGATCCCAGGTATTTGTGGAGCATGTTTTGCATTCTTTGTGACAGGTGGGGTCCTATAAATGCAGAACAGTGACAGCTGCTCAGCATGATAATGTGTTCCGTATTGTCAGACCAATTTGGAAAAACTCGTAGTATCTATTATTGACTAGTATAACATATATAGAAAGTCTCTTTGTACAGGGTAAAGCACAGTAGTTCTCACCCTCTTCCTCTCTGATAACTGCCCAGTGTCCCAACAAAGCATCTAAAAATAGCTGGTATTTACTGAGCTCTTGCCACACACCAGGTTCTTGTGCTAAGCACTTTATATATGTTTCCTCACATGATTGTCACAATGCTATAGAGTAGGTATTTTTCTTCCATTTTTACATTTAAGGACCCTGAGACTTAGGGAGGTTCATAGTAATTTTTCCAAAGTTGCAAAGCTAGGAGAATGCAGAGTCTAGATTGCAATGCAGGAATAAAAACTTGTCCCAAGACTCTTGAGTTTGACCCAAAAGCTTGGCTTTTCTGGTCAACAGCAATGAGTGATTTCAAGAGGCCATCTGGAGCAAGCCTCTCCTCTGAGCATCTTGTCCCTTGGAGGTAAGACTGAGCACTCATTGAACTCTGGCCATCTTCATGTTGTTTGAGGAACATTCAGGCCCAGCTGGATACAGCTGTTTGAGCCATAGCCATTTCAAGTCTACACATCCTACTCCTCCCAACCCCCCTACCACTCTCTCCATTGCATTCTAGTAAAGTGACTAACTTGGTGTGTCTCTCCAGAAATTAGGGCAACAAAGAGATAACTGCTGATCTCCCAATACCAAATTGGCAAAGCCCATCACACTTCCAGGGGTTGTTTCAAAAATACCCAATTCCCAGGTTTGACTACAGCAGGCAGGAAAGAGTTGGGATTATAGCCACAGGTGCAGACCCAGAACAGACCACAGAGTCTCTGCTTGTTTGTTCCCCTCTAATAACCACGGGATGTTTCCTAGTTACTCCACAGATAAGAACTTCTTATCACTCTTGGCACTTTCACATGTTTTTCTATTTTTCATTTGGAAGTGTGTAATTTTCCTGCTGTTGGCCACCCATCCCCACAGCACAGCCAAATGGATATGTGCAGCTATCCCCTGAAACTCAACCTCTCCACAAGGTATTTCCCAAGGACCCCCAAATGGCTGACCTCCCAGAAAACACACACATACCACACAATATAAAATAGTTTTCCTTCTGAACCAAAAGTTCATTTTCCCCAATCCTATGGCCTAAGCCCTAGATGAGGCCACATGGCACAAAGTCTTCTGTCCCTCAAGAGCCAGTTCAATGGCCATAGCTGAGCTGACTCACAATTGCTGGGAAGGAGGCATAACTAACCTTCCACTTAGGCACATTTCTTCCAAAGTTCTAGACGTGGACTTCACAGTACCTAGACATACACACATTTCCTACTAAATCCTAGGGAGAGCTGAAGAGTCGCCCACTTTCCAGCCATAGACCGTTACAGAGCTCATGATCCATCACTAGAACTATCCTGTGTTAGGACCCAAAGGTGAACACCGACAAGGCCCCTGTTGCCTCTGGTTCCCCATCTTGGATCCAAGAGACTGTGTTTGTTTGGTCTCTGGTCCGTGCCCTCCTGGAAAGAGTGGTTGCTGGCTTTGATCCTCAAGAGAACAATATATGAGTTTCCTGGGGCTGCTGTAATAAATTTTCACAAACTTGGCAGCTTAAAACAACAGAAATGTATTCTCTCAGAGCTCTAGAGGCCAGAAGTTTGAAATAAGCTTCACTGAGCTGAAATCAAGGTGTCAGCAGGGCTACAATCCCTCCAGAGGTTCATACAGGAGAGCTGGTTCCTTGCTTTTCCAGCTTCTGGTGGCCGCTGGCTTGTGGTTGCATCACTCCACCATCGAGGCCAACATCTCCATATCTTTCTCTGCTTCTATCACATTGCCTTCTCCTTCGTGGGCGTCAACTCTCTCTCTCTGCCTGTCTCTTATAAGGACTCTTGTGATGGCACTTAGGAGCCACTAGGCAAGCAAAATAATCTCCTCATCTCAAGATCCTTAATTCAATCACATCTGCAAAGACCCCTTTTCCAAATAAGGTAAGATTTATAAATTCTAGGGATTAGGACCTGATATCTTTAGGGACCTGTATTCAGCCTACTACTAACACCTGCCAGCCCATTTTGCAGAGAGATGAGGGAGCACAGGTCTATGACACATGTCATAACTTAGAGTTGAAAAGTGTATATACACAAGTGTATATTAATGGCCCTGTAAAGGATGGGTGTTCATTCAACATGTTCAGAATTAAAAATAATCTACACTCTAGCATCTCAACTGTACTTGTATTGCTACCATCTACTGTCAAATTTCTCAACCTCAGCACTGTTGACATTTGGGCTAATTCTTTGGAGGGCGGCACTGTTCTGTGCATTTAGGCTGTTTAGCAGCAGCCAGCAAATAAAAATATAGGAAATCCATTTAAAACTGAATTTCATATAAACAGTGAATATGTTTTTAAGAATAAGTATGCCCTGTACGATATTTGGGACATTCTAATACTAAAAAAAAAAAAAATCTTTCTTTATCTGAAATTTAAATGTAACTAAGTATCCTGCATTTTATGTGTCAATTCTACACTAGATGCCAGTAGCACACACCCACCCTCGCCCCCAGTTGCAACAAACAAAAATGTCTCCAGACATTGCCAAACATCCCTTGGGAGGCAAAATCACCTTCAGTTGAGAACCACTCATCTACTTAATAAAAATAGATTAAAAAAACCCTTGTAAAAGAGGAAAGACAGAAAAATATGTGGAACTGTTTTAAATGTGTGCAAGCTGCCAGTTGTGGCTACTTACTTGCAAAGCTATCAGGTCCTAGGGCCACAGGCCACGTGAATACTAGCATAGCTCTGGTAGGATGAGTGTTCATCACTGTTGGTGGGGGACCCGGTTTGGGGAAGCCAGGTTACTCCTGGGAATAATCCTTTCCTGCCCCTTTCAAGCCTTGGAGCCTCAGGCTGAGCAACAGGACTAGGCATGATTTCCCATCCCCCCATTCACCCTCTAATTTATTTTAATTATTCTCTCCCCCCCACTCCCTGCTTAGTCCTCAGGCTTTGCTTAGGAGCAAGTGGCTCTCTCATTCACGCAGTTAAGTTTGAAGGCGCCAAGAGACAATTGTCTGGCAGAGCTGGGCTATGAGGTCCTTCCACTAAGACTTGATTTTGAGCATGTCCGTACTGGTAGGAAAAGCTAAACAAAAGAGGGGCTGAATGGGTGTGTGCCCGCCTCTCTCTCTCTCATTTTTTTCCTGCACTCTCAGTCCCCGGTGAAGACTTGGCACCTGGCATTTGGAGTATCCATGCCTCACCCAGGCTTTCTGTACTGATAACCAGTGACTCTCCCCCAGGGCCCCCTAACCCACCAGCTGCCTCTGCACTATATCAAATTTGGCTCTGAAAAGCTTCCAGTATAAGCCTGGTGCAAACAGATAGTAATCCGGTGCACATATTGCATGTCTTTATAAACAAAGCCATGTATATTTATAGACCTATATCAATGACAGATGTATATGGAGCGATAATGGGGTTTTTACAGACAAAAAAAAAAAAAAAATGATGAGGTTTCGAAGCCTCTGACCCCAAATAAAATTAAATACCAAATAATACTCAGCAACAAATCCCTTAATAAGGGAGGGCTGTTATCTGTCCCAGGACTGGTGGAGTCTAAATGGGAGATCTGTTGGGGAGGGCTCAGACCCTCATAGTAGGGAAGCAGGATTTCGGTTCTGTTCCAGAGTCATCTGCTGAAGGATGAGTATTTCATTATTCACTGATGAGCCCTTGGTTGCTTGGAGTCATTAACGCTATCTTCAAAGGGTTTATATTAACCAGCTACACATGGCCTCACAGAGCAGTCCAAAACCAAAGTTGACATTTAGGAAAAGTTTTAAGAATGGATAAATGAATTCAATGAAACAATGAATTCTCTCCTAGAACTCAGAGACTAAGACAAAATTGTCCAGGGAGAAAAATACAGAGAACATAAAGAACATGCCATAAGAGAATGCTGGAAGAAGGAATGGGTTCCAGGATAATGACCCCAAAGATTGGCATGTGAGGGACAGGCTTCAACTCAGACTCTTTATCCAGTGTGGGAGATGGGGCCAACTTAGTTCTTAGGATGGGTTGGTGTATGTACACAATCTGGCCAACTATAGGGAGAGTGACAGAGACACACACTGGACAGACACCAAGTAGAGGCACTGCAACCGGAACCCACACATTCCAGCTTCAACATCTTCCTGGGTCATCTCTTTCATGCCTGCCATTTACATGGAGAAGGACATTCCACTGGTTTGAGGGCTTTTCAGTCTTTCAAATGCCTATATCCTGGGGATAACCCATTGACTCTTTTCTTTATATATATATATATATATAATACAGTGTTATCAAATATAGTCATCGTGCTTTACATAGATCCTCAGACCTTATTCGTCTTATAGCTGAACATTGGTATCCTTTTCTTTTCACTGAGACAAAATTTACATACAGTGAAATGTGCAGATCTTTATTATACAGTGCAGCGAATTTGGGCAACTGTATACACAAAAGTAACTACCCACCCACCCCAGTCAAAGTACAAAGCACCCAGTCAAAGTACAAAGCATTTCCATCAACCCAGAAAAGTCTCCTGGGGCCAGTGGTGTGCAGGAGCTAGCCCCCACACAGACAATTCCAGACATCTCATCCCCGTATCCTGTTGTTATCTTAAAGAGGGTCATGATGGGAAATCAGCAAATACTACAAACCAGAGATTCCCCCATGCCCCCCGGCCCCCGAGAGCCAGTTTTCCAGCAAACTGTTGCTCATGCCCTTTCTCAGTCAATCCTCCATGCCCAGAGAGGCAAATCAACATAGGTTTACTTTTGCTTGTTCTTAAACTTCACGCAAATGGAATTACATTTTGTATCTTGTTTTCTTCCATCAACATGATGTCTGCGAGATTCATCAGTGTTGTGATTTATTAGTAATTTGTTCCCTTTCTGTTGCTAAGTACCATTCCAGTGTACAAATAGACTGTATTTTTTCTAATTTCTTGTTGAAGGACATACATTTGTTTCCAATTTGGGACTATTAATTTTTATTTACTTTTTCCACCTTTATGGAGGAGTAATTGACAAATAAAATTTTTATACTTAAAGTGTATAACTTGATGATTTGATGTACATATGCATTGTGAAATGATTACCAAATTCAAGTCAATTAACAGCCATCACCTCACAAAGTTAACTCTTTTTCGTGTGTGTGCTGAGAACACAGTCTACTCTCAGCAAATTTCAAGTGTAAAATTCCATATTATTAACTATAGTTACCATGCTGTACGTTAGATCCTCAGAATGTATTTATCGTATAACTGAAAGTTTGTACCCAATTTTTAAAAAGCTCCTGTAGACATTCTTGTGCAAGTATTTTCATGATCATATGTTTTCGTTTATCTTGGGCAAATACCCAGAAGTGGAATTTATGGGTCATAGAATAGGTTTATTTTTAACTTTGTAAGAAAGTGCCGGAAGGTTTTCCAAAGGGGTAGTAGTGCACAAGCAATGTATGAAAGTTCTGGTGGCTCCAGATACTTGCCAGCATTTGATGTCACAATGTCTTTTTACATTTAACCATTCCAATGTGTATGAAGTAATATCACTTCATGGGATTTTGATTGATTTGCATTTCCCTGAAGACTAATTATAACAAACATATTTTTGTGGGCTTGTTAGCTATTCTTTTATCTTCTTTGGTATTGTGTCTGATAGAATTTTGCAGAGTATTTTATAGAATTCATCAGCAATGATGATCTGGGCTTGGAGTTGTCTTTGAGGAAGGTTTTTGATAATGAATTACTATCTTTAGTAGATATTCAGGTTTTCTAATTCATTTTATTAGTTTTGGTAAGTTGTGTTTTTCACAAAATTTGTCCATTTTTTTCTAAGTTGTTGAATTTATTAGCCTAATGCTTTACTTTTCATAATATTCCTTTATTATCCTTTTAATGTCTGTGGAATTTTCAGTGATATCTCCTTTTCCATCCTTACATTACTAAACCAATTTTATTCATCTTTTCAAAGAAATTTTATTTCTTCTACTTTATTGAGGTTTACTCTTTCCAGCTTCTTAAAGTGGAAAGTTAGAACATTGATTTTAAATCTTTCCCCTTTTCTAATGTGACCATTTAATGGCATAAATTTCCTGCTAAGTGCTGCTTTTGTTACATCTCATAAGTTTTTATGTATTGTATTTTTAATATTATTCAGTTAAAATATTTTAATTACCCTTGTTATTTCTTTTTTATTCGTGGATTATTTGGATTGTATTGTTGAATTTCCATAATATTTGAGGAGTTGTTGATATCGTATGATTTCTAATTTAATGACATTGTGCCCAGAGAATATACACTGTAGGGTTTAAATCCTTCCAAATTTGAGACATTTTATTGCTCAGTAATTGGTCTATCTTGGTGAATGTTCCATGTGCCTTGAAAGTAATACGTGTTCTACTATGATATGTAATATAATGTTTTATAAACTTCAATTAAGGTTATATTCATTGATAGCATGGTTCACATCTTCTACATCCATGCTGAATTTATGTCTAGTTGATCAATTAATGAGAGAGGGGTATTAAAATCTCAAACTAGAAGCACTGATTTATCTACTTTTCCCTTTAATTCTGTCACTTGTTGCTTCTTGTATTTTAAAGCTCTGCTATTAGGTTCACATGCATTTAGGACTGTTATATCTTTCTGGAGAACTGACTCTTTTCTCATATTGAAATGCCTCCCTTTATCTTTGTTGGTCCTCCTATGTTAAAGTGTACTTTCTCTAGGATTAATATAGCTGTACCATGTCTTTGTGCTTATTCACTGCATGATAAATCTTTTCCCTATCATTTTCTTTTCAGCCTATCTGTGTGTCTTTACATTAAAGTGTCTTGATTTTTTATTCAGCCTGACAACCTTGCTTTTTAATTGGAGTGTTTAGTTCATTAACAATTTAATATAGTTATTTACATATTTGGGTTTAATTCTACCATCTTGCTACTTGTTTACTATTTCTCCCATCATTTTTTTCTTTTCCTCCATTCTTCCTTTTCTTTCTTCTTTTGAGTTAATTGAATATTTCTAAGTATTCCCTTTTTGTCCTTTATTGGCTTTTTAGCTATACTTCTTTGTATTTTTAAGTGTCTCCTCCAAGAATTACAGTATAAAATGTTAACATAGAGTTGAGATTGCACCACTTCACATAAAATGTAAGTCTTACTATTCTAAAGTTCCATGTACCCTATCCCCATTCTTTCTGCTACTTTCGACACGTATTTTATATTTATTTATGTAACATGCCCTACAATTTAATGTTATTATTTTTATTCAAACAGTCTGTTATCTTTCAGAGAAGTTAAGAGAAGAAAATAAGTAGTCTCAATATTTACCCTCATATTTGATGTTTCTGGTAATCTTCATCCTTCCTGTAGATTCAGCTGTCATCTAATGTCACGTTGCTTAAACCAGAAAAACCTCCTTTAATGTTTCTTGTATTGCAGATATTCTGGCAAGGAATTCTTCTAACTTTTATTTACCTCATGTGTTTCCCTTCTCTCAAGGATCACAGCCCTGCATTAACTGTTGTCCAAATGTCTAAAAGCATTTCCCTCATATATGCTGTCCAGTTTTATAGCTGTTTTCTGTAGGAAGGTGCATTAGTTTGCTAGGGCTGCCTTAACAAAGTACCACAAACTGGGTGGCTTAAACAACAGAAATTTATTGTTTTAGTTCTGGAGACTAGAAGTCCATAATTAAGGTGTCAGCATGGGTGGTTTCTTCTGGAGGCTCTGAGGGAGATTCCATTCCATGACTCTTGCCTAGCTTCTGGTAGCCTCAGCATTCCTTGGCTTATAGGTAGAATTCTTCCTGTGTCTTCACATGTATTTTTTCTATGAGTGCCTCTGTGTTCAAATTTCTCCCCCCCCCTTTTTTTTTTAACAGTCATATTGGATTAGGGTCCACCCCAATGTCCTGATCTTAACTTAATCATCGGCAAGTACCTTATTCCCAAATAAGGCCACATTCACAGGTACCGTGGGTTAGGACTGCAACATTTTTTTAGGAGACACAATTAAACTCATAGCAGAGGGTATGTCTAGTGTGACTTATTCCATCATGGCTAGAAGCAGAAGATACCCTTGAGTCATTTCTGCCTCTGTCACTTTGCTGTATCACTGTGAATTTTTTCATCTTTAGACATTTTCACAGTCAGTGGGGAAGGGGCGATGGTTTGCAGAAAGATGGAGGATGGAGATGGGAGCTGGTGAAGTTTGGGCCGAAGGAAGAAAAATGATTGATATCATCCCCAGGAAAAATATTTACTCACTCAACTTTTCCTTGGGCCCGTGCTGTGGACCACGCCTATCACAACTGACTTAAGAGGGAGACAGGAGTTATTATGTCTATTCACTCATTCATTCTAAAATGAAACAGAACACATACTGAGCACTTATGTGTGCCAGACCTGCATCTAGTAGTGAGAAATACAATAGTGCAGGAAACAAATTTGGCCCCTTCATTCTAGTAGAAATTCAGAGTCTATCTGCTTAGATTTGGTATAAAAAGTTAACCAGAGAAGAAATTTAATTTATCTTTTGATCAAGACAAATACAAGTGCAGGAAAATGTTGAAAAGGAGTCATTTTCTAATTGTCTCTTTGTTCAGGAATTACTCTTGAAAATACATTGGACTTAAGTATAGGGATTCCAAAGGATTTGTTTGTGTATGAAGAGATAAAGTATTTATTAGATAATGATTACACATTATACTTTTGTAACAATTTGTGTATGGCAAGCACTCTTCTAAACCCTGTACCAGTATTAACTCCCTTTGTCCTCCTAACAAAGTAAGTGCTGTTTAACCTCATGATGAGGTTAAATAATGTGCCCAAAGTTAGCAGCTAGTAGGTGGTAGAGGCATTACATGAACGCTAGCAGTTTAGAGTGGCTTTAGAGTCCATGAACGTAACCTCTAGTCTATTCTAATTATGAAATGTAGAGTGCCTGCATATCCTAGACTTTTTTAGACCCGGTAGTCTCAGTTTTTGTATTATTTTTCCATCAATTGTTTCCCATAAAGACATTTATATTAATCTGATATACAAAATATTGGAAAAATAGTTGTGGTCAATATAAGTAAATAAATTCCTCCATATTTCCTAAACCTTCCCCTCTAGAGCTCTCTGAATGTGTGGAATAATGCAGAGAATTATAAATCAGAATAATAAATCATAAAAGTGTTTCATTATGGAGTATAGTAGACACTAATTGTTGTCATGAAAACATCCATTCTTTTCTTTTTAACTTCCAATTTCCTGGAGAACTGGGTACTTTTTTGGTATCTACCCTCCGCTGCAAAGTCATGTGTTTCAGGAGGGTCTTGATTGGTCTAAGCTTATCATGGTGGTTTCATGACCCTGGCCATGTAATAGAAATATGATGAAACTCTGCCCTACAAATCAGGGAGGAAGTATGTGGAGACTTCTGGAAAAAGATGTCCTTGCTTTCAAAAATAAAAGTGCATGCAGGAAGAGAAAGCTGCTGCTGCTTCTTGAAATTGTAACCTATGCATGTGATGTCTGGAACTTCAGCAGTCATCTTGTGATCATGAGGGAAATGAGCCTGAGGACAGAGCTGGTTAACTGAGGCTGGCAAAGCAGAAAGAGGAAGAAAAAACAAACAAACCTGAATTCATGATGATATCTTTGAGCTACTGAATGTACCAATTTTGAAACCACTCTAACCTGAACTTGAGAAGAGAACTTGATAAATTATCATTTTTATTAATATTTTTAAGCCATTTAGAGTTGGGTTTTCTACTTGTAATCCTAACTGAGTCAAAAAGTAAAAAACAAGAAGTCCTAAGAATTATATTTTTGGCCTCAGTTCCCTCCATCTCTCTCAATACAAGAGGGAATTTCTGCTATAAGAATATGTTCATCCTCCATTAAATAAATCCCATGCTGTATATTTTGGGAAAGAAAAACAGGGATGTACATCTTTAAAACATCCCAAGACAGCTGAAAGGTTAGTAGCTATCTAAAGCCCATGATAAATGTCTAAATTCCTCAGCAGCACATTTTTTATGTTTGCAGATTCAGAGACAAGAGACTTTAATCACTGCTGCTAAATCCCCTTTTTAAAATTGAATTGCAAGTAACATTTAAGGCTGTGTATATTGGCTGCAGATTCCTTCCCATATTCTGCCTGGGAGTTTCCCACCAATAACATGAGAGTGCCTCCCTATAATAAGGTAGTGTTTTTTTCTTTTTAAAAACCTGCTTATTAAGTCAGAAATTCTAATATTAGCCTGCTATTCCACTGAATGAAGGAATTGGATATCTTCTGCACAAACTTGGGGGTCTGGATGTATTTCTGCACTTTTCCTCACTGCTTTACAGAAACTTAAAATAGCATTTTTTCCCCTGTTCCTTCAACTCTACGCAACCACAACAGAATGTGAGGGACTGGTTTGGAGCTTTGGAACTGGCATATGTTATGTTCAATTTTACTTCCCATGCTCAGATGAAGTTAGTTCCTTCCTCTTTCACTTTGGATGTAAGGGGTGAAGTGAATATTATTTTTATAAATATGACTTGGTGTTGTCTTGCCCAAGTCTGTCTGTGGACTTCAGGGAAAATGGGATGCTGGGGATGACAAAATTTGGAAAAGGAGTGTCCCACGAAAGATTTTCAGAGATCATGGATATGCCTGTAGCCTACTGGGAGTTACAAAAGAAAGAAATAAGCATTTTCATCTGTAACGTTATACTGCTTTGGTTTCTACCAAAGGGCAGGAGCAGGGGGTCATAGATGGGTGAGTTGGGGTGACAACTTATAGGAAAAGTTCTGAAAAGTTCGTGACAGTCTGGGCATGCCAACAAATGTTTATATATTTAATGATGAGTGTGGAATCTCACTAGCTTTCTCGGAATTGAAAAATGAGCTTTGTTTAATTTCCCTTTGCATTGTAGAAGAGGAGAGAGGAAAGAGTTATGGTGAGATGAAGGTAGAAGGTAATGTAGAGAGAACATTTCATTCACCCCCTTTGTGCTGTAGAGAAGGAAAATGAGACCAGAACTGGGATATGGGTGGTCCAGGGTCACCCTGTGAGCTGATAGTGTGGGGCAGTGGTTAGAACAGGGCAGGAATTCTGTGAGCGACACAGCCCTGCCATTCCCCAGCTGCATGGCCTGGTTTAGTCTCATAGCTTGTTGAGTCTCTGCAATGGAGGTAACCATAGTACCTTTCTCATGGGCTTGCTATAATTAGATGAGTTAATACCTCTAAGAAGCCGAGTGCTTGGCAAATAACACACCCTCCGTGAAAACAGCTTGTATGAGGCCCAGACTCAGGAGAAAATCATGGGACACATGCTGCTGACCTTGTCCTTTTCTTCCTCCCTTTAATCCTCATCCTCCTAAAAGTCCCATTTATGGGTTGCTGAGATAGACAGTAGAGGATCCTCCAAAGAGAAAGAGTGGAGCTGAGCCTTTGGCCTGGGAACTTCATACCCAAAGGAAAAAGTAAGGAGTCAGTTGGTTTATTCAGCATTTATTTAGCACCCTGGAGTACTCCCCCATCTTGTATTCTGCTAGCTTTGAGCTTCCCCAAGGGCTTTCTCTTCTGTTGCTCGTTTCTTTTTCTCTCATCTTGGTTCCATTCTTTGTAAAAAGAATGTAACTTGCCAGACACCGGCTTAAGTGATGTGTGACTGGAGAATGCCCATGCCCAGGGGGATAGATTTTAAGATCCCTCTGTCTGTTAATGGACTTGGTGAAAGGGCTAGGTAGGATATCATTCATTTTTGGTAGAGGAGACAAAGATTGGATTGTGAGCAGGTGATGAGAGATCCCTATATAAGCAGAGTTGTAGACTCCTATGTATCAAATATCTTGTGACTGGCAGTCTCCACAAATCCACAGGTATTCGCCTCTCTCTCTCCATTACAGACTCTAATAGGTTAGATAACAAAAGCAAGAGTCATGTCTCAGAAGGCTATCACCACTAGAAAGCACAGCTGTTACCTGACTCTCCTATTAAGCCATGCCCCTCGTTTAGCTGGAGGCATGAGCAAGGGGATGTAAAGGAATTATCAGAGAGCAAGCCCTGGTGGAAATGGAATACTGTGAAGAGCTGATATGGGGCATCAACAGTGTGCCATTGGCTGATTCATTAACTCTCCACTCTCCCCTGTGAGCAGTAATTCTTATGCTCACTTTACAAATGGGCAAGTGGCCATGGCATGTGCAGTATGCTCTGGCAACTCAAGCTGCTGGTCACTGAAGCTCCCCACACCCCTGCTTTCAGGGGAAATCCAGGCTCAGAAAAGTCACTTGTGCAAGTTCGCACAGCAGCTCCTAGGCTGTCTGGCTGCAGGGCCCTGCTTCCCACATCCACTTTTCTCTGCAAGTTTCAATAGGAATGGAAGAAGAGCTATCTCTGGATTGCTGGGCAGAGAAAAGAAAGCAGGGCCAGGCAGACGAAATGCCCAGGATGGTCCAGGAGAGGGCCAGAGAGCTTGAGAAGGGAGGCAGGGCTGGAACCAAAGGCAAACACAGCTCTTTCATCAGGAGGCCTGGGCCATTCCTGACTCAGCTGCATCTGGGTGCGGGGGAGGAAACTGGGGCTTCGGGCAGCTGAGAAGCTCTTTAAGATCCTGAATTGAAGAAAGAGCTCAGCCCTCAGCCTTAAACCACCACATGGGTCTGTTCTACACTAAACGGGGAGCTGGCGTGAAGGATCTGAGGTCCTGTGTTCCCTTACACTCAGGGGCTCTCAGCCTGAAAGGAAATGCTCCTCTGTTATCTGTGGTTTTTAGTCCTTTCCCCCTTTGGAAGTAGAGGGGAAAAATAATAATAATAACGACCTTCTGTGGGTTTGGGAGTATCCTAGGTCTGGTGGGGCCAGAGTAAGCAGAATGAAATTAAACTGTAGCAATGCTAATGGTTCTGCCTTATCGCAGTGAAATCAGTGACCAGGAAGGAAGAGGCCAGAGGTAAGCCCAGGAGCGGAAGTCAAGATGGGTAAGTAGAGAACTAATTTCACAGACCATCACGGTTTCTCTCTGGGTGGGACACTATGGCAGGATACATAGAACTTTCCTTTCCTTCTTATTCTTTCAGTTCCTTCACTGACTTTCTTAATAATGAAAGTAAAACATTATATACTTGAGGCAACAAGTTCAATTATACGAAGGTACATAAAGGAAAACCTGATGATCTTCCCATCCCATCCTCCAAGGAGCGCAATGCTAACAGAGTGACAGGCACCCTTCACATCTTTCTATGTCCTCAAACTTCAAGACTTATCCCTGTTTTTCACTCCTCTTAGAAGAAAGAACACACATGTAGAGAAGTAATTACAGTGTATATAAGAGTTTTATAAGTGGCTGAGAGTATACAGCCACTGTGGAGTGGAGCTGTGAAAATGCAGGAGGTTTTGGAGGCAGCCACCAAGACTGGTAGTACAGAAGTTTTGAGGAAAGGGAAAACTCTGGTTGGGGGTGTTCTAAAACACTATTTATTATTTAAACTTCCTTCATTCTCATAGAACCTCAGAATTGAGAAAGTCCTTAGAGACCAGTGGTCTATCCCTTTACAGATGGATCCACATCCACAAAGGTTATCCAGTGTCCCTTTGGTCGTTTCCAGGTTCAGAGAACTTGCTAAGAACATGCTTATGAGCAGCTCATGTGACCCCCAACCCCAATCAACAGAGAACTTGGACTCTTTAAAATGTTTTTCACATTTTTGATGTTTATGTGTTACAAAATTTGTATGCAATTCTTCTCTTACCCTTTGGCAGAGTTTAAACACTCTGTGGGCGGGGATTGTGTTTTATTTATTTTGGTTGTTCAACTGACAGATGAATTACTAAATTAATTCAAGAAATTAAAATCAACATATTCTAGGACTTTCTATTTGAAGACACAGAGCCAGGCATGGAAAAGGATGAAAACCTGAACTTCCTCATGGGGCCTCATAGTTTTCTTTGTACAGAGCTGATCCTACATTTCTCCTGTGCACTTTCCTCCAATTGCAGGAGATTCCCCATTTTCTCCTAAAGCTCTAACTATTTGATCTCTATAGCAACTCAGAATATCGCTGCATAAACTCAGGTGATATACAATGAATTGTAAAAAGTAAAGCTTTAACTGGATTTCTATAACAAAGCCACCTTCTGCCTTATGATAGAAACAACAATTTTAGTCCTTGTGAGTCTCCATCCTTGACCTCTGTGTTGGTGTGACAAGGTGAGGGCAGGGAGGCATCTGATCCACAGTAACAGACAGAGCAAGACAAAACAAAACACAGGGCCAGAATCTATGTCCACTGCAGACTTATCTGCAGTACTACAAAGCCAGATCAGACTGGGGCAAGGTCCTCAGCGTTTTGGAAAATAGGGTCGTAACATAAAGATGCTTTTGGTATGAAAACATTTCCAGATATATTAGGGCTTAAATATATATATATATAATTTACATTTTCATCTTGAAAAGTTTTCTTGATAACATGCTCCATGAAATTGATGAAATTGAGAAATAAATGAACAAGGAAAAATTAAGAAATAAGAGTATATTAGAACCAGTGGTTGGTATTAAATCTGTTAAACACAGATTTGTCTCTAAATAATTATAAATGTGGCTACAAAACAAAACAAATGTTTCTTTTTGAGAAGAAAACATACTTTATACAAGCATATATGTAATTTATTATAAAATAATTATTAACAGAACCCCAAATTATATTAATAAAGCTTGGGCAGGCAAGGGAGGGCAATGAGTAAAGACATTCCAAATTATAAATATTACATAAGGGGAAGTGATTTTGGGTCTTGATAATCACAGAAAAATCATTCAGATAATGTCTTTGGAAAACATGAAGGTGACCACTAGTTGATTAAAAACAAATGTCTGCCTTTCAAATCATTAGTGAAGAGAAAAGCAAACAAATTTAGTCCATATATCAAAAGAGAATAAAGAATTAACAAAAGGAATGACAAGCGTGAAGCTTAAAATAATGGGATATATGCATAGAGTAACATAGTATTTATACTTATTACTACATATAAAATGCCAGTCAACATTTATTGCATGAGTACAGTGTACCAGGTGCCATTAGGGGCTTCACTCTTGTTATTTTTTATTGACTCTTTACAGCAACCTTAGTAATATTATCTTTTCAACATTACAGATGAATCAGCAGGAACCCACAGAGAATAAATCACTTTTCTGAGGTCATACAGATGTAAGTGGCAGATTCAAGGTCTAAACCCTGGCTTCTCTGACCCACAGACCTACTTTCAGTCACTGTCCTGTCCCACCTCCATAAACAAGAAAAAAGGAGGGTGACCAGATTATCCATTATGAATTCCCTGATTTAAAGACAAAGACTTGGAATATGACACTCTGCTTTTAAGAGAAATGGCCTCAGAAAGACACACATATACACAATGTGTTTATCAGGCAAATTTAAAAAGAACAAAAACTAAAAATCCAAGGCAGCAGTGTCAATATAAATTTCAAACAAAATGTAGAATTAAAAGCAAAAGACAACATGATTTGAAAAAGATTACACTGATCATCATATAATCCATATATATAAAAACCAAAATAAAAATTTTAAATGGCTAGAAATACAATGTGAAAATAATGTAAAGAGAAATGAACACACAGTTATTGTGAGAAACACTAACACACATATTAATTTTTGCAAATGAAGCAGATAAAGAATAGTGAAAATATAAACAACAAAATTACTAATATTATATTAATATATATGTATATGAATATGTGTGTATATATGTGTAACTGATATATATGTGTATATATAAATATACATGTGATATAAATAGATAGATAGATTTTCTTAATTTGAAAAACAGGTCGCATACCTCCTTTTCATTTGTCCACACTAACCTCTCAAATACTAGTACTATACTACACCAGAAAGAAAAAAAGGTCTTAATTCAATTATAGACGCTAATGTCATCCAGGCAACATTTTCCCATTAATGCATAGTTGATCCATCAATAAATATTGATTTAAAAACAAAATGTGTATAAAGCAAACAACTACTATTAATAAAAAAGAAACTCTCTCATATGTGAATATTGGATGTAAGAGGAGATCAAAATTGCAATTAGTATTCATTAGAAAATACTGTGTTACTAAACTACAACAAAACACTATATTACTGAATGTACGGGATGTAGCCAAAGACTTACTAAGAGGATAAGTTAATAATCTTAAACTTTTCCCTTTTTAGCAAGAGAAAATAAAAATAACTAAACCAAGCTTTCACCTCAAATAAACAAAGTAAAAACAAGAGCAAGTACAGAAATCAGTGAAGTGGGAAACCAAAACACAAATCCAGTAAAATTGATGACTAAACCCAAGAGCTAATTCTTTAAACAAAACCAGTGTAGCATGTACAATTTGGAAAATCTATTAAAATGTTGGTTCCCAGCTATCCTGTTTATTACTCTCACAGTCACAGTTCATTAAGTTTCTCATTATCTCTCCTTCAGACTGATACAAAGAACTCTGGTCTTCCCCCTTCAGTTCAATTCAACAGAGCATTTCAAAATGGCCCCAGAGTTTGACTACCAGAGGGCCCCTGAGGGAAGTGTCTTGCCAAAGAAATGAGCTTCCCTCACTTCTTCTTGATTTAGCTCTGCCTTTTTAATGGGGATAGTCCCAGACAAGTGATATACACCAACAAATCTTTCCTCTGAAACCAGTGTCTTCCTCAGTCCTCTGGGCAAACGTGGGCCAATCACAAGGGAAGGGACATTCCCTCTACACAGAATTGGCACTTAATTTGTGGAAGATTGAGACTGTAACAGAGAGCTGTTCATCTTTGCCTACATCCTCCCATTTCAACAGATTTGACTTTTTTTATTCTTATGCCATCACTGAAGCAAAGAAGCATGGGTGTGAAGAAGGAAACTGAAGCATGAAAACAGAATCAAGACGAGAAATCTCTGTTCAATGGACCAAAACAACTAACAACAGTGAACACTATATATTTAGCTTTCCTTGCTGCCCAGGCATTGTGCTGAAGATTTTAATTCATTTCTTCTTTAAGCCTTCGTAATAGCACTATGAAAAAAGCATTAGTATTCCCATTTTACTTTTGAAGAAACTGAGGCTTAGAGAGGCCAAAAGAAGTTTTCCAAAGTCACCCAATCAGTGACAGAAGGAGGACTTAAACATAGGCACTCAGTGTCCAGAGGTCCCACGCTCTTATCTCTGCTTCACTAACCTCCTATGGACAATGTCAAAGGTATAGAGATAACTGTGTTTCTCTCCCCCTCATTCCTGGTGGCTGAAAAGGAGTAACTTCTGCCCCAACAAAATCACTAGTGAGAACTCCTTGCACCTTCTTTCTAGCCTCAGTTGGCTCCTCCCCCTCAGAGGGGGAGATTTATTTGATTGAAGAAATAGAGGACCACCATCCATCAGTCCTTATTCCTGCCTGATTGCAGTTAGCAAGTTAGAGGTCAGAAACACATAGGAACTTACCTTCTACCCACACCCCATCCCCCCAGGACTACTCTCCCATCCCATGGGGAAGGCACAGTTTTCCCTGTGGCTGACTGAATATGCATCAGCTCTGCAAACTGAGCTCAGCCTTGAGTCCCAAGGTTTCAACGTGAGGGCAAGTGCAAGACAGCCTGTTTTGGCTTCACATCCAAAGTGCTCTCCCATTCAGTTTCATAAGCAATTAAGCCAATGATCTCTAGTTAATTCTTGCATCTGGGTCTCAGTTCAGAGCTCAGAACTCTGAAGAGAGAGAGGCATGAATATTACCAGCCTGAAACTCCAACACAGGATATTATGATATGCAAGGCACCACAGTGGTCTTTGGCCCATGATCTTGACTATAAGAAACTAAATCTTGAGGTTCTTTCTTACCTGACACTTTAAAATGCTGAGAACACATATCATAATAAACGTTGGCTAAGCCAACTAAATAAAACACTGCTCTATCAATGCACATGAGAGCTACGGTTTAGAGAGCTTCTCTCTGAAAGTTTGAGAATGACCACAGCAGTAGATGAATCTAGAGTAAATGGAAATGCTCCCACAGATCTTTCTTCCACTCGTTTCTACATACATAAAGCAGTGTCCCATGCCAGCTTATTTTTACAGTGCCACATAACTTTCCTCTCCCTTTGGAGCAGATGAGCCGCCCTAAGCAAAACATCTTTCTAGCTAGCAGAGTTCCTGGAATTATGGACAAATATTCATGTTGCATATGAGACAAATTCCCTTACAGAGGAATGACTTTAAAATTTGTATTAAGATCCTTGCTTTTAAACACTTGGAGCTTCATTAAATCATAATTACAGCCCATTTTACTCAAAGGGATGGATGAATTGATATATAAAGTTGGGTTTTGACATTTGCTAAATAAGAAACAGATCACTGAAATTAGAAACGTTTACAGTGTAATTATTTCACATTGCTACTTTTGGCTACTTCCACGGAAAGATGGGCGTTTCCCTTAACATGTGACCATGACAAGTGACACAAGAAGGTGATTTTGGGTGGAACGACTAGGAACATGAAGAGGTTTGTTTACAGTGTATAAAGTGTATACTCTATACTGTGTAGACAGTGTCAGAATTGCCTGGTCAGCTGCTCCTGTTACCAGGTTGCAAATAGGTCCTGACAACTTAATGTTCTGTTTCACATTTATCACCCGATTTAAAAATATTTACAAATTTTAAACTTTGGACTTATGATTGTACCACAGACTGTTATTCTGAAGAAGCACAATAGAATTCATTTACCAAATGTGATTCTTATTTTTTAAAGATTCTTCTTATCATTCTCTCCCTTCCTTCCTCCCTCCTCTCTCTTTTCTTTTCTTTCTTTTTAAAACAAGGGACTTTGCCCTTTATCATAAGGCAGCAAAGAAGGCAATGATGATCTTGAATTACTGTTCATATCCAAACTATATTGGAACGTAGAACTCAACTCATTTAAGAGCTGTCCTCACATAGTAAGAAAATTCACACCAGGCCCTGGTTTCAGGCTGAGAGTCCTCTTCCAGCCCCTGTGGGACTTCACAGTGGAGGAAAACCTCCTTAGTGGGACACTCAGCCTCCCATTACCCTGAAGGGCTTGTTTTTGCATATTTCTGACAACCTGACTTTTGACCTAAAGGTCACGACTTTGGCTGATGGACTGGAATTCAAGTTAAATTAAATCAACAGTTCTCTGACCTATTGTTATGTTTTCACTTGGTTCTTCTGCAAACAGAAAACTTGCTTCTCTGGTAAGTCTCAGCAGGTTAAGTCTCTCTTTTGAGGATCTCTTCAAGAGGATCAATTGGCCTCTTCTCTGATTGCTGAATTGGTGGGAATGAGCTATGTTGATGCAGGAAGTGGGGAAGGATTGGGATGATAAGGAAGTATTAGGAAATACTCATGAAAAGCATGATAGAATGAGAGAACTCTGGACAGAGAACCGCTGCTGTTCAGGGAGACTGCAGACCCTGAAGATGGATGTACTTGAAGCCAAGATGGGTGAGTTCCAGGCACTTCTGGACTAATACAGGCTGGAGAGGATGCTGACATCCCATCTTTGGTAAGGATCTTAGAAATCACTTAGCCTGAGGGTTCCTGAACATTTTTATCAGCATGTCCATTTCTTTGAATCTAACTCAGATTCCCAACCTATAAAACAGATATAATCAAAGCAGCTCTGGATGAGGTCTAAATAAGGGGCTGAGGACCTACCGTCTTTGCCCACTTTTCTCCACCAAATGGCCTCTGAGATGCCTCCTTGGAGCCCTAGTCTCATCAACCACAAACAGCTTGAAAACTGCTGAGTGCCCAGCACAAGTTACGACAGGGTCTCCTCTACAGGATCCTTGGCAAGTGGAGACTCAGCCCTACTCCTAGGTCTTCACAGCAGCTTCAGAGCAGCTACAGCTGCCCCTGGACCTCTACCCCCAGAGTCCTCTGAAGCCCCTCAAACAAGCCTACCCCTTTGTCCATGTGACACACCTTCAAACACATGACCACAGCTGATATGTCTTCCTGTGATCTGAGACTCTCACTATTTGTTTACATTAGATTGTTTGCTCTTTGAGGTCTGAGTTCTGTCTGTTTTATCTTCATGGTCTCGGTGACTAGAATAATAGACTGACACATAGTAAGTCTTTAATAGATGCTAGTCCTCAAGAAACTGGTGATATTTAGGAGGTGACAGCTGGATGATTAATAATAAAGTAATAATAAACTCCCACTACTGAACTAGGCATTGGTTTCAACACTGTACATACATATCTCAATTTTTCTGGATACCGAATAGGCGTTATTAACTCTGTTGGGTAGAAGGGGAGTTGTCTGAGGAGTTAACCAAAAAAGCAGGCCCACACAGCTAGTAAATAGAGAAACTGGGATTTGAATCCAAGCTTATCTCAACTTTAGCCACAATAAGAGTCTAGTGGTTGAGCCCAGTGTTGGCAGATGTTCCATAGAGGCAAGAGCTGAGGGGGGAGGAAAGGAAGGGTCCTGTGCAAAAACTATGCATTGGTTGTGAAGGAATCTGAGTTGCCATTTGGTAATTTTTCCCAACAGAGCTAGATGTTCTTCCACCACCACCATCACCCCAAGTTCCTTCTCTCCACCTTTCTCTGTCGACTCTCTTCCTGACCCAGACATTAACTTCAGCAGTCAATGGGTAGGTCATGTCTGGATTCCTAAAGAGTTTGTGATACTAGAACATTCTCACCCACAGATGTCTGCTCACCAATGAGGTAACACAGCATCAAGTGAGGCAGGAGGCGGGCTGGAGGGCAAGAGATCACAGAGAAAAGGAAAAATGTATAATAGGCCTTCATAGCAGGCATATTGCAGGTGATCAAGTGATTTGGTGTTCTCTCTTGCTTTTAAAATTTCTTCTTGCCAGTTTTCCACAGTCTCCCTCTCTATTTTCCTCCTCTAGTAACTCTTATTTTGTCCCAGAATGATTTGATTTTCCTGATCATCCATGAAAAATGTGCCCTCTGGAAGACACCATCCTTTAAGCCCCTACTGTCATGATCAGGGCAATATCCTCCTCCTTACACTTACCTCCCACTTCACCCTGTACTTGCACCTTTCATCATCACCACCTGATTCTTCCTCCTTCTCTGTTGAGCACAAGATTAGTGTGTGAGGCTCTGATCCCCCTTGTTTCACTATGAGTGGAACCTGAGATTGGCTTCTCTCTTCAGAAGCCATGTTGTAAATGAAGACAGTGGCAGGAACCAAGTTCTGATTTGCTGGCTGGTGCAAAAGATATGGTTAAATCTTTGAGGCCAATCTCCAAGTGACTTTGGGTTGGAGTCAGAATACATGTTTGGGATAAATGGAGAAAACACCCATCTCTCAAGCAGGAGGATCTCAAAGACTGGTGTCTTGGAGAGCAGTTTACTAAGTAAATAATAATTCCTTCCACAAGTTCAGTATTTCACAGCTCACCAAGTGTTTCTTTGTGTATTATCTTATTTGATTTTTACATCAGTTCTCTTGGGGTTGATGGGAAAATAGCATTGTCACCATTTTATACACAAGCTGAGCTCCTTAGTAAGGAGCATAGAGGTTGCTTGACACATCCATAGTCATTCAACACTTGGTGTAAGAAAGTTCAAAACCTTAAAGCTCAAGTTTTCTGAATTGTGAAGATAATATGAATTAGGCAAGTAGCTAAAACACCTAACAAAATGTCCTGTGAATTTTTCTGTTCAGAAAGTATTAGTCTCTTTCCTGGCTTCTTTTCTGAATCCTGGTCTGCTGCTCTTTTTCCACTCACCACCCTGGAAAAATAGATAAAAAGGAGTGATTTGGAGAGAAGGAAAGGAGGAAAAACATGGCACTTGAACATGGTTCTAAGACAGCTTCTGAAGACGAGATTGATGCTATCATGAAACCCAGCATCTTGTGACACCTCGGTAGGTATAACCAACAGAGAGGGTGGGAAACAGTGCCTAACTCCACATCAGCTCCATTCCTTCTCGTCCTTCCCACCTTAATTTTATGGTTTGTTAATTATTTTGAGACCAGGGAATGTCTAGGCTCTACTTTCTGATTCAATCTCACCCCTCCAGGCTTTAAACGTTTCTCGGAGACCTTGTCAGTCAGAGAATAAGAGGCAGACCTAGCACCTCATCCTTCCCAGGCTGGCACATATGTTTCTGCACTGTCCCCCACAAACCTTCCCCAGGTTCTCACCCACCCAGCCACCCTCACTGCCCAATTTACTGGAAATCTCTGTTCTTCTGAAGTAGGCTTTGGCTTTGCTCCCAGAACCAGGCCAAAGGAAAATGCTTTCTAAGAAATACACAAACAAGGGAATTACATTCTGATCTGACATTTCTTCATCAAGATGATTTTGTTTGCTCTTGATCAAGATTGCTTTATCCCTTTTTCTGCAAAAACTGCTCTGCTGGGGCAAAAAATCAACTGGAATTTATATTTTCCCTAGTAGTTAAAAAACAAAATCCAACCCATATGTCTGAATTACTATCTGTTCTGGTGAAACGTCATTAATCATACAGTAAGCATTGCGATCTAATAAATAAACTGGAATGACGGTTCTGAGCAGGCTGTGTGGTGTCCCTTCTTTGAGGATATTTAAAGATTTAAAAAACGCTGAAGGGACCCTGGAAAATGGCTCTCCCTCCCTCTCCTCCACCCATAGCTCAAACTGTGTTCTTTCAGAGTCTGATTATTCAACTCCACTAACTGCTGCCATCTTTGGATAATGTTATCAAGGAGTATGACTATTCCCCAATGTCTAGTGCTCAAAAAAAACTCTTCCCATCTCCTTGCCCACTGCCCACAGTCCAGTACATGCTCTGTTGTTTTGATGTTGACCTCATTTAACCTTCAAATCATTTTTGAAACTGACTTTCCCACAGTGAAAGAATTTCAGGTCACAGACCACAACCATTGTGTTTATCTCACACAATATTGTTTTGAAGGCTTCTGGTAACTTAACTCAAGTTTGAAGCACTAAGCTGGCACTCAGTAGATGTTGGTGAGCAGTTTAACTACAGGATATACTGTTTATTACTTTAATATTGGAGCTGCCTTTCTAATATCAATGTGGAGCTATATGCCAAGCCTTGTTTTAGATGCTGTGAATATCAAGAGGCTATGAACAGTCCCAGCCTTAGACTCTGAAGAAGTCCTTACTGGGTATTACTATTCCCGTTCAGAGATCTTTTATTTAGACTCTGCCCTTCAGATTATTATTATGTACATGGTAATTGCTCATAGTAATAGTATTATGATTCAATTCTGCATCCATTTTTGCTTCAACTCTTACCTTTATCCTAGGCCCCTTGAAGAGGTAGCAGCAGCAATGGTGAGGAAAAAGTGTACGGTGAACTTGAGTTGTTCTTAATTCACTCTGTGACTATAGACTTTTCTCTTTATTCTTCTGATCTGAGTGAATTTTTATGTCCTATGAGGGAAATTGGGATGCAAGGGACCCTAGGAATAATTAATGACTTGTTAAAAGATACACATATTTATTAAAAGATGACAATTACACAGGTGCCGGAGATGGAAGAGTAAGTGAGATCAGTTCCTCACCCAGTTACAGTCAGCAGGGAAATAATCTTGGAACCCATGGTTTCTGCCTTGTGCCCAGCACACGCCTTGAACTTGATAAGTGCTAGAGGATCAAATGTTAATTTCTGCAGCAGATTCAGGGCTAGTTTTTTTAGCACATTTGCTATTTCCAAATGGAACTGATCACCTTTCTACCTTTTCTTTCTAGAAGAGAAAGATACATTCTAGAAGAGAAAGATAGAGCCTAGATATTCCTATAAATGACTTTGTGGTGCAGCAGAAAAAGCATTGAATTAAAGTTGGAAATTCTGTTCCATAACTTTGGGTAAGTCATGTTCTTCCTGGTACCTCAGTTTATCCTCCTGGTAATGAATGGTTTGGATTAGATGAGTGCTGGTGTCTCTTCCACTCTAACATTCTTTGAGTTGAAGATCATGGCTACATACTCAGCCATTCTACCAGTGCCCTGGCTCTGTTCTCAGGAACATGTGTGTCTAAACTAAGGTCTTGGATTGTCTCTTCTCCTGCCTTTTTCTCCGTTGAACTCCATTCCTAATCTCTGCACTCCAGATCCTCCACCTTGGCCCTGCCATATGAACATCTGCTTTTCACCTTCTCAGTTCCTTCTTCCTATTCAACTTTTTTTTTTTAAATGAAGTATAGTTGCTTTATTAGTGTCAGTTATATTAGTGTCAGGTGTACAACATAGCTATTCAATATTTTTATAGATTATACTCCATTTAAAGTTATTGCAAGCAATGGCTATATTGCCCTATACTGTACAATATATTCTTGCTGTTTATCTATTTTACACATAGTATAATAGCTTGTATTTCTTAATCCCTCATCCCTGTCTTGCCTCTTCCCCCTTCTCTTGCCCCACTGGTAACCACTAGTTTGTTCTCTATATCTCTGAGTCTGTTTCTGTTTTGTTATATAAATTTATTTGTTTTATTTTTTTAGATTCCACATATAAGTGATAACATAGAGCATTTGTCTTTCTCTGTCTTATTTCACTAAGCATCATACTCTCTAGTTCCATCCACGTCATGGCAAATGGCGGAATTTAATTCTTTTTTTTGGCTGAGTAATATTCTGTTGTCAGAATGGCTATCATCCAAAAGTCTACAGATAACAAATGTTGGCAAGGATGTAGAGAAAAGAGACCAGTAGTACACTGTCGGTGCGAATGTAAATTGGTAGGGCCACTATGGAAAATAGTATGGAGATTCCCCAAAAAGCTAAAAATAGAACTACCCTATGATCTAGCAGTTCTACTTCTGGGTATATATCTGAAAACACAAAAGAAAACAGCTCTCTTCCTCTTGAAACGGAAATATCTCTACCTGGATTCAACCAGTCCTCCTGACCTGCCTGAAGACTATCACCTTCCCTCCTCAGCTTGAACCATATTTTGCTGCTGTGGACATATTTCTTTCAAAGCTTTATGGAACCCATTTTATAAGTAACATCTTTGGACTTCTGTAAAAATGATTTGAGGATGCTAATTTTTTATCTTTACACTCACCTCCCTACAAAATATCAACCCTTTGCATTTCAGTCATTTTCTATCATTATTCAAGGTTACATAACCTCATTACATTTACCTGGCATTATGCTCTCTATGGTTGGTTAAAATGCTTTTGCAATTGGTGACGAGTACAGCACATAGGCATATATTAGGGAAACAAATATTTTCAAAGATATTATAAGAATCCACAGCTGCTTTGTCTGAGTAGCCAGCTATTCGTTTGGCAGCTGTGGTTTTTTTGACATTGATGGCTGGAAACTCGTCTAAAATTTGCCTAGATATTTGTTAATTTAGGACATTTTTTTTGCCCTCTTGGAGTTTTTCTCAGAGATATTTACATTTATTTTGGTCTCAAGTTGTTATATTTTGCTTACTTTAGCCACAACAAAATAACTTAAAACTATTAAAATCAACTTTTTAAATATTTCTTCAGGGGAAAAAATAATCTACGGCTCTCTTGTCAATAACTTTTATTTTCCCAGAGTAACAGAGGTTTTGATAACATGATTTTTGATAATGTTGGATTTCTTAAGAAGGCAGCTAACACACTATAGCAGAAGAGATGGTAATTAAACCTTAACATTTGACTTTACTTTTTTCTCTTGCCATGATCTGGGATGTGTGAAAGGCACAGCTCTCTGGGGGCAAGGGATAGGCAAGATGGCCCCCAAAAGAACTGGAAGTGGCATCTCTGAGGTTAGATAAGGATGCTCAGTTGTCTGAGAAAACTCCCCCTCCTGCTCAGTCAAATACAGAAAGGGACTGCCATCAATAACTGAGAAGCTGGAGGTAGTTGTGAGATTCCAAGGACTTAGCAATGAGGTAGCATCTCTTTTTCACTTGATGGCTTAGGCCAAATGGATGGGCTACACTTTCAAAGGGAAAAACTAATAGTGATCAAAAGTTCAGACATCTCCAAAGATGAATCCCAGTGAAAATTTATCTGAGATATAGTAAACCAGAGAGTAAATTAACATCCCAAGACAAACAGGAAAAATTCCATCTTTAGAGGGGATTAAAACACTACCACGGACTTTACTGCCAGAAGGGTCCAGACTGAGACACATTTGGACCTGGGGTGTTTGTCTCACTTTATCTTATCTTTGTTTCCAAGACCTTCTGCCATCCCCTGTCCCACAAAGTGCCTTGCATACACTCCCTCCTGCCTATTTCCCCTCAGATTTCCCTCCTACTTATGAGTTATGTATCATTCCTCTCAGAATCTCCAGTCCTTCCTCATACCCCTCCACTAACAGTGTTACCTTCCACTCAGTTCAACAAGAGGAGAGTCGATATTTACATTATTAGTCAGTGATAAGATCTGAAAGAGATGAGGTAAGCGCATGGTGCTGGGAAGGCTTTGGGAAGGAAGCGAGGAAAACATTTTGATGAATGTCTAAATTTTTAAGGGTGAATAAAAAGAAGAGAGTGGAGAGCATTTCTTCCCAATGTGACAGCATTCACAAAGGCAAGGACCAAAACTACATAATCTGTGTGGCATGTACCCACTAAGTATGCCTGGGGAATTTCAAGTATATCTGTTTGAATGGAGAGAAATGGGAGCAGAGTAGGGAGTCTGGAGGCAGATAAAACTCATGAGGGGCTAATGTACCATAGTAAGCAGTTCAGTGTTTACCCAGAATGTAAGTGAAGTAGAACCTTTGAACAGAGAGCGTGATGGTCAGGGTCCTGACCTTCTAAGTCCTATGCAGAACTCTGGGTGGACTCCTGTGTCACACCTCCATTCTCTGCATCCAATTCTACCCACTTTTATCCATGCACACCTCCCCACCATGTCCACCATCCCCTATCACCACCTCCCTCACCACCTCCCACTGTAGAGCTGTATCCCTAGTGGTTACCAACTGGCAATGCTATCATTCACTTATTGAGCATATGCCAGGCAGACACTAATATGCTAAATATTTTTAAGCATCTTGTTATTTTATCCTTCTAACAACCTATAATATACATTCTACTGGGATCCCCATTTTATAGAAGAGGAATCCAAGGATGGAGAAATGAATCATTTGGGAATCATTATGGAGTAAGCAAGTGGCAGAGAGAGGCAGCACAGTGTAGCTTACCTCATTTTCAGGCTCTGCAAAATGGAAATGTGTGAACTCTTGCCCAAAAATGGGAAAATTGGCATAAAGGTAGGAAAATATAAGGCTTTCTGTATTCTTCCACAATCTCTCTTGACTTACAGTTTTTTTTAAATTTAATGTTATTCTAAGTAAAGAAAAAATTATAAATTATTAGCGTGGATTTCATCATTCATCTTTGAATTGTACAGTGACACTTTATTTTATTGAGATATAGTTGATTTATAATATTAGTTTCAAGTGTACAATATAGTGATGCAACATTTTTGTCAATGATACTCCAATTAAAGTTATTGTAAACTATTGGCTATATTCCCTTGTAGCTTGTTTATTTTATATATAGTAGTTTGTATCTCTTAATCATCTGCCTCTATATTGCCCTTCCCCACACCCCTCTCCCCAATGATAACCACTAGTTTGTTATTTGTATCTGCGAGTCTGTTTCTTTTTTGTTATATTCACTAGTTTGTACAATTTTTTAGTTTCCACGTATAAGTGACAACATACAGTATTTGTCATTCTCTCTCTGACTTATTTCACTAAGAGTAATGCCCTCTAGTTCCAACCATGTGGTTGCTAATGGCAAAATTTTCATTCTTTTTTATGGCTGAATAGTATTCCATTGTGTATATATGCCACATCTTCTTTATCCATTCATCTGTTGATGGACACTTAGGTTGCCTCCACATCTTGGCTATTGTAACTAATGTTGCTGTGAACATTGGGGTGCATGTATCTTTTCAAATAAATGTTTTTGTTTTCTTCAGATATATACCCAGGAGTGGAATCACTGAATCATATGGTAGTCTTCTTTTTAGCTTTTTGAGGAATCTCCATACTCTTTTCCACCATGGCATTACCAACTTACCTTCCCAGCAACAGTATACAAGAGTTCACTTTTCTCCACATCCTTGCCAACATTTGTTATTTGTGGTGTTTTTGATAATAGTCTTTCTGACAGGTGTGAGGTGCTGTCTCATTTCAGTTTTGATTCGCAATTCTTTGATGATTAGCAATGTTGAGAATCTTTATATGTGCCTGTTGGCCATCTATATATATTCTTCAGAAAATGTCTATTCAGGTATTCTGTCCATGTTTAATCAGGTTTTTTGTTTTTTTTTAAATATTGAGTTGTATGAACTGTTTGTATATTTTGGATATTAACCCGTTTTTGGCCATATGATTTGCAAATATTTTCTCACATTCATTAGATTGTCTTTTCATTTTGTTGATGGTTTTCTTTGCTGTGTAAAAGCTATTAAGTTTAATTAGGTTCCATTTGTTTATTTTTGCTTTTTTATCTTTTGCCTTAGAAGCCAGAACCAAAGAGTGTTCTGCCTTAGTTTTTATCTAGGAGGTTTATGGTTTTCCATCTTACATTTAGGTCTTTCATTCATTTTGAGTTTATTTTTTCAAATGGTGTAAGAAAATGTTCCAGTTTCATCGTTTTACATGTAGCTGTCCTGTTTTCCCTAAACCACTTACTGAAGAGACTGTCTTTTCTCCATTGTATTTTCTTGCCTCCTTTTTCATAGATTAATTGACCATAAATACATGGGTTTATTTCTGGACTCTCTGTTCTGTGCTGTTGATATGTGTGTCTGTTTTTGTGCCAATGCCATACTGTTTTGATTACTGTAGCTTTGTAGTATAGTCTGAGGTCAGGGAGCATAATTCCTCCAGTTCTTTCTCAAGATTATTTTAGCTATTCAGCATCTTTTGTGTTTCCATACAAATTTTAAAATTATTCTAGTTCTGTGAAAAATACTGTTGGTATTTTGATAGGAATTATATTGACTCTTTAGATTGCTTTGAATAGTATGGTTATTTTAACAATATTGATTCTTCCAATCCAGGAACACAGTATATTTTTCCATCTGTTCATGTAACCTTCGATTTCTTTCATCAATGTCTTAGAGTTTTCTTAGTAGAGGTCTTTTACCTCATTAGGTAGCTTTATTTCTAAGTACTTTGTTCTTTTTGATGCAATTGTAAATGGCATGGTTTATTCAATTTCTTATTCTTATAGTTCATTATTAGTGTATAGAAATGTAACAGATTTCTGTATATTAATTTTGTATCCTGAAACTTTACTGAATTCATTGATGAGCTCTAGTAGTTTTTTAAAAGCATCTTTAGGATTTTCTATGTATTGTAACTTGTCATCTGCAAACACTGACAGCTTTACTTCTTTCTTTTCAATTTTGATTTCTTCTATTTTTTTTTTTTTTACTTGCCTTATTGTTGTGGTTAGGACTTCCAACACTATGTTGAATAGAAGTGGGGAGCATGGGCATCCTTATCTTGTTCCTGATATTAGAGAAAATGCTTTCAGCTTTTCACCATTGAGTATGATGTTAGCTGTAGGCTTATCATATATAGCCTTTATTATGTTGAGGTATGTTCCTTCTATACCAGTTTTCTAGAGTGGTTTTGTTTTTTGTTTTTTGTTTTTTGGATTTTTTTCAGTACACGGGCCTCTCATTGTTGTGGCCTCTCCCATTGCAGAGCACAGGCTCCGGACGCGCAGGCTCAGCGGCCATGGCTCACGGGCCCAGCCGCTCCACGGCATGTGGGATCCTCCCAGACCGGGGCATGAACCCATGTTCCCTGCATTGGCAGGCTGTCTCTCAACCACTGCACCACCAGGGAAGCCCCTAGAGTGTTTTCTATCATTAATGGATGTCAAATTTTGTTGAAAGCTTTTCCTGCATCTACTGAGATGGTCATATGGTTTTTACTCTTACTTTGTTATGATGGTGTATGACATTGGTTGCTTTGTGGATATTGAACCATCCTTGAATCTCTGGAATAAATCCCACTTGATCATGGTATATGATTCTTTTAATATATTGTTGGATTTGGTTTGTTAATATTTTGTTGAGGATGTTTGCATCTCTGTTCATCAGTGATATTGGCCTGTAATTTTCTTTTGTGTGTGTGTGATATCTGACTCATTTTGGTAACAGGATGATGCTGGCCTTGTAGAATGAGTTCAGAAGATTTCCTTCCTCTGCAATTTTTTGGAAGAGTTTCAGAAGGATAGGTGTTAACTCTTTTCTAAATGTTTGGTAGGATCCATCTGGTCCTGAACTTTTGTTTGTTGATTTTTTTTTTTAACTGATTCAATTTCATTACTGGTAATTGATCTGCTCATATTTTTTATTTCTTCCTGGTTCCATCTTGGGAGATTTTACATTTCTAGGAATCTGTCCATTTCCTTTAGGTTGTTTATTAGCATATACTTTTTCAAAGTAATCTCCTATTATCCTTTGTATTTCTTTGGTGTTGGTTGTAATTTCTCCTTTTTCATTTCTGATTTTATTGATTTGGGCCCTCTCTCTTTTTTTCTTGATAAGTCTGGCTAAAGGTTTATCAATTTTGTTTACCTTTTCAAAGAACCAGATCTTAGTTTCATTGATCTTTTCTATTATTTTTTTAGTCTCTATTTCATTTATTTCTGCTCTGATCTTTATGATTTCTTTCTTTCTACTAACTTTGAGCTTTGCTTGTTCTTCTTTTTCTAACTCCTTTAGGTGTAAGATGAGGGTTTTTATTTTGAGATTTTTCTTGTTTACTGAGATAAGCTTATATGCTATAAACTTCTTTCTTAAAACTGCTTTTGCTGCATCTCATAGATTTTGGATGGTTGTGTTTTGCTTTCCTTTGTCTCCAAGTATTTTTTATTTCTTCTCTGATTTCTTCAGTGATCCATCAGTTGTTTTGTAGCATATTGTTTGGTCTCCATGTGTTTTTGTTTTTTTGTAGATTTTTTTTCTTGTAGTTGATTCCCAGTCTCATAACATTGTGGTCAGAAAGAATACTTGATCTGATTCAATTTTCTTAAGTTTACTAAGGCTTGTTTTGTGACCTAGCTTGTGATCAATCCTGGAGAATATTCCACATGCACTTGAAGAGAATGTGTATCTACTGCTTTTGGATGGAATGTTTTATATGTATATATATTCCATTTGGTCTAATGTGTCATTTAAGGCCATCTTAATCCCACCTTCATGAAACTAACATTGATGCAATTAGATATAATCTAATCTACAGGCCTTGTTTATATTTGCCAAATGTTCTGGTGATTTTTTTAATAGCAAAAGAAAATACCAGATTGTATTTTGCTTCTGGTTACCATGTATATTTAGGTTAATTTGGAACAGTTCCTCAGTCTTTCCTTACCGTTAATGACACTGACAATTGTGAAGACTGCAAGCACCAGTTTTTTTGGTAGAATGTCCCTCAAGTTCAGCTTGCCTGACGTTCCCTCTTGATTAAACTTAAGTTATGCAATTTTGGCAAGAATATCAGAGAAACGATGCTGTGTTCTTCTCAGCGAATCCTATCAGGCGGCATATAGTATCTATTTGTCTCCTATCTGGAGATGATAATTTTGATCATTTGGTTAAGGTAGTGTCTGCCAGATTTCTACACGATCATGCTACTATTTTATTCCTTGTTATTAATAAGTATCTCTTGGAGAGGTACATTGAAGTTATACAGTATCCTGTTACTCCTCAAACTTTCACATATTAGCTTTAGCATGCATTGAAGACTTTTGCCTAAATCCATTATTATTGCTATGGTTACCAATGAGTGATGCTTTAATTCCATCATTTTTTGAATGATTTTTTATTGGCTTTCTAATGTAAAAAAAACTTTCCTTTCTTATCCATTTTATTTGCTCATTCATTCATTCATTTATGTCAGTGTGGACTAAACGATTTTATTTTATAACATATATTTATATTTTACATATTGTGGGTTATAGTTCCCTACTATGTTTATTTATTTTGGTGCTCAAATTGTCCTAAATTTGGCCAGTACAAGCCCTTTCAAACTGGCCCCTGTCTCCATTTGACATATCTTCATTATTCTTTGAGCACTTTCTTATTTTTTGACACAAGACATTCTCAGCTCATTTTGTATTTTTCCTGCTCCAGCCTCAGAATCAGCCATTTCTCAAAAGAGTCCTGCTTCCTTTTAGTGACAAATGGAATTTAGACCCATGACCTTGGGATATCATTGTTTCTAGGTCATATCAAGAGAGATGGAAAACAGATGTGTATATAAGTTCATATGCATACATATATAATATCCATGTCTATATCTCTATCACTTTTATCTATATATTAAAACCTATGAATTTCCACTGATACCTCAATTCCAATTCCATGACACAGGACTCACTCTATCCCTCCCTTTCCATAGCTGGAGTTTCCTTATCCAGTAGTGAGAAATATGGCATCCATTTTATATAATATAGGTACTTATTTTCTCAAAACACAAAAAGTATTTTCAAAATTGTTAACTCATGCTTCTGTTAATTAAAAAAGTCTAACTAGAGTTTAATTTTGTTTAAAGCTTGTTGGCTTTTTATCCTTAGGGCATATAAATACTATGTTCAGAAGTTATTCAGCTTATGTCTTCTTTCCCACTTTAGTACGGTTATATTATTAATTTGATATTTGACTTGATTCACTTGCTTTTTTCTTTTTTGCGTTACATGAGCCTCTCACTGTTGTGCCCTCTCCCACTGCGGAGCACAGGCTCCGGACGCACAGGACCAGTGGTCATGGCCCACAGGCCCAGCTGCTCCACGGCATATGGGATCCTCCCGGACCGGGTCATGAACCCGCGTCCCCTACACCAGCAGGCGGACTCCCAACCACTGAGCCACCAGGGAAGCCAGATTCACTTGCTTTTGTTTAAATTATCTTTTAGGACTTTTTTCTTCTTTCATTGCTGACTTTTTCTTAACTACGTAAAATGTTAACATGATTTCAAAAGTCAAAACCATGCAATAAATATGTGCATAAAAGTGTCATTTTCCCCATTCCATCTATTATTTGAGCCTCCTTCTCGCTCATCTTTTATTAGCACTATGGTGAACAGAATTCTAAGGGTGATTGCCAATGACCTCGGCCCTTGTGTAATCCCTGAGCCTTTGAATATGGATAGAACATGTGAATATGATGAGACATCACTCCTGTGATTATGTTACTTTATAAGGCAAAAGGGAGATTAGCTTAATGACATGAATTCTTTAAAGGCAGAGTTTTCTGTGCCTGGAATCAAAAGAGGAAATAAAAGATTTTTAAAAAGACTTAACACACCATTACTGGCTTGAAGATGGAGAAGGCCACGTGGCAAAGAGTAGAGGTGGAGCCTAGAAGCTGAGCAGCCTCTGGCTGTCAGCCATCAAGGAAACATGGACTTCAGTCCTACAATCACAAGAAACTGAATTCTGCCAACAGCCTGAATATGCTTGGAAGTGAATTTTTTCCCAAAGCTTCCAGTTAAGAACCCAGACTGGCTGACACCTTAACTTTGGTTTTGTGAGACTCTCAGCAGAAAATCCAGTCAAGCCCACCTAGACTTCTGCCCTACAGAACTGTTAGTTAATAGATGGGTTTTGTTTTAAATCACTAAATTGTGGTAATAGAAAACTAATACAGTACCCAATCTTGTAGTCTCTGGTTTATCTTTACTGCATTATAATTATTTTTTGAACAAATGAGCAAATTCATGTTTATTTTCCTCTTTGTAGTTCTTCCTTAAGCAAAAGGTAGCATACTATTTAAACTCTTTCATAGTTTACTTTTTTCACTTAATAACATATCCTGGAGATCACTCAACATCAGTTCATAGAATTCATTCTCCACTGTTTTTTATAGCAACATAGTACTCCAGTGTGTGGTTGTAACATAGTTTACTCAACAATGCTTCTATGTATGGGCATATAGGTTGTTCAGTTTCCAGTTTTCAATTATAAATAATGCTGCAATGAATAATCTTTTGAATCCTCAAGGAAATTCCTAGAAGTGATATCACCAGGCCAAATGATAAACAGGCACATAGTTTTACTTGATATTGCCAAATTCCTCTCATCATGGTTGTACCATGTGACATTCCCATCAGCAATTTAGTTATGTTGATGCATGGGTTTTGTGTAGTTAATGTATTCCTGTGTATTTTTTAGGGTATGTTGGGAATATCAGATTTATATGGTAGCAATTACCTAGGCTACCATCTAGTCAATATTTGAGACTTTTTTGAATTGGCAAATTACTTTCCAGAAAAATTGTTCTATATTCTTCCAACAGTATATGAGAGTTCCTGTCTCACTGCACCCTGCAAGTAGAAAAGAGTCAATTTCAATCTTTCAAAAGAGTAAATTTAGTCATACACTGTATAAACATTTTGGCCAAATAAGAAATGGAAGAATGTTAAATTCATATTTGTCTGAAATAAAAGGTAAATCCAAATATTATCATCATCACACAAAAAAAATAAAATATGGAGATAGAAAAATTATTCTGAATTTTTTTCACTATTTAATTGTGATTATAAATTTTATTATTGAAATATTTAAGCTAAAGTTTTAAAATTTGAGTTATAGTGCAAAAATAATGTTTTGTCAGAATAGTCAGCTATTATATTGCTCTTGAACTAATTGTCTGAACATTTAACGTGATAGTAAATAGAATCTTTTTCATTTGCGATTGCTAAGGAAGTTAGGTATTTGGGAACAATTTTTCTCTAACATTTTCTTTCTTTCTTTACATTTAATATTCTTCATTATTTCAATATAAAATGTATCAAGGATGTTGATCTTTTCTTCTTAGTAAATTTTGAGATGACAAAGTAAACATTCTGTTTTTATTCTAACCTCATAATACATAAAAAATTAATAAATCATACCTTTCTTGAGTAATTCACGAGCTAAATGGAATTAATAACTAAAAATTACATATAGTGCTTAAAGGTTATTTTGTATTTTGCTTCATGCTAATTTTATTTTACAAATGCAAATGTAACAAAAAAGTCTATAAAGATTAAAATTATGATCCATTATACACCTATCTAGGGGAGTATCTATCATGCTGACTTTTACTATTATTGAAACATTTATAAGTGTATTGCCTCAAAAAATATATAATGTTCTTTCTAAATTTATCTAGCTAACATATTCTTTTAATATTAGCAATAACTGGAAATATGTTTTCCTATTTATTTAGCTACTTGGAAATTCTTAGCAGTTGTTTTATGTTCATGAAATTAATAGCTTTTATAATCATTATAATTATTGCAACATTTTACTTTTTAAATAAATCATATACATGTCTACTTCAAACAAAGTTGGATTTCCACATATAAAGCACACAAGGAAATCATTATTGAAGGTTATATTTAGAATGCTTACCTAATTTTGCATATGAATATGCATTGTGCATATTATTAATATTGTGCTGACTACTTCTAATGGGATCCTATGAGATGACATAATTTTATTTTATTAATTTAAAAAAATTTTATTTTATATTGGAGTGTAGTTGATTAACAATATTGTATTAGTTTCAGGTATACAGCAAAGTGATTCAGTTATCCATATACATATACCTATTCTTTTTCAAATTCTTTTCCCATTTAGGCTAGTACAGAGTATTGAATAGAGTTCCCTGTGCTATACATTAGGTCCTCGTTGGTTATCTATTTTAAATTTAGCAGTATGCACTCGTAAATCCCAAACTCCCAATTGATTCCTCCCCTGCATTCTTCCCACCTAGTAACCATAGGTTCCCTCTCCAAGTTTGTGAGTCTGTTTCTGTTTTGTAAATATGTTCATTTGTATCATTTTCCTTTTTTAGATTCCTCATATAAGCGATATCATATGATCTGTGTTTTTCGCTGTATGACTTACTTCACTTAGTATGATAATCTCCAGGTCTATCAATGTTGCTGTAAATGACATTATTTCATTCTGTTTAATGGCTGAATAATATTCCATTTTATATAGTACCACATCTTCTTTATCCATTCATCTGTTGATGGACATTTAGGTTGCTTCTATCTCTTGGCTATTGTAAACAATATGCAATGAACATTGGGGTACATGTATCCTTTTTTTATTCACATCTTTCTTGGAGTATAAATGCTTTACAATGTTGGGTTAGTTTCTGCTGTACAACAAAGTGAATCAGCTATATGTATACATATATCCCCATATCCCCTCCCTCTTGAGCCTCCCTCCCACCCTCCCTATTCCATCATTCTAGATCATCACAAAGCATCGAGCTGATCTCCCTGTGCTATACAGCAGCTTCCCATTAGCCATCTATTTTACATTTGGTAGTGTATATATGTCAGTGCTACTCCCTCACTTCATCCAAGCTTCCCCTTCCCCACCATGCCCTCAAGTCTGTTCTCTACATCTGTCTTCATTCCTGCCCTGCCACTAGGTTCATCAGTACCACTTTCTTAAATTCCATATATATGCATTAGCATACGGTATTTGTTTTCCTCTTTCTGACTTGCCTCACTCTGTATGACAGATTCTAGGTCCATCCACCTCACTACAAATAACTCAATTTCATTCCTTTTTATGGCTGAGTAATATTCCATTGTATATATGTGCCACATCTTTATACAATCATCTGCTGATGGACATGTAGGTTGCTTCCATGTCCTGGCTATTGTAAAGAGTGCTGCAGTGAACATTGTGGTACATGTCTCTTTTTCAATTATGGTTTTCTCAGGGTATCTGTCCAGTAGTGAGATTGCTGGGTCATATGGTAGTTCTATTTTTAGTTTTTTAAGTAAGCTGCATACTGTTCTCCATAGTGGCTGTATCAATTTACATTCCCACCAAAAGTGTAAGAGGGTACCCTTTTCTCCACACCCTCACCAGCATTTACTATTTGTAGATTTTTTGATGATGCCATTCTGAAGGGTGTGAGGTGATACCTCATTGTGGTTTTGATTTACATTTCTCTAATGATTGGTGATGTTGAGTGTCTTTTCATGCATTTGTTGACCATCTGTATGTCTTCTTTGGAGAAATGTCTGTTTAGGTCTTCTGCCCATTTTTGGACTGTGTTGTTTGTTTTTTGTGATATTGAGCTGCATGAGCTGCTTGTATATTTTGGAGATTAATCCTTTGTCAGTTGCTTCATTTGCAAATATTTTCTGCCATTCTGAGGGTTGTCTTTTGGTCTTGTTTATGGTTTCCTTTGCTGTGTAAAAGCTTTTAAGTTTCATTAGGCCCCATTTGTTTATTTTTGCTTTTATTTCCCTTACTCTAGAAGGTGGGTCAAAAAGGATCTTGCTGTCATTTATGTCATATAGTGATTTTCCTATGTTTTCCTCTAAGAGTTTTATAGTGTCTGGCCTTACATTTAGGTCTTTACTCCATTTTGAGTTTCTTTTTGTGTATGGTGTTAGGGAGTGTTCTAATTTCATTCTTTTACATGTAGCTGTCCATTTTTTCCAGCACCACTTATTGAAGAGGCTGTCTTTTCTCCATTGTATATTCTTGCCTCCTTTATCAAAGGAAAGGTGATCATATGTGTGTGGGTTTATCTCTGGGCTTTCTATCTTGTTCTATTGATCTATATTTCTGTTTTTGTTCCAGTACCATACTGTCTTGATTACTGTAGCTTTGTAGTATAACCTGAAGTCAGGGAGCCTGATTCCTCCAGCTCTGTTTTTCTTTCTCAAGGTTGCTTTGGCTATTTGGGGCCTTTTGTGTTTCCATACAAATTGTAAAATTTCTTTTTCTAGTTCTGTGAAAAATGCCATTTGTAATTTGATAGGGATTGCATTGAACCTGTAGATTGTTTTGGGTAGTACAGTCATTTTCACAAGCTTCATTCTTCCAATCCAGGAACATGGTATATCTCTCCATCTGTTTGTGTTATCTTTGATTTCTTTCATCTGTGTTTTATAGCTTTCTGCATACAGATCTTTTGCCTCCTTAGGTAGGTTTATTCCTAGGTATTTTATTCTTTTGTGTTGTCATGGTAAATGGGATTGTTTCCTTAATTTCTCTTTCTGATCTTTTGTTGTTAGTGTGTAGAAATACAAGAGATTTCTGTGCATTAATTTTGTATCCTGCAACATTACCAAATTCATTGATTAGTTCTAGTAGTTTTCTAGTGGATATTTAGGATTCTCTATGTATAGTATCATGTCATCGGCAAACAGTGACAGTTTTATTTCTTCTTTTCCAATTTGTATTCCTTTTATTTCTTTTTCTTTTTTGATTGCTGTGGCTAGGACTTCCAATACTATGTTGAATAATAGTGGTGATAGTGGACATCCTTGTCTTGTTCTTGATCTTAGAGGAAATGCTTTCAGTTTTTCACCATTGAGAATGATGTTTGCTATGGGTTTGTAGCATATGGCTTTTATTATGTTGAGGTAATTTCCCCCTATGCCCACTTTCTGGAGAGTTTTTATCTTAAATGGGTGTTGAATTTTGTCAAAAGCTTTTTCTGTATCTCTATATGATTGAGATGATCATATAGTTTTTATTCTTTAATTTGTGTATCACATTGATTGTTTTGCATATTTTGAAAAATCCTTACATCCCTGGGATAAATCCCACTTGATCATGGTGTATCATCCTTTTAATGTGTTGTTGGATTCTGTTTGATAGTATTTTGTTGAGGATTTTTGTGTCTATATTCATCAGTGATATTGGTGTATAATTTTCTTTTTTTATGATGTCTTTGTCTGGTTTTGGTATTAGGGTGATGGTGGCCTTGTAGAATGAGTTTGGAAGTGTTCCTCACTCTGCAAATTATGGAACAGTTTGAGAAGTATAGGTGTTAATTCTTCTTTAAATGTTTGATAGAATTCTCCTGTGAAGCCATCTGGTTCTGGACTCTTGTTTGTTGGAAGATTTTTAATTACAGTTTCAATTTCATTACCTGTGATTGGTCTGTTTATATTTTCTAATTCTTCCTGTTTCAGACTTGGAAGGTTATACTTTTTCAAGAATTTGTCCATTTCTTTCAGTTTGTCCATTTTATTGTCATATAATTGCTTGTAGTAGTCTTATGATCTTTTGTATTTCTGCAGTGTCAGTTGTAATCTCTCCTTTTTCATTTCTAATTTTATTGATTTGAGTCCTCTCCCCTTTTTTCTTGATGAGTCTGACTAAGGGTTTATCAATTTTTTTTATCTTCTCAAAGATCAAGCTTTTAGTTTTATTGATCTTTGCTATTGTTTTCTTTGTTTCTATTTCATTTATTTCTGCTCTGATCTTTATGATCTCTTTCCTTCTACTAATTTTGGGTTTTCTTTGTTCTTCTTTTTCTAGTTGTTTTAGGTTTAAGGTTACATTGTTTATTTGAGATTTTTCCTGTTTCTTGAGGTGAGCTTGAATTGCTATGAACTTCCCTCTTAGAACTGCCTTTGCTGCATTCCATAGGTTTTGGGTCATCGTGTTTTTATTTTCATTTGTTTCTAGGTATTTTTTGATTTCCTCTTTGATTTCTTCAGTGATCTCTTAGTTATTTAGCAGCACACTGTTTAGCCTCCAAGTATTTGTGTTTTTTTCCGTTATTTTCCTGTAATTGATTTCTAATCTCATAGCGTTGTGGTCGGAAAAGATGCTTGATACAATTTTAATTTTCTTATTTTTTCCGAGGTTTGATTTGTGGCCCCAAATGTGATCTATTCTGGAGAAACTTCCATGTGCACTTGAGAAGAAAGTTTATTCTTCTGCTTTCAGGTGGAATGCCCTAAACAAATCATTTATGTCTATCTGGTCTACTATGTCATTTAAAGCTTTTGTTTCCTTATTTATTTTCTGTCTGGATGATCTGTCTATTGGTGTAGGTGGGGTGTTAAAGTCCCCCACTATTATTGTGTTAATGTTGATTTCTCCTTTTATGGCTGTTAGCATTTGCCTTATGTATTGAGGTGCTCCTATGTTGGGTGCATAAATATTTATAATTTTTATGTTTTCTTCTTGGATTGATCCCTTATGTAATGTCCTTCCTTATCTCTTGTAAGATTCTTTATTTTAAAGTTGATTTTATCTGATATGAGTATTGCTACTCCAGCATTCTTGTGATTTCCATTAGCATGGAATATCTTTTTCCATCCCCTCACTTTTAGTCTGTATGCGTCCCTAGGTCTGAGGTGGGTTTCTTGTAGACAGCATTTATAAGGATTTTGTTTTTGTATCCATTCAGCCAGTCTGTGTCTTTTGGTTGGAGCACTTAATCCATTTACATTCAAGGTGATTATTGATATGTATGTGCCTCTTACTATTTTCTTAGTTGATTTGGGTTTGTTTTTGTGTTTTTTTTTTCTTTTCTTGTGTTTCCCACTTAGGGAAGTTCCTTTAGCATTTGTTGTAAAGCTGGTTTGGTGGTGCTGAATTCTCTTAGCTTTTGCTTATCTGTAAAGCTTTTGATTTCCTCATTGAATCTGAATGAGATCCTTGCTGGGTAGAGTAATCTTGGTTGTAGTTTTTTCCCTTTCATCACTTTAAATATGTGCTGTCACTTCCTTCTGGCTTGCAGAGTTTCTGCTGAAAGTTCACCTGTTAACCTTATGGGGATTTCCTTGTATGTTATTTGTTTCTTTTCCCTTGCTGCTTTTAATATTTTTTATTTGTATTTAATTTTTGATAGTTTGATTAATATATGTCTCAGCTTGTTTCTCTTTGGGTTTATCCTGTATGGGATTATGCACTTCCTGGACTTGATTGACTATTTCCTTTCCCATGTTAGGGAAGTTTTCGACTATAATCTCTTCAAATATTTTCTCAGACCCTTTCTTTTACTCTTCTTCTTCTGGGACCCTGATAATTCGAATGTTGGTGTGTTTAATGTTGTCCCAGAGGTCTCTGAGACTGTCCTCAATTCTTTTCCTTCGTTTTTCTTTATTCTGCTCCCTGACAGTTATTTCCACCATTTTATCTTCCATCTCACTTATCCGTTCTTCTGCCCCAATTATTCTATTATTGATTCCTTCTAGAGTATCTTTAATTTTAGTTATTGTGTTGTTCATCACTGTTTGTTTGCTCTTTAGTTCTTCTAGATCCTTGTTAAATGTTTCTTCTTTTTTCTCATTTCTGTTTCTGAGATTTTAGATCATCTTTACTATAATTACTCTGAATTCTTTTTCAGGTAGGTTGCCTATTTCATCTTCATTTATTTGGTCTTGTAGGTATTTACCTCTTTCATCTGTAACATATTTTTTTGTCATTTCATTTTTTATTTTTGGTGGGTGGGGCTGTATTTTTGTCTTACTGGTTGTTTGGCCTGAGGCGTCTAGCACTGGAGTTTGAAGGCAGTTGGATAGAGCCGGGTCCTGGTGCTGAGATGAGGACCTCTGGGAGGCCTCACTCTGATTAATATTCCCTGGGGTCTGAGGTTCTCTGTTAGTCCAGCTGTTTGGACTCAGAGCTCCCACCACAGGAGCTTGGGCCCAATCTCTGGCCTGGGAACCAAGGTCTCACAAGCCGTGTGGCATGGCCAAAAAAAAGAAAAAGAAAAAAGGAGCAATACACTAACAAAGAATTAAAAAAATTAGAAAGATAAAAAATATATTAGGAAAAATAAAAATATAACTGCAACAAGGTAAAATAAAACCACAACAGAAAAAAGAAAAAAACAAAAACATAGGGGGAACAAGCCAAAAGGAGCAGAATAATAATAGAGTATAAAGACTAAAATAAATTTAGAAAAATAAAAGATTTATTAGAAAAATAAAAATGAAGCAACAAGGTAAATCAGAATTCCAATCTAAAAGAGGATAAAAGAAAAAAAAAAAGCCTTGACTATGGGAGGTGGAGTTTAGGCATGGGTGGAACTTAGGCAGGGGCGGGGTTTAGGGTGGGGTGGGACCTGGGCGGGTTGGGTAGTGACATTTGAGCATGGGGTGGGGCCTAGGCTCAGGATCCAGCTGGAAAAGGCTTTGGGGGCGGGGTGTAGGTGGGGCAAGTTTCAAGCATGGGGTGGTGTCTCTGCTTAGGATCTGCGTGGAAGGGGAGAGGCAGCACCTCCAAAGGAGGGCCTCTGGAGTGTGGAGTTCCAGAGTTTGGAGGTAAGGCCCTGGGTGAGGATGTGTGGGTAGGGTTTAGGCCCAGCTCAGTTGGCGGGGCTCTCAGAGGGGGTCTCTAAGTGTAGAGGTAGGGACCTGGGTGGGGGTGTAGGGTTGGGGCTTGGGCTCTGCACAGCAGGAGGGAGGCTCTGAGAGCAGAGGATTAGCCCCGTGAGCTCAACAGGCTCCTTGGTGCCTAAGTGGACAGAGAAAGCTCTGGCTGCATTCCCTACCATTCCTCTGCACAACCCCCATCTCCCCCAGCGTCTCCCCAATCCCTGCTGGACCCCTAACCATGGGTGGGTCCCGCTGGGTGTAGAAGTCCTCCCCTCCTCCAGCCACCCTTCATGGGTGCTGGTCCTGTAGGTCTGGCCTTTACTTTTGCTCCCCCTTTCCTTCCTCCCACTCCCTCATGACCCGCGCAGCTGGAGGAGGTCTTGGTGGGCAGAGGATCAGGCCCAGGGGCCCAAGTGGGCAGGGGAAACCCGGCCACACTCCCTTTTGATCCTCTGCCCCCCAGTGGTCCCCCAATTTCCCCCTTTGGGCTCGGGATCCCTTCACTTCCCTTAACGGCCCCTCAGGGGTGCCAGTCCTGTCCCACCTCCACTTCTCCTCCCCTCTCACTCCCCACCATGTCCCATGTCCTACCCTGTTGCTGGGGGTTCCTCCCATCCCCTTAGGTGCCCATGGTCCCCCACCAGTGCCTGGTAGGTGCCCTAGTTGTGCAGAGACACAAATTCCACGTCCTCCTAGTCTGCCACCTTGACTCTGCCCCACATGTATCCTTTTGAACAACGTTTTTCTCCAGATATATGCCCAGGAGTGGGATTCCTGAATCATACAGTAGCTCTATTTTTAGTTTCTTAAGGAACCTCCATATTGTTCTCCATAGTAGCTGTACCAATTTACATTACCACACACAGTGTAGGAAGGTTCTCTTTTCTCCACACCCTCTCTAACATTTATTGTTTATAGACTTTTTGATGATGGCCATTCTGACCAGTGTAAGGTGATATCTCATACTTTTGAGCTGCATTTCTCTAATAATTAGCGATGTTGAACATCTTTTCATGTGCTTCTTGGTCATCTGTATGTCTTCTTTGGAGAAACGTATATTTAGATCTTCTGTCCATTTTTTGATTGGGCTGTTTGGGGTTTTTTTTTGATATTGAGCCACATGGACATTTGTAAATTTTGGAGATTAATCCCTTGTCAGTCACATCATTTGCAAATATTTTCTCTCATTCTGTGGGTTATCTTTTAACTTTGTTTATGGTTTCCTTTGCTGTGCAAAAGCTTTTGAGTTTAATTGGGTCTCATTTGTTTATTTTTGTTTTTATTTCCATTACTCTAGGAGATGGATCGAAAAAGATATTTCTGCAATTTATGTCAAAGTGTGTTCTGCCTATGTTTTCCTCTTAGAGTTTTATAATATCCAGTCATACATTTAGGTCTTTAATCCATTTTGAGTTTATTTTCATGTATGGTGTTAGGGAGTATTCTAATTTCATTTTTTTACATGTAGCTGTCCAGTTTTCCCAGCACCATTTATTGAAGAAGCTGTCTTTCCTTCATTGTACAGTCTTTCCTCCTTTGTTATAGATTAATTACATAATTTTAATTACACTAAAGTTCAGTCATTTCAGAATTAATGTTGACAAAAGAAGAAGCTGAAGCTGAATAGCTGATGTAGTTGAGAATACCAAAGCTGGAGCCAAATTTATGCACCCCAAAATATATTATTTCAATTTAACTTATTTCATTGAATACTGGTGAGGTTGGACTTCTTTACATGTTTAATAATACCTATTTGGTGTTTTTCTGAATTATATATTCATGCCTCTCTTTTTTATTTTTTATTTGGGATCATAACATTTTACATTGTATTTAGTAATATTAGTTCCTATATCTGTATAGATCTTTATCATGTCATTAATTCTTATAATCACCATGTGTGGTTGGTAAAATAGTTGTTATCATCCGCATTCAATAGCTATGGGAACTGGGATTCGGAAATTTGAAGTGGTTTGTACAAAAGTTACATAGTATGGAGTATGTGATGTATGTGATGCAAAATCCTGTAATGGATTAGAACACCCCAAACCTCTCTTATGCCACCACCTTATTCTGTGTCCTGGACTTAACCTCTTTCTAGCATAACACAAAGCATTAGCAAAATCATTATTTATTTTTTAATCATTCATTCAACGGCTCTTTATTGAGATAATCATCAACTGAGCTTAGCTTACTGTCCTCTATATATTTGCAAAAGATGACCTAGCTATTATCTAGTCTCTTAGAGGAATTAATTAAAAAAAAAAAAAAAAAAAAAACTAGTGAATCTTTCCTTGATATATAAAGTGTCCTGAGAAGGGGTACTATGTGGGTTCAGATGCATCATCAACATGGCTATATTTTAAAGGACTAATGATCATTTATATTCTTAGGAAGATACATTTGTCTTTACTGAGAATGTTCTGTGTGCAGATAAAAGTCTTTCTGCCAGTTGAGTTTACGGAAAGACCTTAGCCTTTATTTAACAGACTTTAGCCTGTTCTGGAATTCAGACCCATAAAGCAAGCACAGTTCTCAGGTGACCTGGCTCCTTGTCTCCAGGAGGACAGGAAATAAATCAATTAAACAAAATAGAAAAAGATTTGGGATAAGAAATTGGGCAGAAAGAATAAAACAAAAGGTTCAGGACAAGGGAAGAAGAGCCTAAGGTGAAGATGGGAATGAGCATTAGTTGAGACTTGGAAATCAAGATGGTCTTTTGTTTGTAGTGGGAGTTAAGCTCATTTAATCTTAATTTACTCAGCTATATTTGAAAAGAAGCTAGCAGCACTCTTTTTCTTCCAAGATTCTCAAGAAGTTCAAATGTTTTTGTTGCCCTTCTTGATGTATTAACCCTATCACCATTTCAGTTTTTGTAGCCTCTCACTCCGATATTTTTAATATGTTTACTTTTATCCAAGAACTTGTCCTTATAATGATTTCTGCTGTTTTCCAGTAATAGGAGGATAAACAGCATGACTGTTCAGGACATATCCCAGACTTAAAATTAAGATTTCTTCCTCACGTGACACATCTCTTTAGAGATCTTACTCACTCTAGGCCTCTGGCCCTGCAATTATTGTTTGCTTGAGAGAACAGGGATAGGGCATGAAGGCATGAGTTCAGAAGAGCCAATGTGACTATCACCCAACCCTCGGCTCACATTCAGAATGCACACAGCGATGTTTGGAGACTAGGGTAAGCACCTGTCCTTATATCTGTGGTTTGATTTCTATAGGCAGAGCCAACTGAATCTGGTGAAGAGGGATACGGAGGAAAAAGCAATTCTGTTAATAGATTAGACGTTAGAAAGCTCTGGATCAAAGGATTCTTGCATCATTAAAACCTCAGGGAAAGACTACTGTGGTTTCCTGAAGCAGGTGCCCAGGCTAATTTCTTAAGGATTTGCATTTTGGGGTGGACTGACAAGTTAGCTATTGGAGGTTGAGGTTATCCCTGGATTATTCAAAGAAAAGGAAAAAAATCCTTGGTTGGTAAATCTAAAACTTGAATTCAATGAATCGAGCTGCATAAGATTTCATGTTCTTTGGTTTTCTGCAAGCCGAATGTAAGCCAATGTCCATGTCAACATCAGTAATCAGTGATGAGCAGTGGAAAATCCCTGGATATAGGGTGAGGGCATGCACACACACACACAAACACACACATGCACACACACATACACACATACACACCACTTGCCATGATTCCAACACTGTGTTATACATAAGTATGTAATAAAAATAGTGGAGCATATTCTTTGTAATATACTATAAATTCTTTGGAGGCTGAGACTAAAATAGGTAATTTTGCCTGCCATGATTAGTAATGCGCTTATTCAGAATATTCAAGAATTGTAATATTTCTCTCTAGTCAAATTTCTGAAAATACCTGTAGAGAAGAAGTTCAGATTAAATAGACTTAAGAACTTATTTGGCAGGAAAATATGGAAAAAGATTAAAAGACTGAAAGATGAATCTACTTTCATAATTATTTTATCATGGCAGAAAGAATTAGAAGTACCTCCTCACTGGATCCCAGTTGGAAACCACTGATGGGAATAATTCCCTCAGAGGTAGCACTTTCCGCTAAGTGCATAGAAAAGCAGACCTTCAAGACAACCAACCACAGCTCTCTTGTGATAATGACACAGCCCAAATAGGGTTGTTAGATTTGGTAAATATAAATATAGGATGCCCACTTAAATAAACATATATGTCACATGCAAATACTGAGGTTACCTGGGATCATACACAGGAAATATTTCATGACCTGCTTAGGCTAAAAAATTAATCATTGTGTATCTGAAATCCAAATTTAACTAGGAGTTCTGTATTTTATCAAGCAACCCTAAACCAACAACTCTCTTCCAAACTTCCTTCCACAAAAAAATAAAATTAAATTAAATTAAAATTAAAAAGCCTTTTTCTTTCATTAAGAGGAATACATTGACTGTGCGGGTAAGATGGGTAGGTCCAGATCTGGATGACTGAAGAAGCATATTTTATCAATAAGGATTAAGACTATACTCTCTAGGAAAAAAAAAAATGTGCATGTCTTTGAAAAGATTATTGTCATTTGAAATTATTTTTTAAAAAATATAAATTTTGACAATTCAAACTATATACACACATATAAAGAAAATTTGGGGTCTTCCCTGGTGGTTAAGAATCTGCCTACAATGCAGGGGACACAGGTTCGATCCCTGGTCTGGGAAGATCCTACATGCTGCTGAGCAATTAAGCCCATGCGCCACAACTACTTAGCCTGCACTCTAGAGCCTGCAAGCCACAGCTACTGAGCCCCCGTGACACAACTACTGAAGCCCACGCACCTAGAGCCTGTGCTCCACAACAAGAGAAGCCACCACAATGAGGAGCCTGTGCACTGCAACGAAGAGTAGCCCTGCTCGCTGCAACTAGAGAAAGCCCGTGGGCAGCAATGAAGACTCAATGCAGCCATAAATAAATAAATAAATATATTAAAAAAAAAAAAAATTTAATAATCTACTACTCACTGACCTACAATCTCGTCTACCCACAGTGACCAATATCTACTGTTTACTGTGTATTTATGCACATCTTTACTACGCTTATGTACTTCCATAGAATTCTCTTTTAGTAGGATCACAGTACTCTGAACTTGATATGCTTACTTTAAGGTTGTCTAGTTAAAGGAACTGGAGGATTACAGCTTATACTATGGCAATGGCAAATCAACATACATATTCTATTGTTCTCAGACTTGACTGTGGACACATCCTGTGTCCAGTGTCCCCTAGGACTCCCATTACTCCTGCCATCATAGTCCTCTAGCCCAGTGCTATATAATACAGCAGCCACTAACCACATGTAGCTGTTGGCCACATGAAATGTAGCTTTTCCAAATGGAGATGTGCTATAGGTGTAAAATATGCACTAGATTCCAAAACCTTTGTTACAAAATAACTTATCAATGACTTTTATATTGATTACCTATTGAGATGATAATACTTTGTCTATATTGGGTTAAATAAAAAGTATTATTAGAATTCATCAATTTCTTTTTACGTTTTTTAAATGAGATTACCAGAAAATTATACATTACACATGCAATTTGCATTGTATTTCTACTGGCAGCACTGTTCTAACTCAAAGTTCTTGAAAATGGCATGAGTTCACCCAAGAGATGCACAAGGTGATTCTTCGAGGGTGTGGAAAGTATAACTTCTTACTCATTTTTATCTTATGCATGTTGTTATTTATAGTTGTGAGTCTGTCTCAGATGTACACAATACGTCAATATAGAAGCAAATATGTAGAATTTGCAATAAATGAACATATGTTTATTTGGAAATGTATTAAAAACATTTTTTCCAGATATGGACGTGCAATAAAAATTAAAACACGTAGAGGCCTGGCTTTGTAGGGGCGAACTGAGGGTCTGTTTTCCTGTCTCTCTTATGTTTCTTCTCTTTATGGTGCTCCCGTGGGTATGTGACCCTTCTTCCACTCCTTTGTACTGCTGACTTTTATTTACTTTCTCTCCTGAATCATGTCCAAAGGCTTCCCAGGGAGGAGAAAGGAAGTTATAAGTTTTGGCTTCCTGTTTCTTGAATCTTAGGGTTTTGTGTCCTTGTTTCTTGGATACCCTGAACATGATCTCCAGAAAGGTTGGGCTGCCCCTGGCCTTTCCCACATGGCTTCTTCTCTGAAAGTCTAGTTCCCACCCCCAAGGTACATAGTTCTCCCTCAGACTCTTCTCCAGCACTTCCTTCCATCCTCTTGCTATGAGGTCCTAATTAGGCTGTGGAGGTGACTGAGCAGAACTGGGTTTACATTACACTGATCCTATCAGGTGATGAGAAGAGAGGAAAAGCAAAAGTGAAATGAGAACATAGATTGATTCCAGGGGCATTAGAAAGGAGTTATAGGAGTTCATTAAGACTGTAGCACTTTCTTCAAAAGAACATCTGTTCAGTAACTTCTTTTGGAGGTAATGGGCTGATGCTCTGATAAAAAAGAAGTTAGTGAGCATAGTGAGAGATATGGGACGGAAACATGAGTGGTCAGTGAAGTGAAGACAGGGTGGAGTTTTTTGTTTTGTTTTGTTTTGTTTTGTTTTTGCGGTACGCGGGCCTCTCACTGTTGTGGCCTCTCCCATTGCGGAGCACAGGCTCCGGACGCGCAGGCTCAGCGGCCATGGCTCACGGGCCCAGCCGCTCCGCGGCGTGTGGGATCTTCCTGGACCGGGGCTCGAACCCGTGTTCCTTGCATTGGCAGGCTGACTCGCAACCACTGCGCCACCAGGGAAGCCCTAGGGTGGAGTTTTTTAAGAAGCTTGGACTCCCACCCATCAATGGCTTGGGTCCTGTCTGAAAAAGAATATATATATATATATACACACATACACACATACACACACACACACACACACACACACACACACACACCTTGCCCTGCCCCCAGGCTTATTCTGTCTGAAATTGAAGGCTGCCTTTGTTTCTGATCATTCATATGTCATGTCTCTCCCATTCACGTACTCTCTTAATCCCTCATTCTTATGCTCAGAAAACATTTACTGATTGAGGACCTGATCTATGAAATGCACCAGAACACAAAGATAATCAAGTCTGGTGACCACATTCAGGGGATTTTTTACCAAACAGAACTTGGTACTTGCCCACTTTGCAGCAAAGCCAATTTACTGACACCAGGTTGTGATGAAGGGAAGTAGGGTTTACTTCAGGGCACCAAGTACGAAGTATGGGCAGTTCATGCTCAAAAACCTGAACTCCACAGTGGCTTTCAGGGAAGGATTTTTAAAGACAACATTTGGAATGAGAGCTGCAGGGTGCATGGATTTCTTCTGATTGGCTGGCGGTGAGGTAAGAGTGTGGTGTTTCAGGAATCTTAATCATCAGCCTCTGCTTCTAACCAGTCTTGGGTCTACATGCTTGTGCTCAGCACTAGTCACTATCCTCTGCCTGGGTGGGGGTCTTAGTTCCTGCAGAGCAAATCAAAGATAAGTGTCAGATTGTTGTGTATACCTCTTGAAGAGGATCTGGGACTCTGATTTACTGCTGAACTATTGCTTCTTGACTGCTTTCCCTCTGTTTCTGCATTCCCCCACTTCCTTAATTAGTAACTGCTTGAGTCTGCTCTTTGAAACTCAGAGAAGTCCTAGGATACTAAAGCCTTTTTCTACAAACAAGAAATAGGGTATATCGAGGGACTTTGTGCCTAGGAGGGCCCGTAGGGTCCTGCTTGGTTTCAGATTCTGCATTTGGTGTTCTAGGTTGAACCTTATAAAATTGCCAGTATCGGACATTTTCTGACTTACAAAATGACCTTTTCATATGGTTCAGCTTAAAAATGCTCTTGCCTTCACATAGACATTTTGGGGTTCATAGCAACATAGAAAGTTTGTTAAGGATACAGATTCTGGCACCAGACTTATTATTATTTACTAGTTTTAAAAACTTAAGTAAACTTTATTTTAACTCATCTGAGCCTCATTTTCCTCATATGAAAATGGAAATAATAATAGGTTCCACTTCATGGTGTTCTCCTGGGGGTTTAAAGAAGTAATCTTTATAAAGCATTTGATGTATTCCCCAGCACACAGTAAGTGTTCAATCAATGTTAGCTGCTATTATCTTTATTGCTGGAAGGTGTTATCACTCTCATCTCTGTGTTTTCTTACTTGCAAAACAATAAAATAGACCTGCTCAAACTCGAGAAAAAGCTCCTGCCCTTCCTCCCATCCCCCAAACTACCACCACATCAATAGGGAAAATGGAACATCTAAGCCATGAAAATTCAACAAAAGTTTTTCAGAGAAAGCAATTAGGAATTTCAGTGTTTGACTTTTTAATAGAGAAGTATAAAACGGCAGCAGGAGACAGGACACAGAAAATGCAATGAGTGCAGGAAGCGAGGCAGCAGGTGGCCATGCTGGCCTTGTTTCAATTTGGGGCAGGGTTTTAGCATCTAGAGCTTTGCCTGTTTATTCCAAATGAGAACCAAGGTGCTAGTGCCCTTGTGAGGAGTCTGTGCTGAGTTTCATGTTTGTGCAGGGAGGGTTTGAAGGGCAGAACATAGCCACAGGACTGATGGACAGAGAGATAGACGTGCTTGGATTCATGACAGAGCAGCTGACCAGTGCTGACACTCTGGTGAGGACACACAGTTGATTTAACATAGGTTGCTGGTCTCCCAAGCCAGAAATCTAAAGAAATAAATCATTGGTGTTATTAACTGTCTTCTGGTGGGAGGGTTGCACTGGTCCCCTGGTAGTGCCTACAGAGCTAAGATTCTCTGATGCTGATTCCACACTGAACTGCCCTTACAGAGAAGCTGTGGGCTAAGAACCCCTCGCCTGTCATCAGTGGAGGTCACCATGATCATTCTGGTTAGTCGTTCCAACAACCAAGGGGCTTGTTTACAAGGGAGAGAATGAAACAAAGATAAGCAGACAAACAGGTGTTGCACTGGATTAGCCAGTAGATCTGAAGGGTTTGAACCAGAGGTGCCAAAACAGGTAACGGGTGGGATCAAATCTCTCATTTAGCATTTAATATTTATGGGGCATGGGCCAGCCCTTTTACCTTCCAGCCCTCAGTTTCCCCATCTGAGAAATGGTGGTGAAAATCTGCCCCATGGAGTTGGTTGTTGTGAGGTTGAAAGATGATTGTGCAGGTTGGCTGACTTTCCTCCCCTCTGTAGAAAGCCACTCCAGGAAAGAGCCAACAATTCTGGCCAGGCACATGCAGCACCGCCCTGCCTGTGAAAGCTGGTCCCCCTCCTACCCCTCCCTCTCTCCCTCACCCGTCCTCTCTTCCTGGCTTTTCCCCAGAAGGCCCCAGGGCTCCCAGGACAACTGCCAAACCACAGGGCACTGAGATTGGCTTTCAGGGACCCTCGCCTTTTGCCCCCTCCATCCTCTGGGTGGCAGTCATGTTTGGGGCTCCATCCCGGGAGGATAAGGCCTCATGGCTGCCCAGCTTGCTACGCCAGCACTTGTAGGGAATTCATCTGAAACCAGCATCAACAGTTTGTGTTTATTTGGGGCATGCAGAGGAGCCAAGGGCTATGGACAGAGTTGAATTCCAGAACTCTCTATGATTCCCATCAGCCTATGTCAATCAGACCCTTTACCTGGAATGAAGCTAGGCTTTGTCTTTCCAATTCCCCAAAAAGAAGACCACACACTAGTTTCTCTCTGAAGTTCCATTTTTCACCCCTTGATGATGCAACCCAACCCTGTGCCTTATCAAAGACAAGAATTATTAGAGAGATGATGATGAGAAATGATGTGTCTCTGATTGCAAGGGATGGAAAGACTACACTGCTTAATATTTCAACTTTTTTATTGAAATATAATACATACAGAGGAAAGTATACAAATTATAAATGCACAGCTAGGAGTTGATGGCAGGGCAAATTTCACACTAGCACTGGGCTCCAACATTTTTAGCTGTACTGTGAAGCCTCTTGTAGAACAAGAATTGAGAACATACCTTAGTCACCTTTTAGTGTATTTGTCACAACCAGCAGTGGACTAGAGCCAGCTCCCATCAGCTCAGAAGAGCGTACTGTATGTATCACTTCCCATCGCCACATTTAGTGGCCTCACATTGGTACTTGAAATCAGCGTTGATGGGAGTATTTATACTGCAGAAATCAGTAAACGCTGCAAACAAGGGCTTATTTTCCCCCTGTATAGACGGTTGTTAAATATTTATCAACAAACCACTACTTGCCACTCTCCTAAAATTTGTGAACAAAATTTAAGCAACTTCCTGACCAACTCCTGTTTAATTAATTCCTGTTCTTTTTCTTAGGAAAAAAAAAATCATTCCTCATTATCCTGCCTTCATAGTACCCACCCTTTGCTGTCTTCCTCTGGAAACACTCATTCATTTGACAACTGCACCTCAGCCTTTTCTCCTCTTTTCTTCTCTCTGTTAAATGATTGCTGTTCTTCCTTCAAGTGTGTTTAAGAAATTCCACAGAGAGGGGTCCAGGTGGTTGATGGGCAAATGCCAGCATGCCCTGGAAAGTAAGCTCTGAGGCCTCCAACAGCTTTCGTGGCCCCTTGGATGCAAGCACTTCCTGACGTCTCTCTGTCAGCTGGCTTCCCCTAACCCTGTGCCTTTCTCAATTCATTTTGCATTTCCAATCTGACAACAGACCATCTTCTGGACAACTGGAAACCTATGACCTTTGGGCAGCAAGGTAAGAAGAACCAAAGGGACCACCCTTTCACTTCCCTGGGTCTCAGTCCCTCCTCTGCTAAAGGGCAGTGTGGTTCAAATGATGCCCGAATCCCTTCTGATTTGGCTGATTTGGCCTCTACACTGTGTTCCTTGTGTTCCTCTCCACAGCCTGGCCGCACAGGGAAGTCCTTTTTTTTTACCCGAATGAGATGGGGTGGGGCAAAACACTGAAGCAATCTTTTAAAGGCCCTCCACATGACCTCTGTCTGAACAAATAATTAATCTCCAGAAAAAGCAGCTCACTGATGGGTCCAGGCTGCGCCTTGCTGATCGGGGCTGGGAACAGAGCCTGTGGATTTATGAGGTGACGTCAGTTTGCAGCCCAGCATGCAGGGCCTGAGCTGTGTTTTACACACTCCTCAATTGTTTTAACGGGGCCTGCTCTTGAAGGACTCCACATCCCTCTCCGAGCTAAGCTTTATTAAAATGGCAAAGATGGAGAGGAGTGCTTTTCCAGATAAGTCAGCTTATTTAGGCTCTGCTCTTTCCCCTCTCCCCCTGTCTACTGGAAAGGTCTCCTAGTGGGGAGGAAATGAAGAACAGCAAAGTGCTTGCAGGTACACGCTTAATGCCTTAAAATCTTGCATTGTGTTAACAGCTCTTCATGGGTTGGGCTTTAAAGAAATAGATGGATTCTCAATCTGACCAATTTAAAAAATCCCTGAGAGAGAACTAAGGGAAAGATTTATGTCCCTAGTAACTAAAAGACACACCAGCATTTAGCCTGCAGGCTGGGTCTCTGCACTCAGAGTATCACAGTGCAATTCCTTGAGGATCCAGTTAAAACTAGGTTTAAAGAATGAATGGGGGGGAGGGGCAGGGAGTGAAGGGAGAGTAAAAAGGTGAAAAGCCAGAGTGAAAGGAGGGAGGGGGAGATGTCAGCAAGAGTGGGAGGAGGCAAAGCTTTTGTCTAAGGCTAGAGTGAGAGTGAAGGAGTAAAAATAGAAGATAAATTTCTACTTTATGTTTGTTCATTGTATAATGTCTATATATACATATATATATGATACACAAATACACACAGGTACACAGTCTCTATGTATATGGACTAGATGTATGTTTGTCTATTTTCAAGACTAAAGAAATATAAAGTCAGATTTACTTATGTTTAAAATTCCAGAAATATACATTAATTATGGAGATGAAGAACCTCAGAGGCTTGAAATACCTCATTTATGACAACAAAATAAAAAATTATTCTTGCAATTTAGCAAGATTTTTGAGAGACAGTGAAGATAGAAGAATAACTTCAGGAAAAATGAGAGGATTTATTTGAGAAGTAAGAGAAAGGGCCCATCAAGAGCGTGAGCGTGAGTGTGTGTGTGTGTGTGTGTGTGTGTCGGGAAAATCTGTAGTGGGGCAGCAGCCAATCAGGGAATGGGGAGAGGCAAGGAAATGACATGGAACATTATACCTTGATCCCAATAACACTCCTATGTTTATAATAAGACTATAAAAGGCTAGCCAACCTAGTCAAAATTTAATGGGAAAAATAACTGACTAAATCTAAGGAGCTCACTTTAGGTTAAATTGAATTAAATTCAATCATTTCTGATTATAAGGCCCATCACTTGCTACTATTTCACATTCCTGTGGCAGTTGCTATGTAGTCAAAAGTGAGTATGGCAGATAAAAAGGGTCTCTAGGGTTAGAACCCAAAAAGTTGTGAGGATAACTTAGATGGGCCTTTTGTCATCTCAGTGACTGCAGGGTGGATTCCCCTGATAGCCTGGGGCAGCTGCTTTGGCCCAGAGGGCACCCCTCCCTGTCCTCAATGTTCCATAAGCCCTCTCTGGAGCTTCCTTCAAGGTCAAAGAATACAACCTTCCAAGACAGAGAACGACCAGCCTCTGTGAAGCACTTAAGAGTAGAGGCCATGATATCTGCTACTCTGCACAGCGCCTGGCCCAGGTCGGACTTCAAGAGGCCATTTACACACTTAAACATGTCTCCACTATATGGAATACAAAGCAAGATAAGGCCTGCCTTCTAGAGGGTCATAATCTAAATGAAATTGGATTTCTACCCAAGGAAAGACAACTAAAGACAGCGTGTAACGAATGAGCTATATATATTTTATCATAACAGTATCAGATACCAACCCTATTCAGAGACATGGAGAAATTGATTTCCTATAGATAATTGAGACTTTGCCATGGTGAGATGGGAGAATGCATGGTGGCAGGGTGGGTATAGGCCTTTCAGAATGAACTGAAGTTAAGGGTTTAGGATCAGCTAGACTTTGAGAGGAAGACATATTTAATGGAAAGAATTCTGACAGATAACGTCAGATTTTGTCTCTTCAGCCCAAAGACCACATCAATACAGACATAAGGCAATCTCTTTGAAGCAAGTTTCATAGAGTATCTGGTTAGTTCTTGGCCCAGGCTCTGGAGTTGTCCTTTAAACCACACTCCTCCCACCCAGGCATGGGGTTATAAGGGAGAACACAGTTGATGTCTTCAAGGAACTAAAGTCTAATGAGAAGACACGCACACAATGATTGCCCCAAGAAGTAACTCAATACGATCATTGAGCTGTGTGTAAAAAGGGAATATGGTAGAAGAAATAAGTAATTCTGCATGCAAGCATTAGAAAAGACTTTACAGAAGAGATCATGCTTAAACCAAGACTTGATGGAATTTCACTTATAGGTTAGGTGGGAAAAGTGCTCTCTCCTGGTAGAGAAAGCTATGTTTGCAAAAACATAGATGGCTGGGAGAGCCTGATATCCTGGGGTGATTGTAAATGTCAAACCTGAAATTAAGAAGGAAATGACACCATGGAGGCAAAAGGTGCTTGATCACAAACGGCCTTGTGAGTCATTCAAAGAGTCCATTTGTATCCTGTAGGTTATAGGGAATAGGGAGTCATTGGGAACTCTTCATCAGGAGGATGACGTGATGGGACTTGCATGTCACTATAACTCATTTTTTGAACATTCTCTACTCCATGGCTAGAAGCAGGAAGTAGTTTGGGGACATTTTCCCCAGTCAGTGCCTTCAGGCATATGCTTTTTGGCCTTGTAATGAGGTCTAGGACACAACTTTCTGGTTGCCAGGTTTTGGTCATTTTCAATTAGAAATGATCCAATTTAAAGCTATAATCTCATATTCCATTTAATGGTTTCCTCTTCCTTTCTTGTGGTTAGAGAATACCAGTAGGGGAGATGTCTATTCTTCCATTTCTTTTCTCCTTCCCTTCCTAGGGGCTGGTATGGGATAATAGTCTGCCCGAGGCCAAACTGTCCCCTTCTCTCTTCAAGGCTGTAGCCCATGCAAGATGTTGGAAATGAAAAAGAAAAGAAATAAAGGTATCTGGCTGATAATGGATACCTTCATTGCATGCACAAATGCTCTCTTGACCCTTTTGGAGGAAGGAGATTCCTATCAGTTGCCTGACTTGGAGAGATTAGTTTTCAGCTTATTTTTGCCAACAGCATTCTCCCCTGTCCCCACAGAGTGACTACTTATTGCTGCTGGATGCTAGGGTTCATTAGCCACCCACCTTGAATGGAGAGCAGGAAAGACAGCCAAACAGCATACACCCAGGGCCATTCTGTTGTATCCATTTGACTCAAAGAAATCTCATGTCTCCATGGCAGCATGAAAGGAGGGAGTGCAGACTCTCCTCATTTCCATCTAGGTCTCTTTTTATCTACTGGGGTGTGGGTAGTGATTGGAGAGGAATGTGTGCAGAGAGTTCAACAAGCTCATCAAGTGTGTTACCCAGGCAAACCTCTAATGAGGGACTGGGATTTCAGCCTTTATTTCTTGGGGAATCCAGAGTCTCTAAAAGAGATTCTTTTGGTGGATCCCTCACTTGACTTAGGTAAAAGGAATATACTGCTGTCCCCATTCAGCCTACAAGTTATCAAAATGATGATTCTTTCCTCTACTCTTCCCCTGTCTTCTACTTACATGGTTCTGGGGTCAGGCAGAGGAAAGGGAGCAATGTTGGGGTATTGAGTGGGCTAGTTGTGAGACCACAGGGAAAATTCCTGTTTTATGGTTTCTATTTTGTAGGTAAGGTAGCAAATAGACGCAAACATGTTGTGAGGCTGCAGCCATAGTCCAGGTGAGAGATGATGAGAACAAAAGCAAGGAAGGAGGGGAAAATAAGGTAGGAAGTAGATGTGAGTGATTGTAATGACTGAGGAATCTAGGAGGATGAGGAAAAGAGGTGTGTCTAAGATTTGTATGCTTTTATTTTAGCAACAAATTTTGTTAGGGTGTTATTCACTGAGCTAAGAAGTCTGAAGCTGGGGTGATAGGGGCAGGGTGGAGGAAGAGTTGATGGAATTAAGAGATGTGAGTTCAGTTTGGGGCATGTTATGGTGGAGCTGAATGAGATAAAGTTCAGGCAAAAAGAGTTGTTTGATTAAAAATAAGGAATCATGAGAACATAAGAAATATAAGAAGGGAGAATAGTTGAATGTGACAGAGGTCATCCCACATCTTCAATGAAAATGCAATGAGAGCAGACAATTGATTCTATAGCAGAAGAACTCTATGATATGGGAAGGGAAGAATGTCTTGACCCTGGGGTAACAGAGGAGGGTTTTTTGGCAGAAGGTAGGTAACATATATTAAAACCAGTGCTATAGGTAACTGCCAGATCATATAGTATGTAGAAAAAGGGTAACACAGGATGAAGAGCAACAAAATGGTGTGTCCGTGCAGCCTATCAGCAGATTTGTCAGGAGAAGTAATGCACTAGAATTAAAAAGCTGTTTCTATATGGTGAAATATAAATAAGGGCTACACATTTATTTATTTGAAGATTTTATAGTCAGCCAGTGATGTTACTAAAAGCACAGGTCTCTTCTAGGGGATTTGGGAATGCCTGAGGTGCACTGTAGGTAAAACTAACTAAATATATAAATTTTCAGAGCCATATTCTTCAAAAATGAACACTAGCATCTGATTCCTTGGCCTTTACTCTCTGGGGAGGCCATGTTTAATAAAATAAAGCCATTAGTGATTTAATATCTTGGGACCTGTGTGTGCCGGGATTTACCCTCCCCCCCAGATAATTTCTTAGGAAGGACTCTTCTTGGATTTAAAAATGTGTCGGGAAGAGATGCCATCCTAGACGAACACATGGTAAAATTGTCCAGGTATTTGGTTTCACCTTCCATGTTTGCAAAATATTGCCTCTAGAACCAATATTCTGTCTTTGTAAGAGGCCAGTTATTTCTAGTCTTGCTGCCAACATGGTGGTCAAATAGTCATTTGATAATCCCATAGCCACAGTACCTGGCACCTCTGTGGATGAAGCAAGCTGCAGAGGTCTGGTCTTCAAATGTTGTCTATCATTATTAGACCACATCTTTGCGGCTTGATTCACACACAGGGGTGGAGAGAGATTCTTGCCCTCCCATCAGCCTCTGCTAAACACATGGTCTGAGTCCTTGAGCATTTCAGTGAAGGGGCTTGATGCAGGGGCTCAGATAATGTGTTTATTCTTTCCCAGACACCCTGCTCCCATCTTCAGCTCCAAATACATTTATCTCCCCCATAGAGTGCTTATTGACAGAAAACTTGAGTGCTCAGAATGGTGCCATCTGAAGAAGGGCCTCTCCACGCAGAGCAGTCATGCTTCTCCTTGATCTCCCCAGGCTGAATCCATAGCAACCATGTTTCTGTCTCAACCTTAAGGATTAGCTCAGAGACTCCCCCTCCTCCCACCACCAACTGCTTTCTTGGGTCATTGATTTTTCAGGGAGAAAAATGACTGTGGTAGAGGCATGAAATAGCACTGCTTAGCTTCAAGAAGAGGTTTGCAAACTCATTCAGCCAAAAAGTAATTTTATCACGCCTCTCAGAGAGCCTCGGCCCCACCTACATTTGCAAACACTCTCTTACTATGCACTGGGTATTTTTAAGTCTCTCTAACACTGACTCTTCTTTTGTTAGGTTAAGAAGAATATGAGTTTCCAGGTGTGCAACAAAGAAAGTCCATCAAAAATAAGATTGAAGGAAGAGGTAGAGCTTTGCACATGCTTTTGAGCCCAATGTCTGATTTCACGTAGACTGCAGCCTGATTTCTCTTGGGTCATTTCCCCGTAGCCAGGGACTACTTAGAGGATCTGATCTGGTTAAAGTCTGTCATCAGACTGAATTAGGTACAGTCTCCCTTCTACAGGAAAAGTAGAAACAAATGACTTCCAGCTTCAAGTTCTCCTGAACTCTGTCATCAAGCAGGACTCTCGTTCATGCAAAAAAATTTTATATATATATATATATATATATATATATATATATATATCAAGTATCAGCTACTATTGGTAAGTCACACAGTTACACAGAATAACCTCTACTTCAAGGAGTTCAAAATCTGGTAAAGAAGCCAAGAGTTTCAGTGTAGCCCTTTGTTCATGGGAGAGACAGAGACCCAGATTCCAATCTGGTCTTGTCACTTACTTAGGTTATCTTGAAAAAGTCACTTAACCTCTTTGTACCTCAGTTTTCTCATCTGCAGTATGTGGCTAATAATTGTCTGTATCTCAAAGGGTTTTTGTGAAGATTAAAAGAAGTAATGTAAAGCACTTAGGACAATGCCTGGCACCTAGCATTGCTTTTAGCTATTATTATCATAAGAAAGCAACAGTAGATACAACATGTAGCAAAATAATGTGAGATGAGGCCCTATTTATTTAGGGAGAGGACAGTTTGAAGAGTGAGAATGTATTCCCAGTAGACGCTAAGCAATAGGCGATGAAACCCTGAACTCTACTGTACTGTATAGTATTGTACACTGTACTATACTAGTGTGAAGAGAAAAGGCTCCACCAATTTTAAGAGATATTGTAGTGGTAGTATCAACAAGGTTTTGACATACATTAGATGGATTGGACAGTTGACAAGGAGTTAAGCACAATTCCAAGTACTGAGCCTTGGCAAGTTGAGGAACAATGGGATCATTAATATCAATTGGGAAGTCAGAAAAACAAACTTGTTTGTGGAAGAATGGGACAAATTTGTTCTTGGGTCATGCTGAGTTTGAGGTACCAGAGGAGTATTCTGGTGGGCATACCTAACCTACAGCTGGAAATTACGTTCAAGAGAAAATGTAAGTTTTGGAGATATGAGTTTGAAAGTCATCAGGAAAAAGGCATAGTTGAGAATTTAGATTAAGATAACCAGGCAAAAAGGTGAATGTAGAATCTTGGACCAGGTGTACATTTAGGGTTCCAGAATAGAAAGAATAGCTATCAAAGAGAGGGAGAAGAGCCCTTTTCTAGAAAGACAATGCATCAACTAGCCAATTAACATAGTTATTCCAGGCTCATCAGTAATTTTGAATGAATTGGTTCAACAAACCATCATTCATCAATTTTTTTTCTCCAATAATGATCCTGGTATCTCGGATACATTAAACATTCAGTGTCCACGACCTGGTCTAGAAACCTTTAGTCAGAGTTATTCTTCTCACCTGATCTACCATTCCCATTTGCATTGACTCTGGATCTCTGAAAGAAGTACCTTCAAATTCCAGAATTAGTGCCGCAGCTCCTGCTGGGTTTTCCATCTTTCCCTCTCTCTTGGTCAACCCAGCCAATTCATTGCTTCCTGTTCAGTGTTACTCTCTTAACTCTGTTTATATTATTAACACTCTTTATTGTTATTCAAGCATACCCGCTGCCATGCTCTTTCTCAAAAAGCCCCAATATTTCCTTATTGCCCAGTCACTGTGTATAAACTCCTTATCTTGACCTTCAAAAGCCCCCCCATTATAGCTTACCCTCAACTACCTGTGATTTATATTTCAGACAAATAGGACCCTTGATGGTTCTTGAACTCCATCCATGTGTCCACACTTCAATACCAGTGCTGTATCCCAAACTGAAATCTTATCCATACTTTGTGAAGCAGTTGTGTTTTACACCCATATAAAATCTATTTCTATTCCCTCAACTAGATATAAACTCTTTTGGGATCCAGTAGAGTGCAGTGGCCAAAAGCTTGGATTCTAAAGACCAACCGTATGGTTCAAATTCCAGCTATGCTATTAGCTGACTGTGTGACCATGAACAAGTCACTTTTACTCTGCATCTGTTTCCCAATCTGAGAAAGGAGGAATATTAATCAGATATTAAATGAAATGATACACATTTAATCTGGTGCATGGAATCCTGTAAACATGCAGCAAGTTTGAGCTATTCTAACAGATGCTGTTGAGAGCCCACCCACTTCCCCTTGGTATTCATCTCTACCATCCCAAGGCTGCTTATGGAAAACATTTGTGACTCTGCATAGTCATGAGAGCATGCTTAGCTCCCATGTAGGACAGACCAGAAGTGTCTGAGGCATAATCCCTCAGGAAGCACCCCTCAACTAATGACAATTGGAGAGTTAGTGGATGAATACCCCATGTTTGGAAAAACTCTGAAGTATATTCTATATATGGACAGTATAGAATCTCTATTGCCTCCAGAGTTCCCAAGCAGGCTCTAACACCAGTTGCCCTTAATGGTAACTGGTTTGATTATGTGTCTTTTATCAGCTTCCTTCCCTTCCCTGATTTACTATTCACTCTTCTACTTGTGTTTCCTGGGATCACCTCATAAATAAACTACTTGTACTTGAATTCTTGTTTCAGGATAAGCTTCAGGAGGAATCTAAAACCATGATAGCAGGCTTCCTTCATGGTGCAGTGGTTAAGAATCCGCCTGCCAATGCAGGGGACACGGGTTTGAGCCCTGGTCCAGGAAGATCCCACATGCCACGGAGCAACTAAGCCTGTGCGTCACAACTACTGAACCTGTGCTCTAGAGCCCACGCGCTGCAACTACTGAAGCCCACACGCCACAACTACTGAAGCTCACACACCTAGAGCCCATGCTCCACAACAAGAGAAGCCACCGCAATGAGGAGCCCACGCACCACAACAAAGAGTAACCCCAGCTCACTGCAACTAGAGAAAGCCTGCGCACAGCAATGAAGACCCAACACAGCCAAAAATAAATAAATAAATTAATTAAAATAAAATAAAACCATGACAGCTCTAATCATTAGAGATGACTTCCGAAACCATCAACATACTTCGTTTGCATTAGTCTTCTGATAATCAGTCTACCCTCATTAGACTTGAAACCCAATAGAAAAATTAAGACTAGAATATAAATAACTCTAAAACTTTATGTGCCCCTCACACAGAAGTTATTCAGTCTGTATTTGGAGAAAAAAGAATAAAGGGAAATAAAAAAGTTACTTAGTGAATATAAAAATAGAGCAAGAACGGTTTAGTGGTCACTAGGAGTATTTGGCTAACTTTTGTGGTCTGACACACCATTTCTCATAAGGATGGATCTACCTAAGTACACCTGCAGCCACTCAAGATCCCCTCCCTGTGACTTCTTATCCTTCTTACTCCCCACCCTCCTTCAGTTAGATCGCACGAGGCATCCGTCATTACCTTATTACCTTTTCTCCCATCAATATGCTTGTGTAAACTTTTGTATTTTCCAAATATGGAAAATATTTTACAGGGATTACATTTTAGGCAGGCTGCTTCCTGAAGACCTAAAGTTTCTCACTTTAATCTTATTAGCACATTCCTCAGATCTCACTGTGGAGTGGGTGACTTTTGAGAGACTTTTCTATAAATGGCTAATCCAGACTTGGGTGTGGTTTCTTGTAACAGCCAGTCAGGGAAATCTTCCTCCCCAAACTCCTGGCCTGACCCCTCCCCGAACTTTGCCTCCTAATCTTGGGGTCTGCCTTATGTGAAAGACAAGTTCTAGAATCAGTGAACTGTGAACCAGAGCCATAGGATTATCAACAGGTAATGGTGGATTACTCTTGGGTGGCTGCATAAAATCTGTGATTACAAATCGAGATTAGCTACAACCTTTGTGCTACCAGCAGTACCTTTCAAAGCTATCCTTCCGCGATAGTGTTTCTCAAAGAGTGATCTGTGGACCATCTACATTAGAAGGGCTTCTGGCACTGCATAAAATGCAGATTCCTGGTCCAGCTCTGGCAGACAGAATCAAAAACTCTTGTGAAGGTGCTGCAATTTGCATTTTCAACAAACTCCCTGGGTGACAAACTCATCCTAGTTTTCCCTGGACTGTCCTGGTTCTAGTATTCAAAGTGTCACATACTAGAACTCCCTCCATCTTGGGATGGTTGGTCACCCCGTGGTCACATCTTATAAACATTGAATTTTTAGAGCTATCTTACAGACTCCAAGGTATACCACACTAACAGATGCCACTTTTACTTGGTAGAAGTCTCTGAGCCCTTGAGGTGACTTTAATGGAGTGTGACATTGGGGTGGGGGAGCTCCCACAGACATGGATCTTGGTGAGAGCCTTCTGTGAGGGCTTGAGTATGAGAAGACCTAGGGTGTTTGTTTTGTTACTTTCCTTTTCCTTTCTTTTGAACCTCGAGTGCAGAGTTGAACCTGATCCTGAGTTTCTAGTGCATCGTTTTCTTCTGTGTCTGCAAGACCTCACTCTGGATTTATATAATTATTCATTCTCATTTTTCCTTCACTCTCCATGCCCAACAGGCAAACATCATGATGTGATTGTTAAATACCCTTGAGTTTGTTTGCATCCTTATAAAACATGTACCCTTGTTTCCTCTGTATTTTAATTTACACACTTTGTATTCTGCTGCACATTTCATTCTAACTCCTACCTTTTTCTTTTAAGTACTATATTTAATGCTGTGTGGTTTTTAAATTTCTTGCTTCTTGTGATAGGCAGCTCCTTAGATGACTACACTCTCTTGGTTTTTGTGCCCTGTAGAATCACCTCAGCTTGACTATGAGTTGGATTGCAATATATTTTGTCAGCAAGGATTTGAGATCCTCAGTCCAACAGTGTGAGGAATTGAATCCTGTCAACAGCCTTGTGAGTTTGGAAGCAAATCTTCCCCCAGTCTGTTTATGCCTCAAGATGACTGACTACAGGTCTGGATAACACTTGATTGCCCCCTTGTGAAGGACCCTGAGCCAAAGGGGCCAGCTAGAACATACTGGTTCCTGACCCACAGAGATGATAAATGTTTGTTGTTTTATGATGCTGTACTTGGGGTAACTTTTTACACAGCGATAGGTAACTGATTCATTCCTAACAATCGCACAGTATCCATAGCATGCTTCTACCACATGTACTTGTCTGTTCCCTGCAGATAGACACCTGACTGAATCTAACTCCCACTACTGCAAACACCACTGCAGTGAATACTTTGAGCAAGACCCCCACTCTGGACCTGTGTGGACATTTCCTTAGGGTGTACATGCACAATGGGACTACTGGGGAAGACCCAGAGACTACAGAACCACTTGGAACAACACTCTCAACTTTATTCAATTCCTAAATTTTTCTCACTTCTCTTAAAAAACATTTTTCCCTAAGCATTTTGTTCTAAAGGTGGATAGCCCTTGGGGGAAATAAAGAGACCCTCTGATTAATGGTGAGCCATTTAGATGTGAGATGGTGGGTCAAGGAATAGTCAGGGGTGGTCTTTGGAACAACATGGGGGGTTGATATCTTGTCTTGAAAAGATGCTCCGCTATGTCGCTTCTTTTGTGATCCAGGCTGACTGATTCATGCTGGGCTTCAGACACAAGGGGCTAGGCTGGGAAGAGGGAGGGCTTGTTTAAAGCTGAGTGGACACATCTATAATCATTAAAACAATGTTTCTCTGTTTGGATTTAGTAAGTGGCCTCAAGTTCCTGGAAATGTGTGCAGAGACCCCGTGACCATGAGAAGATCTAACATTTTATTCCTTACAGTAGGCTGAAATATATTTAGAAGTCATTGGACTGTGGCTGTCCTACATCAAAAGGCATTTCATAACAAAACACCATCATGCCCCATTTATAGAAATGGCGTGCTGTGCTTGGCGGCTGTGGGCAAATAAAATATGTTCTTGTAACATAAACAACCTCACCTTCCCTCTAAAACTAAAGGGTCATAAAAGATTTATTTAAATAGGCTTTTGAAATATAGAGACACATATAAAACCATGTTAAATATTTATACATACGTATATGCATGTATGTATGTATAGATTGATAGATAGCACACACAAGAGATACTCTCATAAATGGACTTTAAAATCTTTTAGATAATATTCAAGGAGAGGATATCAGAGCCCGAAGGGACAATAAAAATCTTCCAATCCATGCATCTCACTTTACAAAGGAAGAAAATGAGGCCCAGAAGAAGTGATATGTCCAAGGACTGTGGCATGCCAGGGGCAGTGTGTAAAAGAGAACCTGAGGCTCCAACTCCTGGGCAGTTCCATCCCAGACACTCACTCACAGTCAGCACAGATTTAAATTGTTTGCAAACTGAAAATGAGTTATGTTCTTATCTCTCTTGGGTTTACTAATGGCTGAATTTCAAACAGATGAATAGTGCTCCAGCTGATTGATAGAGCATGTGATGATTTTAACACATGTCCACAAATTCTTGATATTTCTTCCTTCAAGAGTTGGAGCTTAAATCCCCTTCCATTAAGTGTGAACTGGACTTAGTAACTCACTCCTAAACATTAGAAAATGGAAGAAATGACAGCATGTGGCTTCTGAGACTGGGTTATAAAAGACATTACAACTTCCTCCTTGGTCTCTCTCTTGATCACTCTCTCTGGGGACATCAGCTGACCTTTCACTTCTATGTGGTGAAGAACTGAGACCTCCAGCCTCCAGCTTTGTGAGGACACCATGTTGGAAGCAGGTCCCCCAGGCCCAGTCAAGCCTTCAGTTGACTGCAGACCCAGCTGACATCTGAAGCTTTGTAAAGGACACCAAGCCAGAACCACTCAGCCAAGCCACTCTCAAGTTCCTGACACACAGAAATTCAGATCAAATTTTGTTGTTTTAAGCCACTAAGTTTTGGAGTGATTTGTTATGCAACAGTGGATAGCTAGTAGAGAGCCTTAACCTGGCTCCCTGAACTCACCATCATGAAAGCAGCTACCTATTTTAGTAAAAGGTAAAACTAGCCTTTGGAAGAACATTTTTTCTACCAAGGCATTGGCACTTGAGATTCAGTAGCAAGAAGAATAGAAGAGGGAGTGCTTTCTGCCTTCCCATTGCTGCCTGCGTCTGGTCTGCAGCCTGATAAGCCTGGGTTACTCAGCCAGAGCACCCTACATGAGACTGACATGTGGGAAAATGTGTCCCTTCTCAAGGTTTGACTCTGGAGGGTTTGGGGAGACATCCTAGATTTGAACCACATTAAATCAAGCATGAGACCTGATTTCTAGTTCCAGCTCTGCCCAGATCTGAATGTGTCACATTGGCAAAGTCCTTTTCTCTTTGTAGATGTCAAATTTGATCTCTTTAAATAAGGGACCAACTATAAAAGATTCCTCCTTGTTCTTTCACATATGCTAGTCAATGCACTAGTAAGACACTCCAACTAACAGCTGGTCAATGTGCTGGGATTTGAACACAGATTGACTAGCCTCCAAGCTTCATGTTCTTCCTCTGTGGTGGCTTTGTCTTCTAACTTCCTCAGTAAAACAAGGAGCTGAAGACATTGGACATAATTGCATGACTAATGCACTATTTCCTCTGCTTCACCAGTATTTATAGTCTGGTCCCTCTTCATCTCCTTCCATGCCTTCCCCTGGCTCTGGGTACTGAGTCCTCTCTGCATGGGCTCATCAATGAAATTAAATAGGAAATACAGCCAAGCAAATACAGTTCATTGAGAAACTCACCTGTGGGCTCTGGAAAGATGATGTTACTCAAGAAGACTTGAGTCAAATGCCTGGAAGTACATTGTCTTGTCTTCGTCACACACTGGCTGTGTAATCTTGGACAATTCTCCTCACCTACCTCAACCTCAGTTCCTTCTTCTTTAAGAAGAAATTAGGGCTTCCCTGGTGGCGCAGTGGTTGAGAGTCTGCCTGCCAATGCAGGGGACGCGGGTTCATGCCCCCGTCCGGGAAGATCCCACATGCCGCGGAGTGGCTGGCCCCATGAGCCATGCCCGCTGAGCCTGCGCATCCGGAGCCTGTGCTCCGCAACGGGAGAGGCCACAACAGTGAGAGGCCCACGTACCGCAAAAAAAAAAAAAAAAAAAAAAAAGAAGAAATTAAGTAATAATAACAATAATTATAATAGTCAACTTTTATTGATCACATTCTAAGCACTAGATTACATAAGTTGCATGCATTATCTTTAACACAACCTAATAAGAATTCTTGTTATCCATATTTTACAGATGAGGAAACTAAGGCTCAGAAGTAGTAAGTGATAGAGACAGGATTCAAACCTAAGCTCTTAATTACCGAAGTCATAGTAATTCTGAACATTTTTCAGCTGGAACTATCCAGGTGCTAGGATTCAGAAGATATGACATATGTTGAAGACTGATGAGGTGAATCTTCTAGGTATTTATTTATACAAGAAATCATGGAATGAATTTATTGTCAGGGCACATGTGTTCACTTTGAGGATATGGTCCACTGATTCTAGAGGAAAGGGAAGATTTCCTCTTCCTGATACCAGTCACTGTGATTTTTTGGAACCAGTAAAAGAGCAAAGTTAAAACAAAAGGGCTGGGATACTAGCATGCAGGGCATCTGCAGAATTGATGCCAGTATCTTCAGTAGTAACTGGTGAGGTTGCCCTACCATAGACATCAAAGATCTTGACATTAGGCACTGGCTGGAGCTAAATGTCTTCAGCAGACATCAGTGACAGAGTTTCAGAAGCAACGGGAGTCATTACCCCCAAATAAGCCAGCGTGGGAAGAGATAAAATACAAGATATCACATAGTAGCCCAGAGGACCAGCTTGCAGAGCATATAATGAACACTCTCTGCTCTGAGGCTACTGATGGATACCAAGAGAGACAGGAACCCAGGACTACTTGGAAGAAATTTGAGAGGGAGCTTAATTTTTTCAGAACACAAGTGTAGTCTCCTCAAGAAGTTCTATGTTTACCCTTGGGATCATATTTTTATCCTCAGGCTTGGTGGTCCGAAAAATGTAGGTTACTGATTAAATGAAAGGATGCTACTCCACAATGCTCTATATGGATCATTTCACTTTGCCTTATGATTCCCAGAATCACAGAATATCAAATGTGATTGATAAAAGCACTAGGGCTGGCACTACAGGCCCACTGGTGAATCTTGAAAGGATTTCACTCTCAGAAATAACTGGTACTGAACTATGGTTATCCCTAATATAGTGGGGCCCAGTGCTACTTGGAGAGAAAAGTGAATAATTTCTCTAACCGGCCATAGTCCTCTCCGCGGAAAAACATCTGACCTAGGGCAAAGAGGCTTTGTTCCTCCACTGATAGTTGGAAAGTGCACCTCCTCTGGAGGGGATGGGGTTTTCAGCTATCTTACTGAGGTGAGTGTCTGTAGGGGAGAGGGGTGGGGGTAATGGTGGTGAGGAACACATCCCTCCTATGGGAAAAAGGAGCTGGCTTCCTTGGGAGACCTGCTTTCTGCTGCGAAAGGGCGGGGTGAACCATCTAACCCCACCTTTTGCTTGGAAATGTAGAGCGTCTCCACGCCAGAGGAAGGAGACAGGAGGAGAGGAGGGAAAAGGCTGCAGCGCATATTTCCCCCCTTTCCTCTCAAGCAGAAAGAAAAGCTGTCTTCAATTAGGCCTGGAAAGGAGATTCAAAACATCTGGTGGGAAAGGCGCTCATGCTGGAGGGCCTTGTGAGGGTACAGCAAGATGACGAAGGGGAGATGAGTGGACAGTGGAGGCTTCTGGACAGCCTGTGTGCCTGGCCTGACCTGACTGCCACTGTCCTCCAAGTCCATCACCACTTTTTCCCCTTCACCTCTGCCTCGACTCCTTGTCAGGACTACTGCTGTCTCCTGCCCAGGCTAAAGGGAGCTGTAAGAGCAGCCCAACCTGGGCAGCACAGCCTACAACTTTCTGGGGGTCCTTAGGTAATTTTCACAATAGCACAGACCACCCACTGAGTGGGTGCACAGAGTTCACAACTTCTAGCATTCAGGCAGCTAATCAGCTTGGTTTTGCCTGTGGAGCGCTTTCTCTTTAATCTCAAATTTGCCAAGCTGCCTTCCTCCCCCTTCTTTAAAACACTCCCCGGTTCCCACTTCCTCTAAGAGGCCTTCTCAGATTATCTCTACAGAAACTGTGTATTCCTTACCCCCAATCACATACAAAATGTCAGTGCTGTGCAGTTGTTGTTCATTAGCTGTTGCTTGCATCGACTTTGGACTGCCGGCCTTTCCCAGCCCAGGCAGAGCTGATGGCTGAGAAACGTTGGGGTTGCAGATAGGGCTGTGGTTAATTCCCTGGAAATCAACCCCCTATCCCTAAGACCCCAGGTTTCGAGTCACAAGGCACCAAAGCCTGAAGGCTCCTTAAAGATTACCTACTGAGTAGGATTTACTACATTCCCCAAGAGGTCATTGCCCAGGCAGGCTCTGATCAGGATTCCCCTGGGGAGCGGGTAGATTAGGTCTGGAAATGAGGCCTAGGTCTATTTAAAGAGATCAAAAGCAAGGTCCTTTCCATTTTCTCAGTTACCAACAGAGCAGAGCAGTGAGCTGAGCAGGAGCTGGGCATCGCCAGGAATCGTGCAACTGTAGGCCTGGGCCCAGCATCTGTTTTCCATCAGCATCTTTCATTGAAACGCGGTGGTGTCTTCTGGTTTTTCAGTTTGCATTGAGCATCCAGACCCTAAAGAGTCCTTTGTCTTATGGAGAGTGCATTTTCCATCCCACTACAAGCCGCAGAGTCATGTGCCATGTCCCAAAGGAGCAACCATTAAAGGCACATGCCAAAGCATCTTCTCTGCTCTATAAGCAACTATGGCTTCCAAGGGTTACTGCCACGATGGCAGTAATCAGTTGATTATAACTTTTAAACCTCAGCTGGTTTGTGTGCAGGGACGTAAATTATTGTCAAGTTATAGCACCAGGGACCTTTAAAAAGGATTTTAAACACTGAGATAATTTTTTATTTGATGCTTAAAGAAACTAAGGTCCAGAGAAGTTACAGAATTTGACCAAGGTCATACAACCAGTTAGAACACTTAGGTTCTAGAGTCTCCTCTGCAGTGACCCCTGACCCTGTGCTGTTTCCACAATATTTAGGGTCAGAATAAGACACTAAGAAAGTGTAGGTATGAAAAGTAAACTAATGTGTTGTTCAACATAAACACCAAATATAAAAAGATAAGAACTACAAGTTTTACTGAAGTGAAAATAGTTTTTTTTCTCCTTAGATATTTTGCTTGCAAAATCCTGCAAAAGGTCATTAGAAATGAACTTTTCTGTTTTCTGTCTATTTCCTGCTTAGCTGGTACCTGTAGCACATGTTCAGTTCTACCAAATGAGTAGATAACCCACAATGATACATGCCATGTAGTTTGAGAATGAGCATATTTAAATAATGGGGGTCCCATACTCATTTTCCCTTTGGTTCTTCTGTGAGGCTCTGTGGAGAAGGAGAAATCTCAGGAGTTGCTGAGGGCTGGAAAGGGGGCACAGAGCCAGGAACCCTGAGCTAAGTTAGGATATGGCAATATCATGATAACAGTCGCTCCTGGTCACTGGATACCTGTGCCAGGTCACGGGTTCCTTGGTGACCTAGAGAAGCATAGAAGCCTGCTTGGTGTGATTGCTTCTTCTGCCCTGTTCTTGCATTGCTAGCTAGCCAGGAACCCAACCCAATGAATAAATGAGCAAAGAGCCAGGGAGACCAGGCTGATGGACACCAGGAATTGGACTAATTTTAGATCTGGGGACTGGATGGGGATGAAGTTTCAGGGTGGAAATGTTGGATGGGGGCCACTGAGGATTCAAGGCTGAATGCCAGGGCCTAAGATTCTCCAAGAATATGTGAGAGAGAGACTTTGTAGGTCCCCTGGAGTGGGCATAAATGGGGGAGTCAGTGATAGGCATAGATGTGTGAAAGTCTCCTGCATTAAGCAGAAGAGGTCTTTTCTGTCTAGAAAACAGACATATCATCTCCCCCCAATCTAATCTTCTCCTCCGTTTCCAAAGCAGAACTGACTCTGTCTGCATAGCCCTTTTAAACTCATCCTTTTAGTACTGAAAGGTGCCTGTAACTTGATATACCCCAAGAATTGAGGAAGACAGACAATAAAAATGAGCACGACTGACTGGTCGTGACCGGTTACTGCTCACCCTTCCAGAGTTAAAACCGACTTTAAAGAGAGGAGGTTTTGCCCTTCTTTTAGTATTTTGAAGTTGTTTTTTTTGTTCTTTTGTTTTTTTGTTTTTTGCGGTACGCGGGCCTCTCACTGTTGTGGCCTCTCCCGTTGCGGAGCACAGGCTCCGGACGCGCAGGCTCAGCAGCCATGGCTCACGGGCCCAGCCGCTCCGCGGCATGTGGGATCTTCCCGGACCGGGGCACGAAGCCTTGTTCCCTGCATCGGCAGGCGGACTCTCAACCAATGCGCCACCAGGGAAGCCCTCAAATCATTTTAATTTGGAGATTTGCTTGCTTAAAATTTCCAGAGAGACAGCAGGAGAAGTTCAAAGCAATATCAAGAACCTTTTGAAAGCTAGTCTCATGGTCAAGGTATGAGGTGAACATGGCATTCTTTCATTCTCTCACTGGGAAGTTGCAGGTGAGCGTTTTTAGGCTCTTTTCCCCCTAAGTTCTAAAACCCACAGGCATGATCTGGTATGGGACCAACCTGTGCTTTAGTAGTTTTGAAAAGAGCTGACAGTGAAGAGATGAGATGGAGGAAAAAAAGAAAATTTCTCCCTGAGAAAATAAACAGGTCTCTTTTTTTAAAAAATTAGGTGATCAATGCTAATCAGATTGGCTTTATTTCGAGGCCTGGAGAACCACATATTATCTGAAATCTTGACTCCAAGTAATGCCATTTGTGGAATGCTGAGCTGAGCCTGAAAAGTTAGAACCAAGGTCTGCTTGGGGAAGGGGTACACAGTGCATGAGGAAGAGGAGGAGGGAAGCCTTGTTTTCATCTGGAAAAAAGCAAGAAAGTCTTAAGACACCCCTCTTAGGCTGGTGAATATTGAGGTTAATTGCAGGTGGATTAAGTAGCCAGGGAGTCCAGGAAATTTCTAGTCCAGTGACTTTTTGAGAAATAAAGGATTGAAACCTTGAAGTCACTGCATTGACCTGACCTTTTTATACAGAGAGCCAGGAATCAGAGCGCCTGCTTGAGCTTACCTCTCGTCAACCTCCTGATCCAAGCCGGTCCTCCAGAGCCACATCTGGGGCCCAGCTGAGCTACAATGCTAGAAGGGTTTATCACACCCATCCTCCTCTAATTGCCAGAGGTGTCAGGGGAGAGAGGCTTATCAAGGCAACAGAGGGACCCCCCTCCTCTTGGGTCACACTCTCAGATGAGGAACGTATGGAGAGTGAGGTTGAGGGATCCCCTGGGTCAGCAAGCTTTTCCAAAAGCGTGCTGCTCATCCATCCCTGTAGGATTTTTTTTTGCATTACATGGGCCTCTCTCTGTTGTGGCCTCTCCCATTGCGGAGCACAGGCTCCAGACACGCAGGCTCAGCGGCCATGGCTCACAGGCCCAGCCGCTCCACGGCATGTGGGATCTTCCCGGACCGGGGCACAAACCCGTGTCCCCTGCATCGGCAGGCGGACTTTCAACCACTGCACCACCAGGGAAGCCCCATCTGTTTAGGATTTAAGGGGCCATTCTGACACCACCACCCAGTGGCCCCACTAGAAGTAGGTCCATTGAGAGAAGGGACCTTTTCTATCTCGTTCCACTGCCTAGCACAATGCCTGGTACAAGTGGGAATTCAACACATAATTTGCTAAGTGAATATGATAATGGAGGAACAATGCTCCATGGGGTCCAATCTTCCCAGTAATGCTTCTGCTCTGGATTTATCAACCTTCTTTCTTCTACCTCCCACCAGCCCTCCCCCCACCCCCCCTTAACTTAATCTAAGCCTCCCTCTTCAGACCACTTGGAAGAGCATGTCTAAGATTGGGTGACTGCACAAGACTGCACTCATTCCCAGGTGTATGAGTGTACTCAGGCTGTCAAACTGGTAACTTAAACAAAAGAATTTTATTTTCTCATAGTTCTGAAGGTCAGAAGTCCAAGATAAAGGTGCCAGCAGGGTTGAGTTCTGGTGAAAACTCCTTGGATTTTAGATGGCCACATTTTTCACTGTGTCCTCACATGGCCTTTCTTGTGTGACCATGCAGAAAGACAGAGACAGACATAGAGACACACAGAGAAAGAGATCTGGTGTCTCTTCCTCTTCTTATAAGGACACCAGTCCTATCAGATCAGGGGCCCACCCTAATGACCTCATTTAATCTTAGTTACCTCCTTGAGGGACCTATCTCCAAATACAGTCACATTGCAGAGAAGACCTTCAACCAATTTTGAATGAATCTGGGGGGCACACAATTTAGTTCATAACGACAGACAAGAGGAGTGCTGCTCTGGGCCCCACACTTTAGAGGCATCACTCTAGCCCTCCTCTCCTTGCACCTCTCTGAAGAGCATGAAGATCTGCAAGATCATGAGATCATGCCCACCCAGAGCTGCTGCTCCACCTTCTATACCATGTTCTGGGTGCTTGAGACTCCAGAGTTCCCTTCCCAAAGAAATATCATACCTCTCACTCAGGGGGTAGCCAAGAAGCAGCTATTTCTAGGAGCAGGAACAGAGCTTGGAACCATGAGCTGGGGTGTATACACACATGCCTACCAGGTGTGAGAAGGTGCCTGGGCAGGAAGCAGAAAGAGGGTAATCCAGGGATCAGGGATTGGGGCTGAGGGCCAGCTCACCACAAGCCACCATATTGTTGCAAGGTCCTCTGAGGAGTCTGAAAGCTCTACATGAACTTGACCTTCCAATGTCAGTCAGAAAATGTCAGAAAACTAGTTCAACAAAAGGAATAATAATGCATAAAGAACAAAAATATTTATGCATATCTAAAATAATGAACAAAAGAAGCTCGTGAAACTTTCTCACTGCCTCCCAGAGCTCTAGGTTATGGTCTGGGCAAAGGTTTGGGGCATTTTCTTTACCTACGCCCAAGTCCTTGCTTCCAATTAGCACTCTTGTAACATCACTTCCTGGGGCCAGGAGCATGAGGAAGCTTAAAAACAGGTGAGGACCCAGTTTTTGATTGGGTTGTTTGGTGTTTTTTTGATATTGAGTTGTATTAGCTCTTTGTATATTTTGGATATTAACCCCACTTTGGTCACATTATTTGCAAATAATTTCTTCCATTCTGTAGGTTGTCTTTTCATTTTGTCACATTTATTTATTTTTGCTTTTATTTCTTTTGCCTTAGGAGGCTGATTGAAGAAAGTATTGCTACAATTTATGTCAAAGAGTGTTCTGCCTATATTTTCTTGTAGGAGTTTTATGGTTTCCAATCTTACATTTAGGTCTTTAATCCATTTTGCATTAATTTTTATATATGGTGTTGGAGAATGTTCTAATGTCATTGTTTTACATGTAGCTGTCCAGTTTTCCCAGTACCACTTGTTGAAGAGGCTGTGTTTTCTCCATTGCATATTCTTGCCTCCTTTGTTGCAGATTAATTAACCATAAGTGTGTTGTAGATTAATTAACCATATTCTATTCCATTGATCTATGTGTCTGTTTTGTACCAGTACCATGCTGTTTTGATTACTGTAGCTATATAGTATAGTCTGAGGTCAGGGAGCATGATACTTTCAGCTTTGTTCTTTTTTGTCAAGATTGCTTTGGCAATTAGGGTCTTTTGTGGTTCCATATAAATTTTAGGATTTTTGAAGGCAAAGTATCTGCATAAATTACTTGGAACTTTTCTGCACAGGAGATTTGTCACTTTTCCCCAATGTACTTATTTATTCAGTCATTTATTTATAGCAGTATGAACCCATGGATATTTATTGTATATATTTGTTATAATTTATATTAGACTGCTCAGGCTACCATAATAAAATACTATAGACTGATAGCTTAAACAACAAAAATTTATTTTCTCATGGTTCTGGAAGTTGGGAAGTTCAAGATCAAGGTGCTGGCTGATTTGGATTCTGATGAGAGCTCAGTTCCTGGCTATTAGACATCTAATTTCTCACTGTGTCTTCATGGCAGAGAGAGAGTGAGCTATCTCAAGTCTCTTCTTATGAGGACACTAATCCTATTAGATCAGGGCCCTACTCTTATGACCTCATTAACCTTAATTACTTCCTAAAGATCCTATTTCCAAATACAGTCATATTGGGGTTTAGGGCTCCAACACATGAATTTGGAAGGGACACAATTCAGGCTGAGACATAATCCAATACTACTTTACTTTTTTTCAATAAATTATTCCAGTTTTGACCATTGAGAGCTTTTTCAGTTGTCTCTTGTGTCCCTTTGATACCGTTCCATCACTGTGGGGTTTTTTGAGCACTTCTTTACTTTGCTTTTTACTTTTTAATTTAATAATCTATTTTAGAAACCATCCCCATTAAAATATTTCTCATTTAACTCAGAGCTGCAGAGAATGCTATTGAAGAGTCATTGGCTAACTAATCACTTATTAAGGAACATTTAGGTTATGTTCAGTCATTTGCTATTAGAAGTAATACAGTGATGAGTAACATGATATGTATGTTGGTATATTGTCAGATGAATTCCTGGATGATGAATTGCTGGGTCAGAAGGATGCATGTTTGTCCTTTTGATAGATATTGCCAATTGCCCTTCAAGGAGGTGGCACCAGTGTATATTTCCAAAAGTAGCGGATGTCTTCTAATTTTTTTCAGGAGTGCTCTGCATGATGCCTGCCTTCACTTGGAATCCAGCATCTCCCTTCAGTAAAAGCCTCTGAATTTTACTGAAACAAGCAACCTACTGATTTAAAGAGTGAGATCTACCCAACAGGGATTAAGTTTCCCCTCCTTGAAAGAAGTTATTAACCTTATAAGGGACCTGGAGTCAGAACGTCTCTGCTGTGTGACTTGGGAAAGTCCCAGAATGTATGCTGTTGGAGGGTTAATAAAAATCAAAGAGTTGTATCCTGCCTTTCTCACAGAGTCGACAACGATGTCAAAGAAGTTACCACAAGTACATCTGAAAATCTGACCAACAACAGCAATGATAGCAGTGTCTTTTATTTGCAACTTCCATTTGTTTTTACTGAAACAATTACTTCTCAGTGGTGCCAGAAGCCAAGCAGTGGACAGATTTGCTTTTTCTTATTTTACTTCCCCATTCTTGGGTGACCATAAACAACAATTAACAACTTTCCTATCATGCTTTTTCATACCTGCCTTCTCCCTATCTGTTTTCTCCCTGCTGTTTCTCTCTCCAGCATCTTTTCCCCATTATGACCTTGTACAAATCACTTCCCCTCCCCGGGCTCAGTATCCTTATTTGTACAATGAAGGGACTGCATTGGTGAGTTCCTTTCTGATACTGAGATTCCATGATGACCTTACCATTTCCATATTATTTTCTCTCACTCCCAATAATGCAAGAATTGTAGTCATAATGGGTTGGGAGCCTGACAGTTTCCTCCTTGCAGAGGGGGCCTCACAATACATACTCCTTCTCACCTCCCATGCCTACTCCAAGGTGAGTCTGAACCTCTCCATGATCCAACAGCTAAAGCATAAATGCCTGATCCAAGAGGAATCTCCATTCCCTGATAAAGGCTGCCTGATGTCCTTTTCCTTTGATCAGTGCCTATGTCTTACCAGTTGTTTTGTACTTTGAATATCATCCCACTATATTAACACATATTAGAACACTTTGACTCAGTACCTTTTTTGTTCTCCTCTTTGCCCAAACCTCCCAAGATTTCTACTCTTCCTGTTCACTGCACAGCCAGGCTGGCCTGAAGCATCCCTATCTCCCACCTTCCTTGTTCAAAACATGGTTCCATCCAGTTGGAACTAGAAAGAAGGAGAATGATCAAATTCACACTGAATTGTTAATTACTCATAATATCCAGGGATACTTGTGTTTTAAAAATAGAATGCTTTAATTTAAAAGAGGGGTTGGCAAACCATGGTCCAAAGGCCAAACCCAGGTCACACCTTTTTGTGTGCAGCCATCAAGAAAAGCATTGTGTATACATTTTTAAATGGTAAAAAAAAACAAAGAGTAATATGTGACAGAGACCATAAGTGGCAAGTGAAGCCTGAAACATTTATTATCTGAGCCTTAATGGAAAAAGTTTTCTGGCTCCTGAATTAAAGCAGAGATCCTCTCATGGTGGAAATTCAAGCATTAATAATAGTTTAGAGACATTGATTTTGGAGAAGGTGGACTGATTGGAGGACTAGACAGTAGGGACTGGCCCAAGTACCACATATTGTGGGTGGGTAGGGCCTGGCTTATTGGGGTGATACTCCATGAGACTAAATGCAAGAGCAGGGGTTTATCACCTACTCAGGGGTCAATGCTAAAATCGGAGCAATGAATAAACAGAGACCAAAACTAGGTGAGAAAACTGAGGCAGTTGGCAGGCTCATTGAATGGCAACCAGAGTGTCTTGCTTTGAAGAGTTGAAGACAAGTGTAATGAGGCATGGGCATATGAGGGCAGAGAACATGGGTCCTGGAGCAGTTGCCCAACTCACCCTCTGGTATATCCCATTTTCTTTAAGAGCCCAAGAGCTGAGGATCCCATGAGAAACAAGGGTAGAATGAAGTGGAACAGGCAACAGTGAATAAAACCATGTAAAACTAACTGACCTATCTGAGGACATGATTGTTATTTCTCCCCTTACCTTGACATACTGGTAAAAAGGAGATTAGAGAGTTTGACTGACATGGTCAAATCAACAGGTATTATTCTATGAAATATTAAATGCTAGTGAAATTGGTACCTGATATGGCCTGGAATTGAAATAAAGAAAGATTAAAATTATCACATGAGTACAAACCTTTTCCTGGAGAGGATTGGGAAGGTGAGAATGATTTTCTGGAGTAAATGGAGTTTCTCTTTATAGAGACACCCTCACAGAAGATTGTTGTAGCCAGGAGTGAGGACTTCCTAGCACCTGTGACTCCAATGTGGCATTTCTGCCTTCATGGAACCCCAACACAGAGTGCTGGAAAGCAAGCATCTGCCAAGTGTCATTGCCTGGCATTTCCACTGCGTGCTCTCATGCATTTTTGTTTCTCAGGGAAGACTGATGTGTGGGATGCTGTAGTCTGGGAGACAGTTGGTAAAATTTTCCAGGAGGACAGAGACAGGCCAATTGGTTCAGCTGGTTAGAGCGTGGTATTAATGAGGCCAGGCCATATCCTGGTCCCCCACCACACCCAGCCAGCCATCTCCATTCTGGAGTCACAGATTGTACTCTTCACCAGAAAAGGAGGGACCAAGAAAGAAGATGGAGATAACTGCATACCAAACCATGGCATCTTCTCTTTATCATGTCTCATTCATTTGGGGCATGATCACATAGCGACACTGTATCAGTTAGTTTGCCCTGCACAACAAACCATCTCAAAAACTAATGACTTGGACTTCCCTGGTGGCGCAGTGGTTGAGAGTCCTTCTGCCGATGCAGGGGACGTGGGTTCGTGCCCCGGTCCAGGAGGATCCCACATGCCACAGAGTGGCTGGGCCCGTGAGCCATGGCCACTGGGCCTGAGCATCCGAAGCCTGTGCTCCACAACGGGAGAGGCCACAGCAGTGAGAGGCCCGCGTATCGCAAAAACAAAAAAAAACTAATGGCTTACATCAACAACCATTTATTTAAACTCATAATTCCCTGGGTCAGCTGTGCAGTTCTTCTGGTCTAGGCCAGCCCATTAATCCTTCCTGGTCTTACGTATGCATCTGCAATCAGCTGGAGAGTCATCTGGGGGCAAGATGATCTAAGGTGGCCCCACTCACATGGTCTGGCAGTTACTGAGCACCAAGTCATGACAATGGGGTCCATTGGACAACATGTCTCTTGTCCTCCAGCAGACTAGCCCAAGTTGCTTCACACGACTTTGATGCTAGAGGACAAGCTCCCAGGCATAACGGCATTTAATAGTTACCAAGATATTGACTTAGACTTATTCTAGAAACATAAGTGGTAAAACAGTATTACTACATTTTTATTAAATGGTGGTTATTTTAATGCATTAGGAACTATGCTAAGTGCTCTCTACACATTATCTCATTTAATCCTACAAGGTAGGCAGTAAAGGATTTTATCCAAATTCACTGTGCTATAAAGTAGCAGAGCCAATATTCAAGCTCCAAATTTAAACCACCATAGCACACAATCAGAACTCATGCACTTGGGAATTACATGCCTCTCCCAACAATGTCACCATTGTTCAAAACTCCACTGGCATTCCTCTTGTCAAATCCACAGGGTCTTGACAACACTGAGGCAACTGGACAGAATAGGCATTGCTTCCTGTGGCTGCTGAACAGGAATTCGATTTGGCTCAGATATACCAGATGACTAAAATGAGCAATCAAGCTGGATATTTTTGGACGACAACTGAAGAGCATAAGAAAGAAAGCAGATTTAGTTGTGTAAATAGTGCTGTGTACCACCTAATTTTTTTAGAGCTGAAATAGGAATTTTTTTAGCAGTGCCAATTCTGCTTAGTCTTCCTAAAACATTAGGAAAATTTGCTCCTCCTTCCATGTTTCTGTTTTCTCCTGTGTATAAGAGACTTAGACTATGTAGTTTCTAAAGTCCTTCCAGTTCTAGAATCTGTGATTCTACTATATATTGTCCCTCAGAAGAGAACATTTTAACTACAAATAAGGTAGTTCTCTCACCTTCAAAATAAAGATGTGCCTTTGCTGCTACCCCACTTCAGAACCTGGAGGATACTGAGGAGATGCTGTTTAGCAATGAACAAGATTGCATTGGAAACAAGGGCTTTGGGGGGAATATAAACAGCACATTCATGCCAGGAATTCAGGCTTGAATGCTGCAAGTCTTGCTTCTCAACCCTCCGTGCACTATAAATTTTATCATTTATCCATTGACTTTCCTGAGCCAGAAAGAGGACAGCTAAAAGAGTATATGATATCCTTTTTATTCCCATGCAGATGTCTGAGGCTTCTTTTTCCTTTGGTCAAATCTGATTTTTATTTCATCTTGGTTAATACCCCCAGAGCACTGCAGCCTGCTTTCTGCCTGAATGTTACATAAATAAAACCATGAAATCTTGCAAGGGTGAGCAGAAGTGGGGAGTCAGCAGGGACTGAGTCGCTGAGGACAGGATGAGCCATTCCACTTCCCTCCTTCCCAGACCTTGTTCTTGCCCTCCTGCAAAGACTTAGGAAGGCCTCGTGGGGGGAGTTTGAACTCATTCCCACTCAATCCTGCTGGTTTCAGCTACTCGAACTTTTACTAACTAGTTCTGCACAGCTGTTTCTCGTTAGGTGTCTGTTTATGTTGTTGGCATACATGTGCTTGTGTATGCTGTGTGTGTGTGCCTTCTCTCTTTGGGTCCTCAGCTATCCAAGGCCCCCAGAAAATCCACTTGGGGTCATTTGGAATCCCAAATGGAGGGAATTGCAAAGCAACATAATGTTCAAATTCAGGAAACATTTACAAAGGTTGTATTTCTTTTTTTTAATTAATTAATTTTATGGCTGTTTTGGGTCTTCGTTGCTGCGCGCGGGTTTTCTCTAGTTGCGGCGAGCAGGGTCTACTCTTCGTTGCAGTGCACAGGCTTCTCATTGCGGTGGCTTCTCTTGTTGCAGAGCATGGGCTCTAAGCACACAAGCTTCAGTAGCTGTGGCACACAGGCTCAGTAGTTGTGACCTGTGGGCTCCAGAGCACAGGCTCAGTAGTTGTGGTGCATGACCTTAGTTGCTCCACGGCATGTGGGATCTTCCCAGACCAGGGATCGAACCCATGTCCCCTGCATTGGCAGGTGGATTCTTAACCACTGTGCCACCAGGGAAGTCCCAAAGGTTGTATTTCATAAAGCATGCTCTCAGTCATTCATAAATACAAAGGGAGATAGAATTGAAGAACAGGGATGCAAAAACTTGCAAATATCTTCAGGCTCCAAAAGAGTAAATTCTTTTACTGGAGTAAAATTAGATCGTAATCTTCTTGAAACAGGTATTTTTTCCTTTCTAAGTTTCCTTGACGATTAATTTAAAACTTATTCCCCAACTTCACCCATTCATTTGTTCATTCATTCATTCAGCAAACATTTGTTAAGTCTCTTCATGTGTATTGCACTACTCAAAACTCTGTAAGAGACACAAAGGTGTGTTTTGCTCCCTGTGAGTAGAGCAGTATCCCTCCAAGCCAATGGCCTTGGCTAGGTTATAGAGGGGCTTTTCTGCTTGTCTTCAACTTAAGAGACCAGTCTAAACATGGGATGAAATCACTAGTACCCCTGGAAGGGGAGGGACCCTATTCCACACCCAACACATCATCCTAAGTGGTAGGCTTTTAACACAGTCCCATTAAATAGTGAGACACAACCCTGTCTAGGTTTATATAATCAGTGCTACAAAATTCAGATACTTTGCTTTTCAAGGGTCAGTCATCAAATCCAGTGAGAACCTACCAATGAGTTTAAAAGGGCTTATTGTCTAGAGACATGCACCCCATTCTGCCTGCCATAGTTGCCAAATGACAATTTTCTAATTTCATCATCCCTTCTACATTTGTTAAGTGACTTTCTAATATAAGGATAAGCTTTCACTTCTGCTCATTTAGTAGTTAGTGGCCTCCTGTTTTATTCAATAAGCTACTATCCTTTAGTACCATAATTTATTTTGATGTCCAAACTGTCCCACAGCTTCCCAGTGGAAGCTCCTACAAGCCAACTTCTGTACGCTTTGACATTTCTTCATCACTCTTTAGGCACCTTCTTACTTTATGAAGAAAAAGATATTCTAGACTCATCTTCTACTTTCCTTCTAGCCACGGAATCACCATTTCATCAAAGACTCATAATTTCTTTTTTTTTTAATTAATTAATTTATTTTTGGCTACGTTGGGTCTTCGTTGCTGCACACAGGCTTTCTCTAGTTGCGTTGAGCAGGGGTTACTCTTCATTGCGGTGCATGGGCTTCTCATTGTGGTGGCTTCTCTTGTTGCAGAGCACGGGTTCTAGGCATGCGGGCTTCAGCAGATGTGGTACACGGGCTCAGTAGTTGTGGCGCACGGGCTTAGTTGCTCTGTGGCATATGGGATCTTCCCGGACCAGGGCTCAAACCCATGTCCCCTGCATTGGGAGGCAGATTCTTAACCACTGTGCCACCAGGGAAGCCCCATAATTTCTTTTAATTGTACTTAGAAACTAAGATCTGGAAGCCAAGTGTGCTCGTTGCTCCTGAGGTTCATTGGTTTAGGCCCTCTAAGAGGACAGAGATAGGAAATAGCTGTATGTGTATACACACACACACACACACACACACACACACACGTGCACATCTACAACCATATACATCTCTATTTATATGTACATCTGGTGATCTCTCTCTCTTTCTCTATGTAATATATGCCATGAGTTCAGACTGAAAGTTCCAATTCTAATCCAACACCACTGAATTCACTCTATCTTTTCTCCTTACCATGTTTATGGCTCCCTTTCTTCAGATGAGAACACTGACTCCCTTTATCTATAATATATTTACTTATTTGTTCATCACTAGAATTCACACAGAATAGTTTCAGAATTGCTAACCCATGCCTGTGATTAGCAAGTCTCACTCTATAGCACAATGATTGTTTAGACTTCTTTTATCGTTTGGCCTGAGGACATATAGTCAAACAATATATTAGTTAGTTCTTTGTTTAGCATCAGGTTAAAGCACCAGCCCTATTTCCTCTCCTGGGTATCCCTTTGAGACATTTCCCTGAAGCCTTTTCTTGGACATCTTCAAAATAAGCTCAAGTCTCATTCCTGGTGCTCTGGTACTAGAAAATACCAAGTAAATATGCAATGCATGTTTGCTTACTCCCCCTTCCCCTGAAGTTAATCCAACAAATAGACTGTAGAAATATCCTCATTCCCACAAATATACTTGCAAGCTTATACTAAGAGCGTTATCTCCTAGGGCTATCCATATTCCCGTGGTTTCTCTACATCCATATTTAGACACCAAAATCTTTCTTCTCTTCCAGAAAAAATACTAACTCCTCTTCACTATGAAAACTTTGCAGTACCTTTCTCCTTACACACATGGCATGGGCCCACTAATGCCATGTCCACAGATTTAGAAACTTGTTTCATATTTATCAAGTTCTCACATTCTCCATCTTCCATATTTTAAAATATTTATTTAATTAAATTTATGAGCCAGAAATTGAGAAACATGTTGAATTAAGGGAAGGAAAGAAAGAAAAAATATATAGCTCATTCATTCAACTTTTCCCAGCTGCCATTCCTGAATTGGGATATTTGGCGGAGCTCTCAAGTAATGCTTTGCAATAAAACTTCCATAACATGCCAAATTTAGGTCCAGCATGGAAAGAAAACAAAATTCCTCCTACAAGATAAACTGTTCAATTTGGAAATGGGATTTTTCTTAGGGTGCCGCATTAAACCTTCATAGTGATAGTTTCCACAAGAGTGAGAATCAACTTCCCTCTTGGGGAGTGTCTGAATGGGGCTATGTAGAAAATATTTAAAAGCATTCATTTCCCTGAATGGAGACCTGTTTCACTTGGGGGCTCTGTTTTCTCCTTTTTTGGAAAGAATCCACTTTGCCATACCCTGGTTAGAGGAAGAAAAGTTGTGGAGTGGAAGCAGGGAGGCCAATTCCAGGTGCAAGAGATCTTGCAAAATGAGTTCCATTTTTTGCTGTTTGGAATCCATCTTTCTCCAAACTGGCTCACAAACAGTCCATCTTCTTTTGCAGGTTTCCCCTCTGGACTAGCCTACAAGAATTTGGGCGTACACTTTCTTGATATATATAAAGTCCAAGACGTGACAAGTGACAGAGTAGGATGAACCTTCCCAGACTGACATGAGTGTTATATAGTTTCATATATAGTCTGATTGCTTTTATTATTGTATCTATACCTATGTACATAGGTAGATGCATATATATATATATATATATATATATATATATATATATATACACACACACACACACACACATAACTGTTATCTATTTATCTAAGGAAACCCTCAGTCATAGATACACTGGGGAATTGATCTCTCTGTGTTGTAGAATTCCTCAGGTGGCAAGGACTACTTACATCTCACATATATTTATGCCCAAGCTAACATGCTCTGAAAACACATCTTCCTTACTAGTTGGAATTTCAGGCTTATTCCTGGATTCCTTTGACCTATTATCCTGGAGAATAACCTATGACTGCAAATTAATCTGGCCAATCTCCTACAAGCAAGGAAGAGCCCAAATGCTCCCTTTAAGACCAAACCATGAAACTAGAGGGCTGAGTGACAGGTACTCAGGAGACCTGCCATGTCAAATGATGGTGAACCTGGGGCAGCAAAGCCAGAAATCCCTCTCACAGCCATTGTGTGGTAAGAAAGACAATGCCCCTCTGTGCTTCACTTCACTGCTTGAGCCCCCAAATGTGGCAGTGTTTATAACTATAACATTTCCTCACCTGGTCCAAATTCACAGGACACATGTGCCCATTTGGATCTGGAAGTTCCAGCTCAAGGGGCGCATTGTGCCTGTTTTCCCTACTTTCTTCTGGTGATTTAGACCTTGGTGCAGCATCTAGTTCATAAGTCCAGACTGACCATTCCCTGGGAGCAAGTTCCTTCTCAGGAGTCTCACTCTCCTGTCCTGTGATTTGTCTTCAGTAGGACATCCCAGTCCATTATACATGAGGTGGTGCAACAATCATGTCCCCCATTCCTTTTCATATCCATGGCTGCATGGACACCAGGGGAAGGAAGATCATCCAAATCCACTTGCCAGGACCACTTGGACGCCAGAAGAAAATTTATCCATCTCAGACAGTAGAGAAGGAGGAGTTTGGGAGAGGGACTCTGCCCATTGCATTTGTGCTGCAGACCCTAAAACCAGCCAAAATACCTTGCTGCATGACATTTGATGGCACATAACCATCATCTTAGTTAGTCTGGGCTGCTATAACAAATAACCATAGACTTGGCAGCTTAAACAGCAGACATTTATTTCTCATGGTTCTGGAGGCTTGGGAAGGCAGAGATCAAGGAGCCAGCAGATCTAGTGTCTGGTGAAGGCACTCTTCCTGGTTTGCAGATGACCTTCTTTCCTTATATCTTCACAAGATGGACAGCAGAGACAAAAGCAAGCCCTCTGGTGTCTCTTCTGGTAAGGGTACTAATCCCATCATGAGTGCTCTACCCTCATGACCTAACCACAACCCAAAGGTCCCTTCTCCAAATACCATCATCACATTGGGGATTAAGGTTTCAACATATGAAATTTGGCAGGGATACATTCAGTCCATAGCAGCCATTCATAAGTGGCTATACTGAAAGGAGACGTAAAGGAGAGAGAGATGCAGGAGTTTACACTTTGTTCAGCTTCAAGTTCATCTAATATAAAGTTTATCTTCTATACTATCATCAAGTTCTCTCATCTGGTTTATTTATTTCCTGCCCAAACACCACAGTTTGAATTGGTTGAAACCATTTTATGATTGGAGAAAATGTGTATCTTGGGCTACTAAGTTATTGCCCTGTGGTTATTTTGATAATTCCCATAATGCTGGCAAAATGACCACTATTATTCTCATTACAGTCAGTATTAGCAGTGGCAGTAGTATTAACAATAGCTAACATCTTTTTAATAGCATGACATTATCAGTCTCATAGGACAGTCCTGCAATAGTGGGTAACTGAAGGAATTGCATGGATAGCTTGAGATGGTAATGCATTTACAAAGAGAACATAGAGCCAAGAGGTGGCTTGTTTAAGGTCTCACAGCTAGCAAATGGCTCTTCCCATTTTCATTAAATCAGAGAGCCAAAAACCTCCCTGAAGTCAGCTACTTCCAGGTCACTTAAACAGAGACACCTTTGAGAGAAAGGAGAAAGCTTCCAGGGAAATGTTGAGAAGAAACTTTCTAGCTGTTAGCAGCAGGGGCAGCTCAGGGCAGGAGGCTTTTTGAAACCTTGATACCTGATGCCGGAAGCTCAGCCTCTGTACACTGGTGCCGAATCTCTGAAACAGAGTTTTGGGTGAAGTAGAAAAGAATAGCTTTATTGCTTTGCCAGGCAAAGGGGGACACAGGAGGCTCCTCCCTTCTAAAACTGTGTTTCCCAGCCCAGGAGGATTTGATGATGAGTTTTATCGCAAGGGTTCAAGGGCGGGGCTGCTGATAAAATTAAGGTGTGTGCAAACTCTTCTAATTTTGTCTGATTTGATAACCTTGATGAGCTTCTCTGGTTCCTTTAATGTAGCCTCAGGTGGTCTTTCTCTGATATGAGGAATGCTGACGTCTTAAAGACATTGTTGTATGTATCCCTCCCTTGTCTTTGCATTCCTTCTCTTCCCGGATTAGCAACTGTATGAATCTGCCTTTTGGAACTCAGGGAATGTCATGGAGGCTGGAGTCAAGAAATGGGGGACAGAAAGGCTTCTGTGCCCAGGAGACCCACAGGGTGCTGATTGGTTTCATAACTTTGCAAAGGCCTTTATTATATGGAAGTTCTGAAAGCTTCCCCCACCTACTTTAAAGCCAGAAGAAGGCCCCCATGTAGAGGAGACACAGGAGATGCAATTCTGTGCAGATGTCCATAACAGCATAATACTTCAGCCCTCCCCTTTAAAGATGAAGGTCATTGCTACCTGGGGAAAGGTTGAAAGAGGGTTAGCCTTGGCAGATGCCCTCTGCCTCTCCCCTTGCAAAACAATTTGCATTATTTTCTCTTAGGAAAATGAATCACATCAACAGATTCATCCTCCTAGGAAAGAAATTTTAGCAATCAGTAGTGCTCAAGCAGACCCCTTAGGGGTCTCACATTGTCTATTTGCCCCTACATCCCCTCCCGCAAGCCTTCCCAGCTCCAAGGAGTGTTGTCCCTGGGAAATTCAATTTTATCCATTTTGCTGCATTTCCAGTGCATTTTAGCATCTTGTAAGGACTAGGACTTTAAGCAGCTGTTCCTGTTTCTTTATCTGTCTTCACATTTATACAGACATCAAATTGTATTAGAATTATAAATGGATGGGGGAGGGAGGGGGAGGGTGGAGATAACCTGAATAATCAATTTGGTTCTCTCCTGCCCTTAGGCAATTTGGTTCTCTCCTGCCCTTAGGCCGTGTTGACACAGCTTAGCTCTTGCCTGCTCCTCCCAGACAAGCTTATCTTAGCAGTCTGAACTCCATTAATCTTCTTGAAAGGCAAATGCGGTCAGGACAATGTTAACACTTAACTCTCCTAAGAGAAGACAGATACTGTGAGATGCAGAGAACAGGACTCTGGGGCCTGCACTGGCAGCTCAGATGGGCCTCAGCAAGATGGATTCCTCTTGGAGAGAGAGTGGATAGCAGGGAAGTGGGCTCTGTAAACTTGAACACCAGTGTCAAACCAAATCAAACTAAACTAAACAAAACCAAGCGAAAACCAAAAATAAACAGGAAACAAAACCAGCTGATGACAAGGACAACCAAATAAATACCTGGGCTATTCTGAGGCAACATTAGTCAGATTTATCTTTGGGGTTACAAGTTGGCAAAACAGCACTAACTTATAATTGTTGTTTTAATTTTAGTAAGTGATTGGTGTTGTGCAAATAATCTACACAATAATAGTAGATAATTTAAGAGAAAGAAGAATTAAGGAATATATATTTTTGGACATTAAGATACCTAAAGCACTTGACTTTGATCTTATTGCATCCTCCACCTTGCCAAACTCAGCACACTCCTCACACAGCCAATGGGATGATGTACCCAGCCCTGTCCAGGCCCTGTTTCAAAGTCCTTCCTGACTCCACGTTGTCTCTGGGATAAAGACTTCCTCTGGAAAGAAGAGTAAATTGACATCAGCTGTGCCTCTCTTTGTGCTGATCCTCTCATGTCATTCCTGTCCTCTCTGGCTCATTCCTTTTCTCCAATAATAAGAACATTTTATAGACTATTCTTGTCATTTGTATGTCTACAACCCCTGACTGTGTCCACCTGCCAGAGACCCTGAAAGACACAGGGTAATTTGTAATGTGTTTGGGGCAGGAATTTGAATCACCATCTAGCTCTCTCCTGTACCCCAGTATCACAGTGTCGGTCTGTGTGATTCAAATTGACTCTGGAGTGCATACTTCTCAGTAGGGCTTTTACAAAAGCTATGAGGACAGTCAGATGCAATTACATTGACTTAGATTGGGGGATTTTTTTAAGGCCTCCATGTATCCCTCACAAACATCCAGAGTCTATGGTATGTATAGTTACCCCAGTCCCATGCTCACTGTATTATGCCTCTGTGTCTGCACTTATGGTGTAGCCCCAGAAGGCTTTTCTCCATGAGCAAACCCATAAGGTGAATTTGAAGAACCACCTCCATGAGATGGCTGTGTTGACAACTCAGAGAGTTCGCCTGCAAGGACTGACTCAGAGCCTGTAAAGGTTACAGCTCAAAGAGAGGGAACAAGTGCAAAGCTCAGGTCAAACTTTGCAACCGTGGCCGCTGTGACATTGGTTATAGCCAACAGATCTTTACCACCACTGTTCACAATTAGGCCAGCCTCTGCCCTCTTGATCTTGTAAATACATTATAACCACTATCCCCATAAACGTGCCTATAGATAATTTGTGTGAAAGGCTTGCCTTTGTCTACATATAGCCCAGATGTTGCCAGGCTCTCCAGCCAATAGGCTCAATGAGGTAGCACATGCATAAGGAGGAAGCTTCCTTTTCTAACCAAATGATTGCCTTGGCACTCAGAGAAAGGAACTCTTGCCACCTCTTAAAGCCTTCTTTCCACCCCTTACTAGCCCTCTTCTTAGAGTAAAGGAGTGATTTATCTAATTGATGAGGGCCTGATGGCCAGGGGACCACACTGCCTGTGCTACTACATAAGGTGATTTTGCTTCAAATGCAAGAAACGTTCTCATGCTTCTATGCTTTCCTGGTCTGTGGTGGACTCGCCTTGCGCTGGCCATATCTGCACACTAAGTTGATAGGTGATAATCTTTGCTCTCTCTTTTCTTGGTTCTCTACCAGTGCTTGGGGAGGGAAGTTGGAGAGGTATGTCACACTAGAGGCCAATTAGTTCACTTCAAAAGGTGAGAATAAAATCCCAGTTTTGGCCTCCCATTTAATCTGCATCCCCAAGGTGGTTTTCTAGGAAGCCTTATCATTTGGATATCAAAATTAATATTTTGATGCCATTTGACTCAAGTCTTTGTGTTTATATTTGATGGGCCAGAGCCCTGGAGGGAAGGAGGACAAGAGGTAACTTCACCCTAACTCTCACCGATGACATTAGTAGCATTGCATGGACTTCTTACACCTACTGACCACAGCCTCTTCTCAAAGCCTTCCCTAGTAGTTTCTGTGAGGCATTGGTGGAGTCTCAGTTGCACTCAGAAACAAGTCCTTTCCTGTTCCAGCCTCCCCATGGCAAAGTGATGCCCACAGGTCTTTCAAGGAAGCACTGCAGGTGCCTTGGTGAGAATGTTTCTCCTCTGGTCCTCTCTAGGCCACTGTGGTGCTCCTTCCTTCACTTTGCTGTTGGGCCTTGCACAAAATGGAAGGTTTGTTCTTATGTTTATTCTGCAGTGAATTTTGACATCCAGTTTCCAAGAGTCACTTCTTATGGCCCAGATTTCAACATGGAAGATGCCTTAACCAAAACAGCATCTTCAGTTTCTGCTGATACTTTCTTTCTATATCTGGGTCAGCCCTCATCTCACAGATCCTCAGGAGATTGGAGTCTAACTGGTTCTAGAGCTTTATCTTTATTTTTCGTTCCCTGTCTAGTATCATTTTAAAAGGCCCTTATTCAAATAAAGCTCTGGTTGCATGATTAGTCCCAAATCTCTACTTCAGTTCACCAGGTCTATCCTGGCTCCAGATTCTAATAGAAATAAAGAAACACTGGGAGAATTATGGAAAAATAAAAATTGTAGAACTCTTCTTGATCATTCAGAGGGAGAATTTATCTAAGCATTTCAAACATCAGTCAAAACTCACTGGAATCCTAGAAATGTGGATATACCACAAACAGATTCAAGGAAATTTACATTCATATTACTGATGTATTTATATGACACCTCATGCTCAAAAAGATTTGAGATAGCACGATACTCAATGAAAGAAAGACTAAATAGGAACAAAGGAAAATGGAAAGAGAAATAGAAAATCTAGACCATGACAAGGAAGAAAACAGATATACAGACTGTAAAGACTAGCATAAATATGACAAAAGAGTTCATATTGCCTCCTGAGTTTCTTGGCATCACAAAGCATAAGTGACATAACTCTTATTAACTGAACAAACAAAAAGCCTCAAAATGGCCATTCTTTCAGATAAGCGAGCTTGAACCAAACATAGAATTTAGAATCTCCTTTGTCAGCCAAGCTTTTGTTAGATGTTGAATAGCAGACAGTTCAAGGTTGCGCTGTTGATGAGAACTGAGCAGTGGGTGTTTGCAGAAGTGTTTGAGAGCATATCCATATGTTCCAGATCTTGATGGAAAAGTTGAGTGCGTCTTTTGCCTGCCATCTGCCACTTCCTCAATAAGCACTTTGGAGCAGATTCCAGCACACAGAGGGGCTCAGTTGGTTTCTCAAAGCACTCCATTATGAAGCCGTTCCAAGAGTATTTAACACTGAAAAATATTCCAACCAGTTTTCAACCTATTAAAAATAATAATTATAATTAAGGCTTCAATAATGTTCCTACAGAGTGACTGATTTGGGGTGTCCTGACTCCTAGGGAATCTATCAGGTTGAAATAACTGCAAAATAGTCTCCCCTCCCAATTAAATAATCCATCCTTCAATTTGGAGTAGGTTGATAGAAACTAACTGAATTTTGGAAAAGTTTGACAAGTGATGATAATTTCGGTTTTGAAATTGATTTTCTGTTCTAACTAGGGGCTAGATCCTACTGTCAAAATCATCTTTGATTTGTGACAATGTAACCATATTATCAGTGTATAGAATCATAATTTACCTTCTATTCTTTATTGCATCACACATGTATCTTGTTCACATAAAGATGATTTCATTTAGTACAATTATAGGCTAAAAATAAGAGGAAACAGAACACAGTCTAGTTTAGAGCCATCAAAAGTACACTATAACCTGTCAGATAGTTTTACCCAATACTTACTTTTACAGTAGTGTTAAGATACAGAGATGTAGGTTCAATATGAAAAACACCATATAAAGGTCTAAATTATGTAGTTTGCCCCAATAATGTTGTCTGTTATAGGTCAAACATATTAAAAAGTCCAAAAGAGTTGCAAAGTCATATTATTTTAGAGAGATTTTCCTGCAAGTTATTAGAAGTAAAATAATTAGTTGTGAAGTATTAAAAACCCCAATTTATCTTGTGATTTAATTTAGCTATTGAATAGATGTTTAGTTTGTTAGAAAGAAAACTGGCATTAAACATGGATTGAATGCCTACAAAAATAATGGATCTATAATTTTGAGAGAGTGGGGGATTGGTAGAAAAAATAGGCAGATGCAGTTTTGAGTTTATTCATACATTATTATACCCCCATTTAGTTATAATAAAATAGATTCACAATGACTAGAGTCAGCCAATCAAAACATGGCTCAGAAAATTATAGTTTCATCTTCTGGGCAGGATGTAGAGGTCACAGCATGTCATTGTTCCCACTGCCACAGACAGACAAAGCCACAGAAATTATGAAATAAAAGTCACAATTTTAAAGGATCAGAGAACTACAGAAGCAATGAAGACTGGATCAACTAAAATCCAGAGAAAGAAAACCATTTCAAGGTGAGCTGATGAACATCAGTAATTTTTTTTTTTCCACTGGGGGCATTTGAAAAATTTAATTGTGGGATGAGAATTGCCTATCCAAGACAGAGTGAATCTGCAGAAGGATAGAGAAACAAGCAAATTTTTGGCAGTCATATGGACCCAAAGTTACCTGTTAGAAAACTTAGAAGGTTTCAAAGGCATGGCCCCATGGAACATTTACTGCATTGAGAGTCTATGAGGAAGCCTAGAGAACTGGGCACAAATCTTCGTAAAGAAAGAGTGAAATCTCACACATGGTGAAGAAAACAGACCCATGGGGCAGGAGGTCTACCTCAAGATATTTGCCGGAAACAGACCCAGAGATAATTCAGATATTGGAATTGGGATTTAAGGGCTTTAAAATAAGTTTAATTAATATTTCCAAGAAAATTGAGGATAAGATGGACAGAAGAGATGAAAGTATGTATACATTCTTACAGGTAACTTGAATCTGTATTTTTTAAAAAGCAACAAATAAACGTTCTTGAAATCTAAAAGTTCAAATGTTCAAAATTAAGAATTCAACAAATATGCTTAATGACAGTTAAGATGTTTTTGCTCCAAGAGTTTTGCTAAGGAATAAAAATGTAAAAACTGTAGGAGGCACGTGGAACATGCCAAAAGGTTTAACAATTGTATGATTGGCATCCCAGAAGGCATAAAGAGAGAAAATGGCCCTGAAGCAATATTGGAAGAAATAATGTCTTAGAATTTTCAAAAACTGATGATGGACACATGGTTGTACAAAGCTCAGTGAAACCCACGCAAGAAAAATACAAAGCGAAGCATATCCAGGAACAAGGTAGCCAAACTGCTGAAAGCCAAAAGCAGAGAGAAAATCTTAATAGCATCCAGAGAGAAAAAGACATGTACCTTCAGGAGAGCAACAATAAGAATGATAGATGATTTCTCAATAGAAATGATGAAAGCCAGGAGATAATGTATTGAGGAGATAGGAGACTGAGTTAAAATACTGAAAGAATGTAAATATCAAACAGAATTTTATACCCAATGAAAATACTCTTTTCTGAAACTGAAAGAAAAATATTTTTCAGAAATTAAAAAATCAGCAGAATTTGTTAGTAGTAGGTGTGCACTATAGGAAATACCAAAAGTAGTTATTCATGCAAAAGAAAAATCATCCCAGATGAAAACATGGAAATTCAGGAAAAAATAAAGAACACTGGAAAAGATAAATATGTAGACAAATATAAATTAATGTTGATTCTTCAAAACATTAACTGCAATATTTTGTATATTTAAAAATACACAGGGGCTTCCCTGGTGGTGCAGTGGTTGAGAATCTGCCTGCTAGTGCAGGGGACACGGGTTCGAGCCCTGGTCTGGGAGGATCCCACATGCCACGGAGCAACTGGGCCCGTGAGCCACAGCTACTGAGCCTGCGCGTCTGGAGCCTGTGCTCGGCAACAAGAGAGGCCGCGACAGTGAGAGGCCCACGCACCACAATGAAGAGTGGCCCCCGCTTGCCACAACTAGAGAAAGCCCTCGCACAGAAACGAAGACCCAACACAGCCATAAATAAATTAATTAATTAATTTAAAAAAAAATACACAGAAAAGTAAAATTAATGGCAAAAATAATGCTTTGCAAAAGGAAATAACAAAATTAAAAGATTCTAGCAATGGCAAGGAAGAGGTAAAAATAATAGTCCGTTTTGACCATGATAAATCAAGATTGTAATCTCTAGGGTAATCACTAAAAAATAGTAAAAGAATATATTCACAATTAAAAAAATGGAATAATAAAAATACCTTTTTAATCCAATAAGTCAAGAAAGGATAAAAAAAAAAAAAGGAACAGGACGTGTGAGCCAAATAGCAAACAAATAATAGAAAGGAAGATATAAAAATTATATCAATAATTACATTTAAAATAGGTTATATTCTCCAAATAAAGGAATAAGATTGTCAGGCTGGATAACATAATATGGATTCTCAAGTTCTTTATTTTTCTTTTTAACTACAAGAACAACAAGCAAAGATGTTATTGGATCCCAACCTTGGAGGGTCTAGGTTCCATCACATTTGACGTAGTTGATCTAGGATTACAAAGTCAGGAGGTGAAATATATCTCTCAGCCCAGGAAAATGACATCGATCTGAACCAGGTTTAGTAAATGTTTAAAAGTTCACAGAATGCTGACTGTATCTGGCTGCTTGCATTTCTTTAAAACCTAATCTAAGGTATTATTATGTTTTACACACAGAGGAATCAATCAAGAATTCAAAACGTTTAGGGTAATCATGCTATTTTCTGTGAAATTAAACTACTACATGCATGTTCATTAACGGAAGGCATGTTTATGCCAACTCAAAAAAATTGAAAAACTATGCTGAGAAAAGGATTTCCTGTCTCCCTTTGTATCTAGGAAGACTAAAGAGTTTCCTTAAAGGAGATATCTATCCCTCACCATGCTTCATCTGTCTTTTTTTTTTTTTTTTTTTTTGGCTGCCTTGGGTCTTTGTTGCTGCACCGGCTTTCTCTAGTTGCAGCGAGCAGGGGTTACTCTTCCCTGTGGTGCATGGGCTTCTCATTGTGGTGGCTTCTCTTGTCATGGAGCATGGGCTCTAGGTGCGTGAGCTTCAGAAATTGTGGCACGTGGGCTCAGTAGTTGTGGCTTGCGGGCTTTAGAGCATAGGCTCAGTAGTTGTGACAAACAGGCTTACTTGCTCTGCGGCATGGAGGTTCTTCCAGGACCAGGGCTTGGACCCATGTCCCCTGCATTGGCAGGCAGATTTGTAACCACTGTGCCACCAGGGGAGCCCACATCTGTCACTTTTTGACTGTTTCCTGGTCAGATCCAGCTCTGTCCAGGGGTAAGAACTGGGTTATCTTCCAAAGGGAGCCAAGAGGCAGAAAGGAAGTTGAGAAGGGGGCTTAACTAACACCTCTTGCTGATTTGGAAGGGTATTACAATCCCAGTTTTCCAGGTGTGAGCTGCCCCTACAATGACAAAGAGGCCACTCACATATTCTTCCAGCTGACCTGGTAGCTGTCCAGGCCACAGCCCAATCCCACATGGCAGCCACGCTGCAGGGAGAGTAAGATGTGCCTCTCTGGCTGTCCAGTTCGAAGCCTCTGCAGCCAGGACAAAACCCTCTCGAGACATTCTTCAAATTATAACTTTAAATAGAAGATGGGAGAAATAAGGCTACAAACATTGTTGGGCATCAAATTCAAAGGAAAGCCCAGTTGGTGTCTCAGAGAAAAGTGAACTTTGTCATGTCCATTCAATAGCCTCAAGGTAGCAAAATGAAAAATGGGTAGAGAATGAGGGGAGGAAGTCCAGCCCTTCTAAAAATGTTCAGTATCTTGATGAATATGGGTCAAAGGAATTAAAGAGACATGAGGAAGGCATTTCATTTCCCAGTGGCAGCTCCTCAACGCTAGAACACCAGGAAAAATCACAAAGGATCTGTTTTTTTCTGAGTTTGGCAGGTGTGGCGCCTTACATGGAAATGATTGTGTGAATAAGATTGGATTATTCTGGTTAATTGTCTGCATGCGTTATCTGAAATCTGAGCATTGCCTCACATGTAAATTATTTTATTGCTAATTTCTTGAAAATCAGTAAACCCTCTAACATAAAAACCATATGGTTTCATTTTGATTTGGTTATTCAGGGAACATACCAAAATCTTGCAATGCCTCACAGATGTTGTCTTGGAACAATAGTTATCTACAGGACCAAGGGGGAAAATACACTTACTTAGGCTTTCAAAATCTTCAGATTAATTAACTCTGCATGAGTGTGGGTTAATCATAGTTTATTCAAACATTATTGAATATTCATATGTGCCAGGTACTTTTACCTGTATGTTTTATTTTAAACCTCATTTTTAACTTTTTGGGTAGATTTTGTTATTTGAGTTTTACGAGGGAAGTAACTGAAGCTACAAGGGGTTATACTATCTGTTTAAGACCACACAGCAAGTAATAAGAACTTGAACCAGGGCTTCTGCTTCCAAGCCTAATGTTCTTTCTGCCATTTCTCTTGTTTGTCCACAATTTTTGTATTTTTCATTATTGATAACCACAAATAACAGTAGAAATAATCCAGAAAGTGGTACTTCTACATATCTGTCCAGTCTCTGCCAGATGATTTCATTCCATGAATGGATTTCTTGGAACATGAAATCTGAAATGCCAAAATGAGTTCATCATCACTGTAATGAGTTTATGCTACAAAATAATAATGATGATGATGATGAAATAGGATAAGGATGGGGCTTGAATTTAGGCAAGGAGCTCTGCTTTGGAATTTTCTTGTTCTTCTTAAATATCAAGGACCAGTAATTTATTTTGGGGGCAAGGCCAGGAAGCATGCAAATGTGTTTTGGCCTATGGGAGACTATGGGTGTTTATGATCATGTCATTTCATTCCTGTGTGTGTGTGAGTGTGAGTCTCTGGGTACTCAACAAGATCACCAATTTAGCCCCATATGCCCAAGAGCTGATTGCAATGATGGTTAAGGCAGAAGACCACTGGAAAAACAAACTGGAACAGCTGAAGGAAAGATAGCTCAAGGGTCAGCTTCTCCTGTAAAGTAGCAAGTGGATTTAGCATTCGTGAACATTTCCAGTGCTGTTTGGAGTCCAGAGGGACCTAGGGTGTTCGTTGCCTCTGCCACTTCCTGGCTCTGTCTGGGACATGCATTGACCTCTGACTCTGGCCTGGCACAGCACTGCACCATGTCGAGGTCTGTGCCCTCTGTCCTCATCTGCTCCTCTCAAAGATGCCCCTTCTATGCTGCTCCAACAGTGCCTGCCAATCATGATGCCAGGAAACATAGGCACCAGGCAAAGTGGGTTCAAAGAGACTGGCAAAGCAGGGGCCAAGGAAAGAGCCCATTCCCTTGGGGGAAGAGAGGAGGGAAAGTCAGTGGGGGAGGATGAAGACAACAGATGGGAGCCTTTCAAATGTGCCACTCCCTCCTTCCCACCTCCCCAAGGACCCACGCCACCAACATGCACACAGATACTGGCCTTTTCTATGTTTTCCCAACTCTAATTACATGGCTCAAAGGGTTCTCAGGAACCGCTTAATCCCAGTTTAAAACAGTTTTAAAACTGGTTTAAAGCCTAGATTTCGATCCTGACCCTCCCACTCAATAGCCATGTGATTCTGGGAAAAAAATGTTAACCTCCCTGATCCTTAGTTTTATTTTCTCGTATGTAAAATGAGGATAATGGGTGTTCTGGATATACGTCACTTTTACTCTTCCAGTGTATCAATCAGAGTTCAGTGAGAAAGACAGAGTTACTGTAAGTGTTATAGGAATAAGGAATTTTTACTAAGAGTTAGAGCCTGCATAAATAGAGAAGGAGCCGAGGGGTGAAGAGGGGTGTTGGACGATTAGAGATTTGGCCACTAAGTGGTCTGCCTGAGTCAGTGGTGAGGGTGGACACGTCAGATCTTGCAGGAGAATCTGAGAAGCAAAGTGCACACAGCAGCAGAAGTGGGACCACTAACGGAGGCTTGAGGAGAGGGCTATGAAACCACTGTCTGGGGGTCCACAGCTAAGTGCTTGGTGGAGGCCAGGACCGCTGTTGTCAGCAGGACCAAGAGTAGAGAAGACAAGATGGACAAATCGAGAACAAGCCAGGCTCCTCTGTGTCCATCCATGACTGTGTCCGGCAAATGACAACCTTTTAGGGGAGTGGCTTCTGCTTAATTCTCTCCTCTTGAATCTTCCTTATTTTGGCTAACTCTAAACTGGTACCATAGGAAACGGTTTTGTGGAAACTTGCTATCCAGCCTTGGATGAATTGAATAATACCTCAAAGTCTTTCCTCCTTCTTCTATAACTGCAAATTTGCTTTGGGAACTAGCTCTCTCACTCTCAGTCCTTGAGGTTTGAGGGGGGCTCACTCCACCACCATCCCTTTACCCTGTCCCAGCCCCCAGGCATGGGCATGGGACTCAATCCTGGCCAACTGAACATCATACACTTATGGCCATTGATTGGCTTGGGGATGCACTCAAGACCGAAGGATAGCAAGTGAGATTCTGTTCTGAAAATCTGTGAGAGCTACGTGAGGAAACAATCTCTTTCTTCCATAAGACATAAGCCTCAAGCTACTAGTGATCAACTAGCCACCAAGAGGGAGCCTGTCTGAGAACAGAGCTAAGCCAGGGAAAACTGGATCTAAGGAATGAAAGTGAGACTAAGTCCTATTTACATCACTTAAAATCACATGTGTCTGGAAATTGAAACATGGCTGCATTCAAAACCAAAAATAATAATGTGTAAACTAGCTTGATTAAGGTCTTATCACTTGCAATTGAAAGGGTCCAGATTAATACAGTAGGGTTAATTGGGGATCAAATAAGCAAGAGCATGTCATAGAGTAGTGTTCAATAAATATCAGCTATTATTACTGTTATAATTGTTACTATTATTATTACTTACATAGATTTCCATTTCTAACCCTTCTATTTCTACCCACTTTCTTCATGTTTATATAGAGTTTGTTAAGTAAAGTTCTGTCTGAAGACATTAAACCATATAAAACAACCTTGGAAAGTCCCTTTCCTTTCGTTTCTACAAGCTCAGGAGCCATGATCGACAGACGAAGAGACTAAACTAGAGTGAGTGCTTTTACAAAGAAACAGGAAAAGAGCTCGAGTAGAAAACTTATTCCATCCTCCAATATTCTGCATCCTTTCCTCCTTTCCATGACAGCTTCTTCCTGACCCTGAAGATGCCTCTTCATGGCTCTCTGCCTCGATCCTTTTCTCTATCTCACTACGTTCTCCACCAAGGAGTACAAGAGGAGAGGATAAGCTAACTCAAACCTCAAAAGGGTTTAGATTTCTTTGAAAAGAACACTATTAAGGCTCCACTGCCCTTAGGTTACTCTGAGCAAAGATGGGAACAAACTCAGGAGAAGCATTTGCAGGTTAAAAGACTGGTAAAGGGCTCTTCCTTATATTTTCTATTGGAATTGGGATTAGCTACACTGGAAAGGAATGGTTTAGTAACCACTGATCCCTGGCTCTTAAAAACATAAGAAATTAAGATGCAGGGAAGAGTAGCCACCTGGTTGGTCGGATCATATAAAGTCCATAGGGTACACAGAATACAGGAGCTGTTCTCTGTCTCCATTGGGTGTTTTTTTTTTTACCATCTTTATTAGAGTATAATTGCTTTACAATGCTGTGTCAGTTTCTGCTTTATAACAAAGCGAATCAGTTATACATATACATATGTCTCCAAATCTCTTCCCTCTTACATGTCCTTCCCTCCCCCACTCCCTATCCAACCCATCCAGATGGTCACAAAGCACTGAGTTGATCTCCCTGTGCCATGAGGCTGCTTCCCACTAGCTATTTATTTTACATTTGGTAGTGTATATATGTCCATGCTACTCTCTCACTTAGTCCCAGCTTACCCTTCCCCCTCCCCATATCCTCAAGTCCATTCTCTAGAAGGTCTGCATCTTTATTCCCATCTTGCCCCTAGGTTCTTCTGACCATTTTCTTTTCTTTTTTTTTAGATTCCATATATATGTGTTAGCATACGGTGTTTGTTTTCTCTTTCTGACTTATTTCACTCTGTATGACAGTCTCTAGGTCCATCCACCTCACTACAAATAACTCAGTTTCTTTCCTTTTTATGGCTGAGTAATATTCCATTGTATATATATATGCCACATCTTCTTTATCCATTCATCTGTTGATGGACACTTAGGTTGCTTCCATGTCCTGGCTATTGTAAATAGAACTGCAATGAACATTTTGGTACATGACTATTTTAAATTATGGTTTTCTCAGGTTATATGCCCACTAGTGGGATTGCTGGGTCATATGGTAGTTCTATTTTTAGTTTTTTAAGGAGCCTCCATACTGTTCTCCATAGTGGCTGTATCAATTTACATTCCCACCAACAGTGTAAGAGGGTACCCTTTTCTCCACACCCTCTCCAGCATTTATTGTTTGTAGATTTTTTTATGATGGCCATTCTGACTGGTGTGAGATGATATCACATTGTAGTTTTTATGTGCATTTCTCTAATGATTAATGATGTTGAGCATTCTTTCATCTGTTTGTTGGCAATTCGTATATCTTCTTTGGAGAAATGTCTGTTTAGGTCTTCTGCCCATTTTTGGATTGGGTTGTTTGTTTTTTTTTTGATATTGAGCTGCATAAGCTGCTTGTATGTTTTGGAGATTAATCCTTTGTCAGTTGCTTCATTTGCAAATATTTTCTCCCATTCTGAGGGTTATCTTTTCATCTTGTTTATGGTTTCCTTTGCTGTGCAAAAGATTTGAAGTTTCGTTAGGTCCCATTTGTTTATTTTTGTTTTTGTTTCCATTTCTCTAGGAGGTGGGTCAAAAAGGATCTTGCTGTGATTTATGTCACAATGTGTTCTGCCTATGTTTTCCTCTAAGAGTTTGATGGTGTCTGGCCTTACATTTAGCTCTTTAATCCATTTTGAGTTTATTTTTGTGTATGGTGTTAGGGAGTGTTCTAATTTCATTCTTTTACATGTAGCTGTCCATTTATCCCAGCACCACTTAGTGAAGAGGCTGTCTTTTCTCCATTGTATATTCTTGCCCACTTTATCAAAGATAAAGTGACCATATGTGCATGGGATTACCTTTGGGCTTTCTATCCTGTTCCATTGATCTATATTTCTGTTTTTGCGCCAGTACCATACTGTCTTGATTACTGTAGCTTTGTAGTATAGTCTGAAGTCAGGCAGCCTGATTCCTCCAGCTCCGTTTTACTTTCTCAAGATTGCTTTGGCCATTCGGGGTCTTTTATGTTTGCATACAAATTGTGAAATTTTTTGTTCTAGTTCTGTGAAAAATGCCATTTGTAATTTGATAGGGATTGCATTGAATCTGTAGATTGCTTTGGGTAGTAGAGTCATTTTCACAATGTTGATTCTTCCAATCCAGGAGCATGGTATATCCCTCCATCTATTTGTATCATCTTTAATTTCTTTCATCAATGTCTTCTAATTTTCTGCATACAGGTCTTTTGTCTCCTTAGGTAGGTTTATTCCTAGATACTTTATTCTTTTTGTTGCAATGGTAAATGGGAATGTTGTCTTAATTTCACTTTCAGATTTTTCATCATTAGTATACAGGAATGCAAGAGATTTCTGTGCATTAATTTTGTATCCTGATAATTTACCAGATTCATTGACTAGGTCTAGTAGTTTTCTGGTAGCATCTTTAGGATTCTCTATGTATAGTATTATGTCATCTGCAAACAGTAACATCTTTACTTCTTCTTTTCCAATTTGGATTCATTTTATTTCTTTTTCTTCTCTGACTGTTGTGGCTAAAACTTCCAAAACTATATTGAATAATAGTGGTGAGAGTGGGCAACCTTGTCTTGTTCCTGATCTTAGTGAAAATGGTTTCAGTTTTTCACCATTGAAGATGATGTTGGCTGTGGATTTGTCATATATGACCTTTATTTTGTTGAGGAAAGTTCCCTCTATGCCTACTTTCTGGAGGGTTTTTATCATAAATCGGTGTTGAATTTTGTTGATAGCTTTTTCTGCATCTATTGAGATGCCCATATGGTTTTTCTCCTTCAATTTGTTAATATGGTGTATCACATTGATTGATTTGTGTATATTGAAGAATCCTTGCATTCCTGGGATAAACCACACTTGATCACGGTGTATGATCCTTTTAATGTGCTGCTGGATTCTGTTGGCTAGTATTTTGTTGAAGATTTTTGCATCTATGTTCATCAGTGATATTGGCCTGTAGTTTTCTTTCTTTGTGACATCTTTGTCTGGTTTTGGTATCAGGGTGATGGTGGACTTGTAGAATGGATTTGAGAATGTTCCTCATTCTGCTATATTTTGGAGGAGTTTGAGAAGGATAGGTGTTAGCTCTTCTCTAAATGTTTGATAGAATTTGCCTGTGAAGCCATCTGGTCCTGGGCTTTTGTTTGCAGGAAGATTTTTTTTTTTTTTTTGCAGTACGTGGGCCTCTCACTGTTGTGGCCTCTCCCGTTGCAGAGCACAGGCTCCAGACACGCAGACTCAGCAACCATGGCTCACGGGTCTAGACACTCCGCAGCATGAGGGATCTTTCTGGACTGGGGCACGAACCCACGTCCCCTGCAACGGCAGGCGGACTCTCAACCACTGTGCCACCAAGGAAGCCCTGTTGGAAGATTTTTAATCACAGTTTCAATTTCAGTGCTTGTGATAGGTCTGTTCATATTTTCTATTTCTTCCTGGTTCAGTCTCGGAAGGTTGTGCATTTCTAAGGATTTGTCCATTACTTCCAGGTTGTCCATTTTATTGGCATATAGTTGCTTGAAGTAATCCCTCATGATCCTTTGTATTTCTGCAGTGTCAGTTGTTACTTCTCCTTTTTCATTTCTAATTCTATTGATTTGAGTCTTCTCCCTTTTTTTCTTGATAAGTCTGGCTAATGGTTTATCAATTTTGTTTATCCTCTCAAAGAACCAGCTTTTAGTTTTATTGATCTTTGCTATCATTTCCTTCATTTCTTTTTCATTTATTTCTACTCTGCTCTTTATGATTCTTTCCTTCTGCTAACATTGGGGTTTTTTTGTTCTTCTTTCTCTAATTGCTTTAGGTGTAAGGTTAGGTTGTTTGTTTGAGATGTTTCTTGTTTCTTAAGGTAGGCTTTTATTTCTATAAACTTCTCTCTTAGAACTGTTATTGCTGCATACCATAGGTTTTGGGTAGTTGTGTTTTCATTGTCATTTGTTCCTAAGTATTTTTTGATTTCCTCTTTGGTTTCTTCAGTGGTCTCTTGGTTATTAAATAGTGTGTTGTTTAGCCTCCATGTGTTTGTATTTCTTACAGATTTTTTTCCTGTAATTGATATTTAGTCTCATAGCGTTGTGGTCGGAAAAGATACTTGATACGATTTCAATTTCCTTAAATTTACCAAGGCTTGATTTGTGACCCAAGATATGATCTATCCTGGCGAATGTTCCATGAGCCCTTGAGAAGAAAGTGTATTCTGTTTCTTTGGGATGGAATGTCCTATAAATGTCAATTAAGTCCATCTTGTTTAATGTATCATTTAAAGCTTGTGTTTCCTTATTTATTTTCATTTTGGATGATCTGTCCCTTGGTGACAGTGGGGTGTTAAAGTCCCCTACTATGATTGTGTTACTGTTGATTTCCCCTTTTATTGCTGTTAGTATTTGCCTTACGTATTGAGGTGCTCCTATGTTTGGTGCATAAATATTTACAGTTGTTATATCCTCTTCTTGGATCGATCCCTTCATCATTATGTAGTGTCCTTCTTTGTCTCTTGTAATAGTCTTTGTTAAAAAGTCTATTTTGTCTGATATGAGAATTGCTACTCCAGCTTTCTTTTGATTTCCATTTGCATGGAATATCTTTTTCCATCCCCTCACTTTCAGTCTGTATGTGTCCCTAGGTCTGAAGTGGGTCTCACATAGACAGCATATATACGGGTCTTGTTTTTGTATCCATTCAGCCAGTCTATGTCTTTTGCCTGGAGCATTTAATCCATTTACATTTAAGGTAATTATCGATATGTATGTTCCTATTACCATTTTCTTAATTGTTTTGCATTTATCATTGTAAGTCTTTTCCTTCTCTTGTGTTTCCTGCCTAGAGAAGTTCCTTTAGCATTTGTTGTAAAGCTGGTTTGGTGGTGCTGAATTCTCTTAGCTTTTGCTTGTGTGTAAAGCTTTTAATTTCTCCATCAAATCTGAATGAGATCCTTGCTGGGTAGAGTAATCTTGATTGTAGGTTTCTCTCTTTCATCACTTTAAATATGTCCTGCCACTCTCTTCTGGCTTGCAGAGTTTCTGCTGAAAGATCAGCTGTTAACCTTATGGGGATTCCCTTATGTGTTACTTGTTGGTTTTCCCTTGCTGCTTTCAATATTTTTCTTTGTATTTAATTTTTGATACTTTGATTAATATGTGTCTTGTCATGTTTCTCCTTGGATTTATCCTGTATGGGACTCTCTGTGCTTCCTGGACTTGGTTAACTCTTTCCTTTCCCGTATTAGGGAAGTTTTCAACTATAATCTCTTCAAGTACTTTCTCAGTCCCTTTCTTTTTCTCTTCTTCTTCTGGGACCCCTATAATTTCAATGTTGGTGTGTTTAATGTTGTTCAAAAGGTCTCTGAGACTGTCCTCAATTCTTTTCATTCTTTTTTCTTTATTCTGCTCTGCAGTAGTTATTTCCACTATTTTATCTACCAAGTCAGTTATCCATTCTTCTGCCTCAGTTATTCTGCATTAATCATTTCTAGAGAATTTTTAATTTCATTTATTGTGTTGTTCATCTCTCTTTGTTTGCTCTTCAGTTCTCCTGGGTCCTTGTTAAACGTTTTTTGTATTTTATCCATTCTATTTCCAAGATTTTGGATCATCTTTACTATCATTATTCTGAATTCTTTTTTAGGTAGACTGCCTATTTCCTCTTCATTTGTTAGGTCTGGTGGGTTTTTACCTTGCTCCTTCATCTGCTGTGTGTTTCTCTGTCTTCTCATTTTGCTTAACTTACTGTGTTTGGGGTCTCCTTTTTGCAGGCTGCAGGTTCGTAGTTTCCATTGTTTTTGGTGTCTGTCCCCAGTGGCTAAGGTTGGTTCAGTGGGTTGTGTAGGCTTCCTGGTGGAGGGGACTGGTGCCTGTGTTCTGGTGGATGAGGCTGGATCTTGTCTTTCTGATGGGCAGGTCCACGTCTGGTGGTGTGTTTTGGGGTGTCTGTGGCCTTATTATGATTTTAGGCAGCCTCTGTGCTAATGGATGGGGTTGTGCTCCTGTATTGCTAGTTGTTTGGCATAGGGTGTCTTGCCCTGTAGCTTGCTGGTCGTTGAGTGGAGCTGGGTTTCGACGTTGAGATGGAGATCTCTGGGAGATTTTCACCATTTGATATTATGTGGAGCTGGGAGGTCTCTTGTGGACCAGTGTCCTGAACTTGGCTCTCCCACCTCAGTGGCACAGCTCTGATGCCTGGATGGAGCACCAAGAGCCTGTCCTCTACACGGCTCAGAATAAAAGGGAGAAAAGAAAGAAAGAAAGAAGAAGATAGAATAAAATAAAGTTATTAAAATAAAAAATAATTATTAAGAAAAAAAAATTTTAAGTAATAAAAAAAAATGGACAGACAGAACCCTAGGAGTAATGGTAAAAGCAAAGCTATACAGACAACATCTCACACAGACATACACAGACACACAAAAAGAGAAAAAGGGGGAAAATATATATATATCCTTGCTCCCAAAGTCTACCTCCTCAAATTGGGATGATTCGTTGTCTATTCAGGTATTCCACACATGCAGGGTACGTCAAGTTGATTGTGGAGATTTAACCGCTGTTCCTGAGGCTGCTGGGAGAAATTTCCCTTTCTCTTCTTTGTTCGCACAGCTCCCGGCGTTCAGCTTTGGATTTGGCCCCGCCTCTGCGTGTAGGTCGCCTGAGGGCGTCTGTTCTTCGCTCAGACAGGATGGGGTTAAAGGAGCAGCTGATTCAGGGGCTCTGGGTCACTCAGGCCGGGGGGAGGGAGGGGTATGGAGTGTGGGGCGAGCCTGCGGCGGCAGAGGGCAACATGACATTGTACCAGCCTGCGGCGCGCTGTGCGTTCTCCCGGGGAAGTTGTCCCTGGATCATGGGACCCTGGCAGTGGCGGGCTGCACTGGCTCCCGGGAGGGGCAGTGTGGATAGTGACCTATGCTCGCACACAGGCTTCTTGGTGGCGGCATCAGCAGCCTTAGCATCTCATGCCCGACTCTGGGGTCCGCACTGATAGCCGCGGCTCGCACCAGTCTCTGGAACTCCTTTAAGTAGCGCTTTTAATCCCCTCCCCTCGCGCACCAGGAAACAAAGAGGGAAGAAAAAGTCTCTTGCCTCTTCGGCAGGTCCAGACTTTCCTGGACTCCCTCCTGGCTAGCTGTGGCGCACCAGCCCCCTTAAGGCTGTGTTCACGCTGCCAACCCCTGTCCTCTCCCTGCGATCGGACCGAAGCCCGAGCCTCAGCTCCCAGCCCCCGGCCGCCCCGGCGGGTGAGCAAACAAGCCTCTCGGGCTGGTGAGTGCTGGTCGGCACCGATCCTCTGTGCGGGAATCTCTCCGCTTTGCCCTCCGCACCCCCGTTGCTGTGCTCTCCCCCGCAGCTCCGAAGCTCCCCCGCTCCGCCACCCCCCGTCTCTGCCCGTGAAGGGGCTTCTAGTGTGTGGAAACCTTTCCTCCTTCACAGCTCCCTCCCACTGGTGCAGGTCCAGTCCCCATCGTTTTGTCTCTGTTTATTCTTTTTTCTTTTGCCCTACCCAGGTACGTGGGGAGCTTCTTGCCTTTTGGGAGGTCTGAGGTCTTCTGCCAGCATTCAGTAGGTGTTCTGTAGGAGGTGTTCCACATGTAGATGTATTTCTGATGTGTTTGTGGGGAGGAAGGTGATCTCTGCATCTTACTTTTCTGCCATCTTGAAGCTCCTCCCTCTCCATTGGGTTTTAAATAAGAAATGGCTCAGCATACGATGTGGGCTTCAGAGTAATCATTTGCAAGGAATTCTAGATAGTGAGCAATTTAATAGCATTAGGTAAATAATGAAATTCACCAAAATACCTTCTCTGGAAAATGTTAGAAACTCAAGTACAATGACTTAGAAGCATGGAGGCGATGACTTTCAGGATCTAGTCCAGTTCAAGAATACCTTTTTTTCCAAAACAGATAATCACTTTTCATGGGTCCAGGAATGTGAAGTAGTCATGGTTATTAGTACAGGGAAAGTATAGGAGACTTAAAATGCTCACTTCTTTTGCCTTCTAGCTGAGCATAAATATTCTCTCTCTCATTCGTTGTTATCCTCCACTCCTAGTTCCATTTTAGACCCTTCCTCTAAATGGATCTCATAAGTGACACTTTTTTTTATGTTTACAGTAGATGTTCAAGCTAGTACTGATGTAGGTTTAGTACCAATATTAGCTGTGCTTACCAATGGGCTACCTTGAGACCCCACTTCCAAAGTCTATTTCCATGACTGAGGACTGAGAAGTCTCCTGTAAATGAATGAATTCATCAAAATGAATGAGTTGGGAGTAAGAAGTCTGGCCAAATAACCAAGCCCTGAAATTGCAGGGGAGAAAGGATTTTAAGTGCAGCATGGTTTTTAAGGGCAGAGCTGGCAATTCTTAGCAGGAGCTGAAGTGGTGCCCAGCACAGGTGGCAGCACTCAAAGGAACCAGCAGTCCCCTGGAGAAGCAGTGGGAGTACTCAGCAGATCCTCTGTGGGAGTTCATCAGACTTGTTCAAGGGTACACATGAAATTATCAACTGGGAGCTATAGTTTTTGGGTGGTAGCAAAAAGCAGTGAACTTGGGGTCACTATTGTTTTACACTCTGAGGGATGAAATCTAGAGAAACATGGGTTACACATATATATTGGACAACTCGTGTATTGCTACAGATCCTATCCATTTCAGCTCTTATTCCCCCATAGCTAGGTGACCAGTTCCCTGAAGATTTCATCAAGCTTCAGCCATGAATCACCTGATAGCTCCTCACCTCTTTGCTTCATGCCCTGAAACTTCATTGATGTCACAGCTTGGGATGCCTGTGGCAATGCCTCAGCATTTCTCATGCACAGCCCCAAAGATCTGGAGGGTTAATACTTGTGGGTGAAACTCTTGAAAATGGGAAACAAGAACTGATTGATAGATGTCCTTTTGTCCCCACAGAGGACTAGTTCTAAAATGCATTTTATAAGTCTTCTCAGACAGCCCCACAGCTCAAGTACCTAGTCACCCCTAGTGCTTACCAACCCAATGATATATTTTGGATGGCCTGTCCCTCATGCCTGTACCTTAGGATCAGATTCCTGAATAACCCACTCACACTTCTGCCTTATCTCAGATTCTACTTTTGGGGAAACCCACAATAAGAATTTGACTTTTGAAGTTAAGCATTGTTTTCATTCTACAAAACTCTTTAAAACTGGGCCTTGAAGACATACTACCATTGGTAGACAGTTTTGGTGTTCTTCCCCTTTTTCTACCACTACCTTTGAGCTTTGTCTGCCCTTCATCATCCAGAGTTCCATGACATCTAGAGCCACTTCCGTTAGAGAAGTAGTTTCATCATGTTTTAAATGGTTCACCAGATTGTATCATCAATTGGGAACCAACAGAATGCATTTGCAAGCCAAGAAAAAAATATTAGCTAATATGTGTCATGGAGTATTATGCCTGGGATAAGGAAAAATATTTGCAAGTGACAAAAGAGAATTAACAAATACAACCCCTCCCTGGTAATTTAGAGTTGGAACTAGAGCTTCTCTCTTCTTGCAGGTCCTCCTTCTTACAGATAAAGAATCTGAAGACAGGAAAGTTAAGTGAAGAGCTCAAGTATTCAGCTCCCTAAACTAGTGCTTATTTTTTGAACAGATACAAGAAGCCATGGGGTATGGATGAAGCCATGGGCTCATTTGTAACTTCTCTGTTGATGACAGTGGGGTTGATAGAAATAAAAGAATCAAACAAAAGAGGATACTGATTTATCAGCTCCTAGAATATAAGAGTTAGTTAGAAATCTAACCTCCTACTAAAGCAAGAATCTGTTAGGTGTGTATGTCTAATTTAAAAAATACCCACCTGTGTCAGTGAATCAAGTCAACTTCCATGCTAGGAGAATGCCCTTACGGATATACTGAGTTCATGAAATCAGATTCTTCTTGTCTCCATCCACCTCTATTGTATTTATCCTGCTTCCTGTCTGTTCTGTCCTTGCTTTTTGGTGACCCACTCAGGACATACCTTGCTCTTGGTCCTTGTACATCACTTCCGGCTTTACTGCCTATATCCTTTTTCTTGACACAGGACCTCTTAGGGCTGCTATCCCAGTAACAGGTGCCACTCAAGTTGGCTCATTTCCCAGGCCTTACCCCTCCCTGGCTCTGGCCCTGGCCCTGGAGGACTAGAGAGGACAAACTCTCCCTACAATATGCCTAAAGGTTGCTGCAGAGCCTCCATCTGAGCTTTTGGTGGAGGGGAACATGCTACCTCACAAGACAGCTGTGTGCTCTGTTAGAAATCTTTGTTTAGAAATTGTTTCTATTATTGCATGAGAATCTGCATCATTGTAGGTTTTGTGCATCGATTCTGGTTCAGCCTTAGAAAGCAGTTAAGCCTGCTCCATGTGAAAGTTCTTGATAGTTCAAGGCATTTCTCAGATACATTCCCATTCTTCACCTCTCAAGACTAATATTATATCCCTGAGTCCTTCCAGATTCCATATATGATAAAGGTTCTAAACCCTACACTGTCTTATTCACCTGCTCTGTGTTCCATTTCTGTCTGCCCTCCTAAGGTACTGTACCCAGGGATGAATTCTTCCCTCCAGATGACATCTACCCAGTGCAGTCACCACAAAGTTATTTTTTTTGGTTCACATTGAATCTGTGGGTTAAATAAATTCATAGATCTTTATTTCATGAACCAAATCCCAATTAAATCTCTTTCC
>NW_006778097.1:1025566-1046604 GCF_000442215.2 Lipotes vexillifer | reverse complement strand
TCCCTAAATCATTTTTGGAACAAGGTGAGCAATAAGTAAATAAACGCACAAATGAATATAAAAAAATGATTAAATGTGTTCAATATTTTCAGTCCCAGTTTGAACCAGACATGTCCCATGCTATACATTTTACTGAGAACACTTTATATGTTCAAATTATTAATAGGTTTATAGAATCCTTTCACATCATTTGTGTTAGACTTTACCACACTAGAGTTCAAAAATAAGGAAAGCAAAAAGGAACCAGCCATCGTTTTTCAAACAAAATGTCATTGTTTTTACTAAAATTCTGAATAAATTACTAACTTTCCCTCTTTTATCATAAAAAAATATTTTGAGTGAATGGTTCCCATTCCATTCCATAAAAATCAGGATCTTAATTATAGTCAGGAGCCTAAAATGATCCTGACTTGCCATTTTCTAGGCTGCTTATTGTGATTAGAATTAAGATTTTCAGAAATATGAAGGTTTCAGTGTTCTTTGTGAAGAAGAAGCTGGCAGCGACACTGTGGGGACTTGTGAAATATAGCATCATAATATTAATAATTTGAACCATTCACTCAAAATATTTTTTTGTGATAAAAGAGGGAAAGTTAGTAATTTATTCAGAATTTTAGTAAAAAGAATGATATTTTGTTTGAAAAACAATGGCTGGTTCTTTTTGCTTTCCTTATTTTTGAATTCTAGTGTGGTAAAGTCTAACACAAATGATGTGAAAGGATTCTATAAAACTTATTTATCACACTCATTTTGAAGAATTACCTTTTCTTACAAAATTGGGAAATGGACTGAACAGTAGCATTATGGAGCATCTACCAGGAGAAAGGCACAGAATGAGGTATGATGTCAATGGTAAAAAGAGTCTGTACTTAATCTCACAAAATGTGCATTTTATTAGAGGTGACACATATAAATGGAGATAAGGCACTTCTACAGCCTGGATTTGATCATGAAGAGCTTGAGAGCATTTGGAGAAGAAACGCAAATCTACAATGTTTGGATGCGTGTTCGGGTAAGGGAAGGAAGTCACATAGGATAGATGACATCTAACTGGGCTCTGAAAGTGGGGCTAGAATTTAAATAGGAAACATTATGTACAAATGGGGTTACAATGTACTTTCTCATGGAGGGGGGCTTCTGAGAGCCCCCCACAGTGCTCCCTTTTCTGACCATCCCTTGTTAAGGAGCATGTCAATCTGACCTCATTCTGTTGAGGGGTAGAGTAACAACAGAACCAGAACCAAGTCCAAGGAGAGAGGGTTGTATAGATGCCCACCTGCCCAGTTTCTGTAGTGAGATCCAAGTCACACAAGACTTCCATTTAATTCTTCATGCACTTGGGCCATGAATTAATGCAAAAATTCCAGGAAATCCAGGTTTCAGGCCAAAAACTGAAGAGGAAAAGAGGATAGCCATGGGGAGAAAGAGTTCTAGACAAAGTAAATCTACATGGACAGATGGTGATGAGCCTAATTACTCAGTTCTGTGCCATCTTCCCATAAAGGTAAAGATGTATGTTCTTTTTCCTGGAATAGCCGAGATGGTCTTGTCCTTAAATGAAATTCACACATGTGTGAGTGTAGCTGTAAATGAATTGCATGGGGGCTTTTGTTTCCAGTTTAAAAGGAAAGAAGAAGGTATGTGTAAGTAGCAGATGGTGATGGAGAAGAAGATATGGTGTCTAGTACAGTACGTGGCCTCATGGACCATGGCTAGCCAGGTTAGAGGCAAATCCAAGAAAGCTACCACCAGAAGGGTCTCAGTAAGTGCAGTTTTATGGAAATGTGTGACAGACAACTGGAGAGTGTGTCATTGTCCTACCTTGGCCAAGGCCATAACACTACTATGGACTGGCAACCTAGGGTAATGGTCCCCTTGGCATAGACATTGACATTAACAAAGAGGTCAGTCTTAGTGATGGCAGAATTCAGATTCCTCTAAGTGGCTTTGGAAATTGAAGGCAATGATCAGGGGAGCAGAGCAGGAGAAAGAAAGTGACGGGGTTAAGTAGTGACTTGCAGTTGACAGATCGGTGAACATAATTCCAGTGAGTACCCCAAGAAATACCTGAAGAGTTAAAAGCTGTGTATGAGCAGGCAGGAGTAAAAGCAGAAGATCGGTGTTATTACTGATCATGTGTCCCTTTTACAGTCTTGGAAATAATCGTAACTTTCAATATTTTCTTTGGGGCCCAAACAATTCTCTCTATAAAAATACCAGATTGGAGCAACACCAAGGTCCATGGGTGTTAAAGTAATTTCATGAGACCGAATTGACCACTGAGAGCCAACGTGACCCATTCACTCCTATATGCCCAGCACCTTAAAAGCCATGATCTTGTGATGTACTTGATAAACTCTGCATAGTTTGGACTGCAGGGGTGAAGCAATAAGAATTGGTTCTAAAATTTCCTGTGAGTTGAAGGTTGGCCATCCACCTTGTAGGTGGCTGATTGAGTCCCTATAATAAGATTTGCGCTGATGTTGAATTTCCACTCTGGTATCCAGCCATCCTGGTGTTTAGAGCCCTAGATGGATAACATTTCCTTCATGTGCAAAGCCTAGATTCTCCACTGAGCTCTCTTTTTCCACACATATTCTTTTGGACCTTGATCAAAATTATGCTCCAGAATCTGAATCACCTGAGCAGGCAGTGGGGCCAATGGCAATAAGATGGAAAGATGAAGTATACGTTCAGGGGTGAGAACTGAAGGTGATGGAAACATCTAACAGCTCAAACTATAGAGGAAGAATGTCTGGGAGTGAAAGGGGACTAGCCCCTTCATCTTTAAGCAAAGTCAGAGCACAGCTCCAGCAGCACGTATATGGAGAGTTGATTGAAATATGAGCTCTGGGAAGCATTGAGAATCCTAAGAAAATAGCCACCTGCTCACCTAAAATTAAAACTCCTCTGTTTAGCGCCCAGTAGAGAGAGACAACCAGAATGCTTCAAAGACAAAGGACCTTAAAGGTACCAACTAACAAAGTGAGTCAGGATGCACAAGACATCCATAAGATTTCCTGTATTTATTACTTACATTATTCCTCTCTATTTACATATAATGCTTAGATTTTAAATACAATAAGCAGAGGGCATATGGTTTTGGAGTTTTTTGGTTTGTTTCGTTTTTTTTTAAGGAGAAGCAAAAAAGAGTGGAGCAGGTTGTGCTAGTTTACAGATGGTCCTGAAAAAGTAGGAATACTAAGAAATCCAAATTAAAAGAGTAAAGCAGGTTACATCCCTGAGGCCTTCCAGCAGCTGAACTGTCCCAGCCAAGAGGCAAGTCTGTGTGCTTTCCAGTAGTAAGCTCTGCAATATTCCAGGCTGAAGTCAATGAGCAATGGAGTAAGGCAAAAAGAAGAGAACAGAGAAGACAGGAAGATACAAAACCAACCACAGACTAGGGACCAGCCTTCATCCATCTTGGAATATACGGTGCCGAGTGTACCACCTGGCACGTAGCAGAGGCTCTGTGTGAACTTTTCAACATCAGTAGGCTCTCAAGAATTTAGGGCAATGCTAATGCAAAAAGAAAAGAAAAACATTTTTGTACTCTTTGTAGGTGAGGAGCTCTATTTTTCTTACTTGTATCTGACAATGCAGAATAATAGAAACGGAAATTCATTTATTGAGTTTTTCTGCATGGATCAGGTAGATTCCCAATAAGGTATCTGACATGTGTTTGCTAAAGGAATGAACGGATGAACAAATGAATAAATCAAGGAGTGAATGAACAAAGAATGAATGAATCTTGTTCATCTTTTCCTGCATAGTGTTAGAACTAATGGAGTGGAAAGAGCACTAGATTTGGAATCAGAGCCAGGGTTTCTCCTTTATTTATTCTTCCCACAAGTATTCATTGAGCATCTGGGTGGTAACCTGGGCTCTCTGCTTCTACTACCACGACACGGTAGGATGCTGGAGCTAGAGTGCACACAAGACAAAGTTCTTTATTTGTGAAAAGGAAGGAAGACACATCATCAACATCATCATCATAAATCAATAATACTAGTCCAGATAGCACAAAGCTATGTGGAATTGGATAGATAGGTACTCTTTTATAAAAGAAGGTTAGGAAAGAATCCCTAAAGATATGACATTTGAGCAGAATTATACATGAAGAGAAGGAGCAAGGTAAAGGTCTGGAGTAAGAGCATTTTAGGCAGAAAATACAGGAAGTGAAGAGGTTGGAATGAACCCAAGGTAGAAAAACAAGGCTGTCCCACTGTGGCTGGGGCATACGCCAAGGAAGGGAGCAGAGTAAGACATAGGTCAAACTGGTAGGTATGGGCTTCCTTCTTTTTTCTGACTGTGACTTTGGGCATAAAGTAATAGTTAACAGTGTCACAAGTTTAGAACATGTCCATCACTGTTTGGACCATCTTATTTAATCCTCACAACAACCCAATAAAACAGGCAGGTGATATTCAAAGTATTTAATGAGTACGTCATAACTACCAACCAGTCAGACAATGCGAGCCTCAACCACCACTCTGGCCATCTAGTACAGACTGGCTTGATATCAGGTACCACCATGGCTCCTTTTACTAGGTGAGGAAACTGAGCTCAGAGATGGGGTAATCACCTCAAAATTACACAACTGGCCGTATTAACCCAAAATATATATGAAAATGGCAAGTAACCTACCTTTGATAAATGCTGCTTATAAGACTCAGAGAATTCTTATATAATGGTAAAATAGGTAACCTAGAGATTTACTATACACACAATGGAAGAAAGAGCACTGTGCTAGGAATATAAAATCATAGAACTACTCCTGGTACTGACACTAACTAGCTTTGAGACTTTGAGTAAACCACTTTACCTCTCTCATTCTCAGAAAACCTCTAGCATGGATGCTAAATTCACATATTTCTAGGGCAGGAGTTCTCAACTGGGGGCAATTTTGTTTCACAAAACACAACTGGATATTTTCAGTTGTCACAACTGGTTGGTGCAGGGGGGTGCTACTAGCATCTAGTGGGCATTCCTAGAAGTTAGGGATGCTGTTAAACATCCTACAATTCACAGGACAGCCCCACTGCAAAAAATGATTAGTACCGGGGTTGAGAAACACAGCTCTAGAGGCCAGACAAGTTACAGACACTGTGAGGAGTATCGGGTGTGGCATTAGAGAGTGGTGGAGACTAGAGCAAATTGTAAAATACATACACTTTTCTAAAGGCATTTCATATAAAAATATTTATAACCCTATGTAGGCTAAAGAGAAGACATAGGCAGGCCGATTTCAACCTGCGTGTGGCCTAACTGCAGCCCTGGTTACAATGTTCTTTTACAGGTAAAGATGAAACTGTCTTCTAGTCATCCAGAAGTGTGTGTGTGTGTGTGTGTGTGTGTGTGTGTGTGTGTGTGTGTGTGTATATGTGTCTACACATAGGCACACACATATGTGTTCATATATATGCACTGGCAACAAGATTTACTTTTAAGTGCTCTCCAAAGGGAGACCTTTCACCTCTCTTAGAATTGAGTCTCGGTTCTCTCACTTCTTTCCCTGGTCTATACTTTCCCCCTCCTTTAATTATACCAGCCCCTTCCTCTTGCTCTGGCTTTAGCAAGAGTGAAGTCCAGATGCTGCACGCCACCCACAAAAGAAACTTCTGGTTTCAGTTTTGATCTCTTCGTGTTGCTTAAAGCCCCTGAGGAGGAGGCTCCCTAGCTCACATCACTCCTGTAGCCTTTAGAGACAGACAGGCTGGAAAAGACAGGCTGGCCCCACATTTACGATGTGCCCATGGAGTTATTTATGGTTTGTTTACCCACTCAGTGTGGAGCAGTTGTGGCCTATGACTTTCAGCTCCAGGGTGCATTAACAGCTTTTGGCGGGGAATTGGCATTGTCAAACTATACAGTTGCACTGGGCTTTTCAACCTCCCCCTGAAAAGCAAAGCCAGCATTAATCCCCAGACACTCAGGCATAGTAGCATTTCTAGAAAGACACCAATTACCCCATTGGCCAAGACACTGGGAGAAAGCCTGCAACAGGTGAGAAGCTGATGAAATTAGAAGAATGAAGTTCTCTGTTCATCATTCTCAGAGATGGGAACAAGCATGGCCAACATAAAGCTACAGATATGGAATGTGAGACATCACCATGATTTCTGAGACAGGCAAACTAAAGGCGGATGGGGCATAAAGGTGAAGTCTCCAAGGTGCTAGGAGCATCAGTGCACACTGCTAGAGGGTCAGAGCTGTACCAAGGAAGTATATTTCTGCAATGATGTGAATGAATGAATGAATGAATGAATGAAATATTTCCTCTGGGAACTTGGCACTTTAGTAAGTATTTGTTTAACATCTCTATGTACAAACATCTTACTTGATATTCTGCAAGTACAAAGGTGAACCCATAGGCTACCTGTTCTCTATGGTTTATCAGAGGGATAGATGTATTCATTTTCTATTGCTGCATAACAAATTCCCACGGATCTAACAGCTTAAAACAACACACATTTATTATCTCACAGTTTTTGTGGGTCAGGAGTTCCAGCACAGCTTCTCTGGGTCCTCTGCTCAGGCTACTACCAGGCTGTAGGCAAGGTACTGGCTGGGCTGCTTTGTCATCTGACAACTAGACTAGGGAAGAATCCACTTCAAGCTCAATTAGGTTGTTGGAAGGATTCTTTTCCTGTGTAATAGTGAGGGCCCCAGCTCTTTACTGGCTTTTGGTCCTTAGATCCTACAGTTCACAGTTCCCTATCACATGGCACTCACCATAAGCATTTTACAATATGGTTGCTTCCTTAAGGAGAAGGAGAATCTCTCTGTATAATTTGTATAGTTTTCTAAGACAGATTCTTATATAATGAAACATAATCACAGGAATGACATTCCAGTACCTTTACCATGTAACGTAACCTAATCATGGGAGTGCTGTCCCGTCACCTTTGCTATATTCTATTGGTTGGAAGCAAGTCATGGGCCCTGCTCACACTCAAGGAGATTATCCATAAGGTGCAGATCCCTGGGGTCACCTTATGGTAGGTCTTCCATCCTCCACCTTGAAACCTCAAGGAGATCTCATTTCAATAATTTGTTTTGGATTACTGGAGCCCACACTCATTCTAAATATTTGGAAAATTCTTCTGTCTAGCTGTATTATAATGAAATCTAATCTGTTACTAATTTAATAAAAGAAGAGCAATGTTCTCACTTAGCATGAGTTAGGACTCCATGCAATTCCAATTGTCAAGAACATAGCTTACAACATGTATATGTAGATATGCAGATATATCTACATGTCTGATGCATGCAAAAGAATATCTTTAAGTGTTAATGCACAATAATAAAATGAATTCATGTACCTACATTCCAATTTAAGAGCTAGACCATTACCAACTCTATTCTACCTACCTGTGTACTTCTTCCTATCCCATACCAGAGGTAATCACTCTCTTACATTCAGTTGTTATAATTTCCTTGACTTTTTGAGAATTTTATCAAAAAAAAAAAAACTTGTGCACTTTTGCTAAATTCTGAACGTTATAAAAATGGCAAGATATACCACAAAGTTTTCTGCAGCTGGATTTTTCCACCAAACATTATGTTTTTGAGATTTATTGTTGCTTCACATAGCTGTAGATCAATCATTTCCACTCAAACTATTCTGTTGTGCTGTGCAAAGATGGCACAAATAAATATTCATTTTTTATCAATATACATTAAGTTCTCTCCAGTTCTTACAATCAAGAATAATGCTGTTGTGAACATTCTTACATGTCTTCCACTATCCTTATGTAAGAATATTGCTGGAATAGACACCTAAAATGAAAATTACTGGGTCTTATGGACTACAAATATTCAACTACAAAGAACAACAAATTGTTTTCCAAAGTAGTTGTATTAATGTAGACTCAACTTATGAGCACCCTTTAATCTACTTTAACGCCACCAACACTTGGCGTTTCAAGACTTCTTGATATTGCCAACTGAGAAGCTTTAAAGGGTATAACTTTAGTTTGTATTGTCTTGGATATTAATAAGACTAAGAATTTTATATGCTTATTTGCCATTTACAATTTCTTCTGTGAAAGTCTGGTTCAAATAATTGGCCTGTTCTTCTATTGTTTATATTTTGCTTACTGATTTGTAGCAGGTCTTCATATATTCCAGGGCTAAATATTTGTTAATTCCTGTGTCAATAAAATATCTTCTCATAATACATGACTTGTTTTTTACTTTCTTTATAATATCCTTTAATAAAGAGAAATGTTTATTTTTATTGTAGTCAAATATATCAGTCATTTATTTGTGCTTAGCCTTTCTGTGTCATATTTAAGAAATCTTTTCCTAGCTCAAAGAATAGAGAAAACAAAGATATTTTCTTTTATATTTTCAGGTTTTTAACTGATAAAAGGTATAAATGAATGAAGAGCCTAAATATCATAAAAATGTCATTATTTTCATCTTTGGTGATTTATATGTTCAGTGTAATTCACATCTTAAAAAGTCCTAAATGACTCTTTAGAAACTTTGCAAGTTTATTCTAAAATTTATATGCAAGAACAAACAGCTATGATTAACCAAGACACTCCACAATAAAAGCATACAATAATTGAACTTACCCTACCATACATCTATATGCATATTTATATACCAATATAATGATAGATATCTATACCCAAATACATATATATGATACATATATATATCATATATATACACATTGTTATATGTATATATAGACTATATCTAAATCTATGCATTTATGTATGCATATATCACATACCCATAAATTATATATGTCAATATGTTTAAGAATATACTTGTACAATTATATAAGGATATTTATATAACATATAATTATATATACCCATTTATACATAAGTATATATAAGACATATACATGTATAAACATATATTAAACTCTATGGACTATGTGTTGGATTTCATCAAATGCTTTTTTGGCATCTATTGAGATAATTATATATATATATATGTTTCCTATGCTCAGTTCATGCGGTCAGTTACATTTATAGATATCTAGTGTGCAACCACTGTTGTTTTGTGGAATAAACTTAATTTTATTATGATGCATCATAGTTTTATATACCATTCAATTTATTTTGTTAATGTTTTGTTTAAACAATTCTGCAACCATATTTGTGAAATTAACTTGAATTTTCCTTTTTCTTTGTCTCCTTGTCTGATTTTGAAATCGAGAGTATACTGACCTCATACTGAATTGAGGAGAATTTTCTCTTATTTTATCTCTAAAAGAGTTTTCATATTATTGGAACAATCATTTTCTTTAATATTTTTTAAAACTAGGACTGACATTCAGTAAGTATACATCAGCATGCCTATACTGAATGTTTATGACTGGCATTGAATGTGATTGTTTGAGACACATACTATACTCATTGTTAATGATTTTAAATTATGCCTTGCAAAACTAGCCTGTAAAATAATTTGGGTATGTTTTTTTCTTCACAGGATTATTGTTTACTACAGACTGAATTTTACTAATTTTTATAGAAACCTTGAGGCTTTCTATTTCTTATTGAATCAATTCTGGGTTTTTGGAAAAATTTATTTGTTTCATCTAAGTTTACAAATGTATTGCCACAAAATGTTTCATGCTATTTTCTCATTTTATATACCTCTGCTTTGTCTATACTTATGTTCCTTTTTCATTTCCAATATTTTTACTTGTGTCCTCTCTTTCGCAGTCAATCTTGGCACAGCTTTTTCTCTGAAACCATTAATAAAAGAAGTTGTGCTTTGTTGGTCTGTTCCATTTATTTATTTCATTTGTTTTCCATTTCATTAATTTCTATTCTCATCTTTATTATTTCCTTTCTTCTACTTCCTGTGATTTATTCTGTTTTCTTTTTTAATGTCTTAAATTGATTCTTAGCTCATTAATTTTCAGTTACTAAAGTTACTAAAAAGTAACTTTTCACCTTCTTTTGTGATATAATTATGCTAGGCTGTAACTTTCCTTCTTAGTACCCTTTTCACTAGATGTTAAAGATAGTAAATGTATTTTCATTCTCATTTAGCTGTAAGGATTTTTAAAATATTATTGTTATTTCTTTTTTGACCCATAAGATATTTAGAACTTATAAAATTAACAAATATGGATGTATTTGAATTTATCTTTTGTTAATGACTCCTATCTTAACTTCATTCTGATCAGAGAACATGTCCTGTAGATATCTCTGTATTAGACATCTCTTGAGACTTCTTATATTGCCTAGAATACTGTCAGTTTTTATAAATGTTTCAAATGTGCATCAAATGAATGTATATTGCTACTTTTTGGAAACATCTTCTATGTTTCTAAATCAAGCTTGTTGATTTAATATTCTGTATTTTTAATATGATAACCATCACTATTAATAATATTATTTTACTTCTTGACCTATTAATAACTGAGAAATGTGTGTTGAAATCACTTGTGAAGACAGTAGATTTGTACTTTTCTCCCTGTAGATGTATCTTATTTTATTTTATTTATTTTAAGTATAGCTAACTAGATGTTTACAAGTTTATAATTGTTATTTAACAATTCTTATGGAATTAAACCTTTTGTTATTATGTAGTAACTCTTTTATTAAAAATGCCTTTTTTATTTGCAGAATGATAAATATGATATGATATCATTTATATAAATTTTGAAAACACATAGATATGTTTATGAATATTATGGATGAGGTTATTTAAATGAGATTTTTTTCTATTGTCCCAATTGTGACTATGTTCCTCAAGCTGAAAATATCCACCCATTCTAAAGAGGTTATATATATGGCAAATCATCTTCTCCAAATCTGTGGCTAGTCTTAATTCTTTTCTTTAAAGGTACCTTTTGGAGATCTGATGTACAGCATGGTGACAGTAGTTAACAAGATTGTAGTATATACTTGAAATTTGCTGAGGATAGATATTAAATCTTCTCAACACACATACACACACACAAACTCACATACATACACACAAAATGGTAACTATGTAGAGGTAACAAATAGGTTATCTAGCTTGATTATGTTGATCTTATATATATGTACATATATATCTAAAATATACACAATGTTTACATGTTAAAGATATCTCAATAAAGTTGTTTTAAAAAAGACACACACACACAAAGATTGATAAATTCAACAACATAACATTTTTAAATGATTATTTCTCAAAAGGTAACAATACCTTTTGTTTTCAGATGGCTATCAAAAAGTTTTAGTATTTTTTTCTGCCATGTCTTTTTCCATTCTTTCACTTTCAAGCATTTCATCTCCTTATGTTTCAGATGAGTTTCTTCAAAAAATATTCTTAAATATTTTTTAAACTCCAATAATTAAACTCTTTGCCTTTTAACAGTTAGGTTTATTCCAGTCAGATTATTGAGATTATTAGTACGCTTGCATTTGTTTCTACCATCTTCTTTTTACTACTTATTTGTTCACTTTTTTATACTTTTATTTTTCTCTTTACCCTCTCACCACATTCTCATTCTGTCTTCATATCTCTTAACACACTTTCATATTCTCCTTGTCCCTTTGTTTTTCACTGTGGGTAATTTGTTCATACATATATTCCAGTTCAGTAACAATCTCTCAGTTTGTGCCTCATATGTTGTTTTCCCATACAATGAGCATTTAATTTTGGTAATTTTATTATTTATTTATTTATTTTTGGTGCAATGTGGTTATTTACTGAGAATAAGAGAAGTCAAAATAAAGCACAACTTACTAAAAGCTGATTGAGACCACAAGTATCACAAAAAATGAGAAATTAAAGCAATATTTATATTCATTAACAGATTAACACTACTTTTTTTTTTTTTTTTTTTGCGGTACCCTGGCCTCTCACTGCTGTGGCCTCTCCCATTGTGGAGCACAGGCGCTGGACACGCAGGCTCAGCAGCCACGGCTCACCGGCCCAGCCGCTCCATGTCATGGGGGATCTTCCCGGACCGGGGCATGAACCCGTGTCCCCTGCATCGGCAGGCGGACTCTCAACCACTGCACCACCAGGGAAGCCCAACACTCCTTTTATAATACTTTTACCCTGAAAATTTTGACTGAAGACTTACTGATTGCATCTTCCTGTGATGGCAATTTGTAAATCATTTTCTATAAAGAGAATTAAACAGAAAATTGTTAGTTCTTCTACCAATGTAGACTGAATTTTTTATTGATAGTTTAGAAATGAGGTTTTTTTTCTTTGTTTTTTTTTTAATGTTCTATTTGTATCTTTTCCAAATCTGTCTGGTCATCTTTATCATCTCTTTTTTTTTGTTTATTCTGTTTGAGACGTCCAATAAAGAAAACTGGATTTTTGCATGGGGTATGGAGGATATAATTTGTCTCTAAAATAGGACCTATTTATAATATCTCCTTTTCTTTCAAGTAATTTAGATGCTTTCTGATTAATTTTCACCACCCCAGTTTTTACACATCCAAAACATAAGGCATGACTCTCTGTGAATTATTATTAGCACTAATAACAATCCTTTAATAAACATAAAGTGCTGGAGCTCATCCCATTTTTCTTCCTCCTTGTTACAGAGTAGGTATTATTAGCAACTAGTTACCAGGCAAGTGGACTATTCTCCTGATGTCATTTATCTACAGAATTATTCTTTAATTTGCCCATAATTGCCCTTGGGCAAGCCTAAGCCCAAAGACAGATTGATGGCTCCCTGCTCTCCACCCCATCTGATTAAGCACCGTTCACGTTACTGCACTATGCTGTAGCTCAGATCTTATCCAGAAGCCCAAGGGAACATCAATCAGCCCCACTCAGTGACAGGACCCAAGGCCTCAGGGGTTTAACTTAGAAGTGATTATTGACAATTGAAAAAAAATTTTTTTTTTTCCAAACTACCACCATGTTGACTCTGTTACTCAAGTGATCTCCCAAGCTGGACTTGTAGAATCATCAGAATAAGAAAATGTGACTGTGCTGCTGGTGATGGGAATGAGAGAAGGAATTCTTTTCTCCACAGCCTACATTTCTCTACAGCCCTTTAAGAAAGCACTGTACTGAAGTTTCTCTTCACCTGAGTACATCCCATTTTCTACTGATGACTCTTCCTCACTGTGTTGGACCCAGAAGGAATGAGAGCAAGTCCAGACAGTGACATCCGTAGACAATCACTGAGTCCCCTTTCATCAATCCATACCTTTCACCCAGTGAACGATCACCATACTTTATCTTTCTTTCTGATCCTGTATGGCAACTTTTCAAGGGGTAGAAACTATTATAGTTTTTCAAAGTTTTACCAGGTACAAAAGCATTTTCCATATATTATCTCATTTAATGTGTACAACATCCCTATGAAATAGGTACTATTAGGATTTCCATCTTATAGGTAAGGCACTTCAAGCCTAAAAATCTTCAGTTACTTGCCCAGGGTCACATAACTGAAAAATTGCAGAGCTAGAGTAAAGACAGCTGCTTTCTTGTTTTATATTACTTATCTTTGCAACAACTCTGTGAAGCGGGTACTGGTCTCATTGTACAGTGAGGAAACCAAAGCACAGAGAAGTTAGGTAACTTATGCAACATCACACAGCTAAATATGTGGCCGAGCAGAGAATGACACCAGAGCAGCTTGAGTGGAGAGATGATGCTCTTAACCACAGGCTGTGTTGCTATGTCTTCACCTGCCAATAAAACTAGAAGATGTGGTAAGAGTGTTGGTGCATCTCACTTTATTTTTATAACCATCCAATGCTAATAAATTTCGGTTGCTGCCCAGCCCTCCACCTGAGAATTGTATTTATATTAATATACACTTTCAGAGAATAATGTCATTGTAGAGTGAGAATAAATAGTGGTGCAGTCTGGAAATGAAGTGAGATAGATAGAGAAATTTATTAGCATCAGAATTCAGGAGAACCTTCTTTGACGTATAGTTGTGACTTGTTGTGTGTTCCTTTATGTGTTGAAGAGGGAAGTGTCCATTCTCTATTACTTAGAATAGGGTTTCTCAACTCTAGCGCTACTGACATTTTGGACCAGATAATTCTGTTGTTTAGTAACATCCTCTGCATTGTAGGATATTGAGCAGCATCTCTGGCCTCTATCAACAATATGCCAATAGCATTCCAGCCATCCCAGTTGTGGTAATCAAAACTATCTTCGGGAATTCCCTGGCTGCCCAATGGTTAGGACTAGGTATTTTTCACTGCTGTGGTCCCAGGTTCAATCCCTGGTCAGGGAACTAAGATCCCACAAGCCATGTGGTGGGGGAAAAAAAAATTTCCAGACATTGCCAAGTGTCCCCTTTAGTCCCCTAAAATCACCTTTAGTTGAGAATCACTAATTTAGAGGATCTCAGAGAGCAAATATAAAATAATTCGTCTGTCTCTAAAATTAGACACTTCCTACACTGAGTTGGTTAGACTGAGCAAGAGACCCCAGGGAGGGGTCTTTAGCTGGAGTGAGAGATTATCCTGCACCAGAGCTGAGACAGGCCCGGTATGGCCATGCCCTCTTCTTAGCAAGAAAAAGGAGATGAGGGAACTGAGGGGACAGCCAGAGACCACAGGTGTGTTCTGAAGTTTCAACTTCAAAGAAACTAGAGTGTGTTGGAACAAGTGTTTAGTAATAGAGGGGGGAAAATGACACCTTTTATTTACTGAAATATCATACATTTATATCATTTAATCCTCATGATAACCCAATAAAGGAGGTATAGTGTATCGTTTCTGTTTTACAGATTAGGAAAGGAATGTGAAAGATGCTGAAAGACTAACCCAAGATTAGAAGATGAGGGAACTGGAAGAGAGGACAGAATTGTCTGACTCAAATGTCTACACTCCTTCCAATGTACCCTAAGGGTATAAAAAGAATTCTCCAGAGTTGATGTGGAACTGTTAACATTACACTGTCCTTTCATTCATTCATTCATTCATCTAACAAAATATATGCACACCTACACTATGCAGATACTATGGTATCCACCAAGGATGCAAAGATAAATAAAATCTGATCCCAGCCTGACAGATCTTAGATAAGTGAGAGAAAAATATATTTAAAAAATTACAATGCAGTGTGCTAAACACAGTGAAGAAAACTGCCTGCAGAGGCTGCTGTAAGAGGGAAACCTAATGCAGCCTTGGGAGTGTGATGGGGAGGGTCTCAGGGAAGGCTTCATGGAAGAGATGGCATATGAGCTGGATCCAGGGATGTCAGGAGTTGAGATTTGTTCTAGGAAATGACAGAAATCCCATAATTTACCACTACAAATCAACTGCTACAAACTGAAGTTTGCATCTAACAACAGAAAAGAGCACTAAAATTTTAAGTTAAAAGGAATGATGGAGTGTGTTGGGCTGAGTCATTTCCTTAGGGAAGTAGGAGGACTGATTGCTATTTGTATTAGTCAGTGTTCTCCCAAGAAATAGAACCAATGAGCGAGAGGAAGAGAAAGAGAGAGAGAGAGAAAGTGAGACGGAGAAAGAAGGAAAATTTTAAGGAATTGCTCACATAATAATGGTGATTGGAAAATACAAAATCTGTGGTGGGGGGACAGGAATTTCAGCAGGCTGGAAATGCAAGTAAAAGTTGATATTGCCGTCTTGAGTCTGAATTCCACAAGACTCAGTAGGTGGGGAAACTCAGGCAGAATTTCTACTTTACAGTCTTGAGGCAGAATTTTCTCTTCTTTGGGAAACCTCAGTCTTTTCTCTTAAGGTCTTCAACTGATTGGATAAGGCCCACCCACATTATGGAGGGTAATTTGCTTTACTCAAAAGTCTATTAATATAAATATTAATCATATCCATCCACATCTAAACTGGTGTTTGACCAAAAACTAAGTACCATAGCCTAGCCAAGTTGACAGATTAAGTTAACCAGGCTACCACTAAATTTAGTTGCATATTTTAATAGAGTCCTAGAGTCATAAATCCTAGCCCTAAATCAGGTCCCTGAAAGAGACTGAGGAATTATTAAGGTTTTGGTGATTCAACACCCATTTTAAATACAAAGGAGTTTGCTTTTTAATGAACTTTAAGATGAATTTTTTCATAAAATGATAAATTAAGTAGTGATATTTTAGTTTGAGGAAACAGTCGTGTTTCTAATGTCATACACTAAAAAGTCTTGACTTGAGCTCTGTGTGTGCATAGACTTGTGTTTATTCATTCTTGTTTCTTAACTGACAAAAGGATGAAATGATTTCATTCAGATCTAAGACACTAGTATATTGTATGCATGTGGATATATATAGGCAATAATGTCCCTGAAGAGAATTTGTTGATTACATCAGGACTATCATTTCGAATTTGAACAGTGAATTTTCCAAGAAAGAAACCCCCTTGCAGAAGTCTATAAGATTATCTCCCTGGAGTTCACTGCCACTTTTTGATCTCTTTATTTTTAAAAAATGCATTTATAAGGAACATATCAAATTCTTAGCCAGAAATCTTTAATTTAGTAGCCAGTTAATTTGTTGCAGAATTCACACACTTTGAAAGGCAATGCATACAAAGAAATCTCTGATAAATCTAACTAAAATGAATCAGTCAGTAGGAAAAGAGAACTTTCCCCCCAAACTTCACCTTGACAGGTAAGAGGGTGTCAGAAGTCCATAAGAAATGGCAGGCGTATCCAAACTAAGTTTGATGACAAAAGCAAGAATTTTGCTCTGGTTCTGTAAAGCGATGGGGGTGAGGGATTGGAAAGAACATGATAAATTATTCAGGTTTAAGAGAGAGCGATAAAAATGTAAATGCAACCCTGCCACTGAATCTTTGCACCAGCTGAATAAATTCAGACTAGAAGCTGAATCAGCATCTTGCCTCTGATTAAAACCAATTGAAAGCACAAAGACAGGAAGAAGAAAACCTCAGAAGCTCTTTGGAAATGACAGATAAATTGATCAAGCATAACTGCAACCCTAAGATGAAACAGTTTTACTGATATTTACAACAGACCAAAGAGTCCTTCCAGCTCGCTTCAAATGGAAATACTTGTAATCAAATAATCAGGCTTTACTTAAGCCCAAAAGTGATTATTACTTCATTAATTATGGTCATGTCTGCTGTTTCATTGTGAGCACATTTAATCTTTTCCCAAGAGCAGTACATTAGCTTTATTTCGTCTTTAATCAGAATATCCCTTTCCAAGGATGTTCTCTGCAGCATGGATCTAATAGCTCTATATGCCAAGCAGATTACCCACTTCAGCCCTGTGCTCAGCCTAACTTTATAGTTTAGAATGCAAAGTATAAGAAAACCTTCTCACCTGGCAATGAAATGAAAACCATTTTTTTGTATCTATTTTAAAACAGATCAAGAGATAGGGTATAAATGTAAGTGAACGTATTTTTCTTGTACAGCCCAGTGATTAAAAGCATGGGTTTGAAATCCAGGCTGTCTGGGTTCAAAGACAGACCCGCCACACAAAAAAGCCAGCTGCTCAGCTTCCCTCAGCCTTTCTTATCTCTAACACAGGGATAATTACAGGGTTTGTTGTGAGGATTAAATGAGTTAAAACATGTAAAGGGTTTAGGACATGTCTGGCACATAGTAAGTGCTCAATAAATGTTAGTTCTTATTAATATTATGCTTACATTAAACATATGCCACCCACTTAGGAGTTAGACAAATGGGTTGAATGCTTAATAGAAAAATCACCAGTCAGTCCACTGAGCCACTCATGTACATCTGTTTAACAGGACCACCTTGTCTGTCCATTTATATGCATAGATAGAATTACATGGATAATGGCTGATATCTATATTCTCTCCCAATTTGGCTATAAGCCGTTAGGAGACATTTTAACGTCATGGTGTAGTGAAAATTATAAAATTCTGTTGACATCAGATAATAAAGCTGATTAATGAGCGCATTCACATATATCCATTGGGAAATGCCCATGTGCCCAGAACTATGCCAACCATGGTAAGGCACAAAAAGAACCAGAAAACACTCTAAAGCCTTCCAGACATTGACAACTGTTTAGGGAGAAAAAGGCTTATCCTGAACTACAAAAAGTTTAGGCTATTATGTGAATTATGTAATTACAGACAGTTATACAATAAGGTAACATACCATAATGTGCTATTTGTGGGTTGACAACTTTCTGCAAAGGAAAATGAGAGGTGATGAAGCTGGACTCGGGACCCATGTGCTGGGAATGGTGGATGTGCATACACATATTTACTCCATCCTCCCACCGTCAGGTAAAATTTCCTGGGCTCTACATCCCTGCCCATCCTTCTCTTCCAAGGAACCATTTAACTAGACAATTGTGGGAGAAAAGAAAGAAAAGGAAAACTCCTTCCATGGCAAAATGGCATTCTGCAGGGATGTTGACAGTTTCTTATCCACTTCATCTTTGCATGTGGCTCCAGGGAGTTTCCTCCACGATTAGCAGGGATCCTGTAAGGGCCAGTAGGGCTGGAACAGCCTACATTGTCCAGGCAATGGCACCGAGCCCACACCCACCCTGATAGCATCCTGCAGCCATGTGCTAACTCCCATTCCTCTCCTGCATGTCCTGTGTTTCTCCCTGGCTTTCTCCACGGCCAGCAGAGGAAGGTGAATGTCACCCTTAAACTATGTCACACAGCGTCACCAGCGACTGGAGGTGACCTGTTTACACACCGTGGTTTCCCCTAACCAGGATTTTTTTCCTGGCCCTACCCTCTACGGTCACACCAGAGGGCACAGTATGGGCCTGGCTTGCAGCCCGGTGTACCTGTCTATCTTGGGGAGAGATCACAGTTAGGCTTGGGCATGTTAGCTTTTCTATTTAAACCAATTTGTTGGCAAGTCAGTGACCTAAGCAATTCAAGGAAGTTCATACAATAGCTCCTTCCTCCACACCACTCAGTAGCACTCTTTTCTCCTCCTCCAGCAAACAGCTTGTCCTCTTTGCTTAAACTTTTCTGCTCTGGAAGGACAACCTGCTCGGGCTGATCCGTCAGCTGCGGTTTTCAGTCACAGGGAGTGATGGACTGGACTTACTTCTTTTGTGTGAAATTCCCGGCTGAGTGACCTCACCTTTGAAGGAACTAGGTCATAAATTGCACTGACTCTTTTTCTGGTACTGCAGACCCATTCTGAGCCCAAGACACTCTGCTAGGTGCTGAGTGAGGACTTAGAAAAATAAGTCGTGTATAATTCTTGCCCTCATGTTGATAAGAATTTAGTTTTACTATGGGATTGGTAGGAAGTGGGGACAAGAATATCAGTTCTTTTAATATAAGGGAGAAGCTCAGGTAGGTAACTCAGGAGAAGCTTTGAAAGGGAACAGTGTAAGCAAAAGCACAGATGCAGGAGAGGCCAGGGGTATTTGCAGGCCTATGAGCAGAAGTGGATGGAGGCCATAGGTCACTGAAAAGCTGGTCACTTCACTCTTAGGTGAAGCAGAGAATTTCAGAGAACAGCTGCCAGCTGTCCCTCTCTTAGGGTTTTGAATCTTGCCCTCTCAAATACCACACTCAATTTGGGGCCCACTTCACATTAGTTTCTTGAAACTCAAAATGCATAGTAACGCCCTGAAGAGTTGTCCCAGACACTAAGCCCTTGTGGTTTCTAAAAATCAGAGAATCATTACTTGGAAGGGAGAGATGCATGAGCTATTCGCCCTGCCCATCAACTCCTGGAAAGTAACATAATAAAGTTACTGGGCAGAGAGAGTCTCATACAGAACAGCCAGTATACTTTTTCCTATCTCGCTAATGTTAAAAACTGGAAAACTATATCATTACTAAAACTATCAATCATTAGAATGGGCTCCTTTGGGAACCAAGGAGCATTGAACAGTGTAAACAGAGGCCAAATCATCTTGTCAAAAATTCTTTGAAAGGGACCCTCCGCTAAGTGGCAGATTGGCTCCACTTGTGTTTCTAAATCCAAATCATGCTGTGGCCCAGAAAACTATTTATAGACCATAGCATGGATGACAGGAATGAAGAGGCGGAGAGAGGCAGAGAAAGAAAGAGATGAGCAGTCACTGGGGAACAGTTGCTCTTGCAACACGTGGGCCAGGATTTAGAAGATATTGAATGAGAATAACTCGGAATTCTAGCATTATGACTACCTTAAGTGAGCTCTTCACTTTTGTGACGAAAGTGTGTGTATTGCCATTTTGGTCATGAATTGGATAAGAGAACAGATTGTACTACCCTGGTTAGAAGGAGAGGGTTAAGGGTCAGCTTTAGGATGACTGCACAACATCAAGGACCTCCAAATACTGAGAGGAGGTGGTGCTAACTAGGTTCCTGGGTTGTGATAGCTGGCATCTCTGCCCAGCACCCTGAATTATAACAAGGGCTTGAAACCATGTCAAGCGCAAAAGGATCTAGAAGGATTCTAGCTCTTGACCACCAATGAGCTATGGGACATTTCCCTTTGTAACAAAAACTGAACCAGTCAGATTAAAACTACCAGCCTGTTGAATGAGATAATTTATGTGACAGTGCCTTGAAGTCAATAAAAATCACTGTGCCTTAGTAAGGTATCATTATGCAAATCGAGGTATAATATGAGGTTCCTGATACCAGCGGTCTGGATACACTCCGTCTTTACACACATGCTGTCTTGCATGTGGATATATTAGGGTAGCTGTACACTGAGAATAAAAGATCTTCCAGACCCTCTAGTATCTAGACAACTACTGTGTGGTCAGCAGAAACTAGAAGTAGATGGAAGGGTAAAAATAAAAGATTTTGAATTATGCTTTACAGAATTTGGAGCTGTTCTGGGGCTTTCATTGGAATGGAAGAGGTGGCTATGTTGTAAATTCTGTAAGTGATAATTTCATGTCTTTCTCTGCAAGCTTAACATAGTACATAGAAGGTGTTCAGGCAATATTAGACCTACACATACATCGTATGCATTATTCAGTATGAGTGAGGTTGTGCTGTGATAACAATCCTTCCTCCCCACACAAATATCAGTAGCCTAAAACAACCAAGATTATTTCTCATTCATGCTACATATCCCTTGTGGCTTGACTATAGGTTCTGTCCCATATAATCCTCACTGCAGGATTCAGCTCAATGAAGCCACCACCATCTAGGGTATTTCGGGTCCCTGTGGCAGAGGGAA
>NW_006778097.1:997115-1025350 GCF_000442215.2 Lipotes vexillifer | reverse complement strand
GGGAAAGAGAACTCTGAATGGTTTCATACCAGCAATCAAATGCCTTACATGGAAGTGGCACATCACTAATATTCACAGCTCATTGGCCAACACTAGTCACATGGTACCATGAGTAGGATGGAGGGTTAGAGCAGTGATTCTCAACCAAGGCAGATTTTGCACCTCTAGGGGACATTTGGCAATGTCTGGAGACTTTCAATTGTCATTAACTTGGGAGAGGTGGGGGAGAGGTGGGAGGGTAATACTGGCATCTAGTGGGTGAAGGACAGGAATGCTACTGACATCTTACAGTGAATAGGACAGTTACAACAAAAAAGAACCTGGTCCGAAATGTCTATAGTGATGAGTTTAAGAAACCCTGGGTTAGAGGGAGGCACATCATATCAAATTTTTAGGGAGAGATAAGCAGGGAGATGTCAGAAAGGACATACTGAAAAATACATTTGTGATTAGGGGATGAAGTGGAATTTTCATAAGCAGAGGTAGAAGGCAGAGTATAGTAGAGACAGAAGCATAAACATAGCAGGGGAAGGAGTATAGCAGATATTTTCAGAAAAGTAAAAGCCCATGCATAAGGAAGAAATATCAATAGAAATTGGAAAGGTGAGATGGAACTCAATTTTGGGAGATCTGGAATGCTAAGAATTTAAGTGCACAGGGCCTGGGACAAAGCAAAACAGTAAATGATCTCAGAGTATTTGTCTTGGAGCTGCCAACCCAGCTCACCAAGAATCATGTGTTCATACATAAATTAATTCCCTTTTTATTCAAGCATTCAGCATCAGTGTGATCTGTATATTGCCTTAGTCCTACCCCATCCTTTGAAGAAGGGAAAACTAGGGCTCGTGGGATGAGGTCATTTGCCATGGTCACTGGCAAGTCAGTAACTGGGCTGGAACCATAATCTAAGCATGAGATCCAGTCTTTAGCCCCATTAAAATCACAGTCTAACTTTGTGTATATACTTGGGTCCCTGGGACACCAAAACACAGCTCACCTTTTCTCCCTTCAGTTATCCTTTATTATCTTTCTTATGCTTACATAAAGAAGATTGCTGATAAATCTTCTCTATTACCTCCCTCAGTCTTACTTAGCACCCAAAATGTGCAAGGCCAAGTGTTCTTGTACAAACCAAGTAGCATTTTCCAACCTAATAAAAAAAAAAAGTGTTGTTGAGAAAAGAAGGTAGGAATAAATGGAAGAGTGGTGTTTGCCCTTTGGAGGCACTTTCAGAGACTCATGATTGGGCCAGACAGGTAACTCCCATTTCTAGCATCGCATGTGGGCTCAACTTTAATGAAGAATTGAGATTTGGCTAAAAAGGCAAGTAACGTAATCTTAACAAGCATCCCAGGGATGGATCCAGTTGAAGCAGCTTGTGCACAGAACCAACCTTCTTTGACCCACAGAACATTTCACAACCAGAGAGCTCAGTTCTGGAATTTTTGTATTTCTTCCTCTCAACTGGGCAAAGAAATTGCATTCCCAAGACCATGCTGCTGCAACATAAAAGTTATTTATTTTCAAACAAAAGAATTAGGAAATGTGAACTTTCAGGCTTTAAGACTAGCATTAACTCATCTGTTGGAGACAGATGGTATTTAGTATTTTTCAATGAAGAGGCTGTTAAATGCGAAAACTTAATACATCTGGGATGAATCACCAGGGTGAGTTAATTCGCTAAAATCTTAGCTTTCGCATTTCCTGATTAGACTTTTTTCTCTTTTTGGTCTTTCAACCTGGCATCTGTGACCCTAACAATTTTCCATTTAACACAATGGAAATAATTTTTATTTTCCTTTATTTGCAGTCTCACCTAGGGTTATTCTAGGGTATTGTCCCCAGGCTTGTTTCAAATGATGATGAAACAATTTACAACAAAGACTTTAATATGAAAGTACCATTTAAGATGAAGGTGTCAGGTCAGCTTGATATAGCATAATATTGCTACTTAATAGAAATATTATTTCTATATTATTATTTTTATCTGTAATATTATTTCTATAAATATTTCTACTTAATAGCATATTTCTTTTCACCTCCTTCCACTCCTGATTATTCCTGCTAAGTGTTTATGTGAGTCCCACCTAGAAGTTTTAGACTGGGGAGATAGGATTTTGGTTTTGGTTTTCTTTTTTCCTTAATGTGCCCCTTTGGTGTGCTGGATTTCTTATTAACTCTATAAAATAGAAATCCTCACCTTCATTTAATGCATTCAATAGATGTTTCTTAAAAGTCTCATATATATGCATCCCTTTTGTAATTTCCATGACATTTGGGAAACTGTGAAGTTTCAGGATATTACCAGAAGAAAAAATGTTATTATGAGACATCCACAGATAACAGTTAGCTCCAGACTGTGGTACAAAACATTTCTCTTCTTTTCTTGTTGAGTTACCTATGAGTCCATAGAGTCCTCCCCCAGGGGACATCCTGAAATTCTATTTCTTTTGGGTGTCACTCCTTCTTCCTTTCCCTAAGGACCCCTCAGTCCTTTCAGTGACTCTCTCCATCCCCTGGCTTCACCCTAGATGTGTGGTTGGTCAGATCCTTTCGGGGGAATCTTCTACTGAACCAACAAACATTACTCTTGCTAATATTTGTTGGAATGTAAAGGTGATCATGAATCTCATTTCTCCCACTTCACTTTGGAACCAACTGAAACTTCGATGCAGGAATCAGGTGATGGGGAGAGAAAAATATCAGCTTGATGGCTAATAAAACTACCTTGGAAAAAATGTCCTGGATCCATGGTTACAAATGAGCTTCTCAACACTTCTTAATTCTCAGATCTAGACCTTAGGACCTATTCTCAATAGAGTGTGAGGGTCTGCAAAGAGAAGTCCTTTACCCAGTCTCGCTCTCTCACACCCATTAGGTCCCAAATGTCAGGAAAGAAAGTCTGTCCTCTGGACAGCCTCTAGTAGTTAGTCACACCCGGCCTCTGGCCCTCATGAGCTCAATAGGAGAGAAAGGGCAGAGGCAGAGCCATGAAAAAGAAAACTCAGAGGGACTGAGCCACATGTTTCTAAGCCCTAAAATCCAATTACACAATCACTTAAGACAAGGGTGGAGAAGGGGAGAAGAATTCTTCCCTATTTTTCGCTTCTGAGTAAGTGTAGTGGAAATGTTTCCCCTTTGTGAAAACATGAGGAGTGGAGAATGTCTTCTCTAACACCCTCAAGATTTTGTTCTCTTAAACCATTGGGTTGTAATTGAACTCATGGTCACCCAGGGGTTAGACTATTCCCTCAAGCTCTCTCATAGTGGTCCTGCTTCCTCCTTGGTGAGGTCTCTCTCTTCATGTCAATGTCCTGTCCTTTGGGTAGATTCTCTGGATTATAATAGAGAATTTAACCTTAGCTCTGGTGGGCTCTGAAATGAGTTAAACACCCTAGGCTGGAAATCCATTGTCTATTCTTTATCCCATCTCAAGTTGTCACTAGCCAAGGTATGCCTAATATACTTCATCAGAAGTTATACAGCAAGTACAAGGAACAGCAATACAATCCAAAATACAATGTCAGCAGAATAAGAGTGACTCAAACTTGAATTTGAACTGCCTCCCAGTATTAAATTCCTGGGGAGCAATTAAAGTCCCAAATTCAAATCCTCCTTTACATTATAATCCAAACAAATTAAAGGCCGACATTCTTAAATTAAAGACTGCAGGAATTGAAGTCTAAATAATATCTTCTCCATTTGTGAAAAAAAAAAAATGTTGCTTTGTCACACACGGCAGGATTCTCAGATTCCTTAATAGAGTGTTCCTTCACATCTACGTCCTCTCACTGGAATAGGGGTGGTTTCTTTAGGGTCTTGGATTAATTAGCCAATTCTTAAGTATCCCACTTTTAAACATGTTAAGAAGAATTAATAGAAGTGGAATTATCATAGCATATACCAATGGACTTACAAACAAAACTGCTTCTAGAGCAGGTATGCAAATACATACATATACGCATGCATACGCACATACATGCATACATACATTTCCCAGAACCCAGTTTTAACTACAATTGAGAAGCATGTTACTGCTTCCAAAGACCATAATAGCAGCAGAGGAGAGGCAGAAGCTATAGTAGCCAGAACAGTTTGGCTCACTTAAAAATAATTTCTAAACTTCTCTTCCTTTGTAAGAGAAGCTAGATAGCTAACTACTTGATTTTCTTTTCTTTTTTTTTTTTTTTTTTTTTTCCGGTACGCGGGCCTCTCACTGTTGTGGCCTCTTCCGTTGCGGAGCACAGGCTCTGGACGCGCAGGCTCAGTGGCCATGTCTCACGGGCCCAGCCGCTCCGTGGCATGTGGGATCTTCCCGGACCGGGGCACGAACCCGTGTACCCTGCATCGGCAGGCGGACTCTCAACCACTGCGCCACCAGGGAAGCCAACTACTTGATTTTCTTAGTCATCCTCCAGCCTGGATTATCTGTGTGACACAAATCTGGCCAACACAGTTCAAATGAATGTCTAAATAAATAAAGCCTCAAGTAAAACCTTTTGGCCCTCAGCCTCCTTCAAGCCTAAAGCACAGATGTGGAGTTGGGAGGTGTAACAACCACCCTATGACCAGGAAGGCAAAGGCATGTGCTAAAAATGGAAGAGCTGAAACAGAGGAAGAGTCTGTGTTTGTGATGGATCTCAGATCCATGGTATGCCTACTTCTAGGTTTCTTGCTATGCGTACTTCTGGATTTCTTGCTATGTGAGAAAAGTAAATATTTATATCTTTAAACGGCATAGAATTTCTGTGACTTTGTAAGTAAACACACTTCTGAATGATTCAAAGAAAAAGGAAAACCCAAGTTCCAGCTTTACCAGCATGCAAGTCAGTCTGCAATGGTTGCCCAAAGTCTACAACTGATAAGAGTCAGGAAAAATATCCCATAACTAGGTGATTTCCACCATCCTTGGGGAAAACATCCACCAGTGCATGCTGTTAGAAATTATACTGATGGCATCACAGTCACTAGACCTCCCTTGAAGTGTTTTTATTTCCCAATAGAACCTCTTAATTTCCTTTTTTTTTTTTTTTTTGAGCTCCATGTTACAGTGCCCAACCCCACCCTCCCCCAGTGCTGAACTATTAAAATTATTCCTTAGGTTGATCAACCTTGCCTCTAATAAGATAATTTTGATGAACTACTACGTTAACGGCTACTAAACCTTGTCCAACACCACCTTCAGGAAGGAGGAAAGTGGGGGGAAAAATGAGAAGATGGGGTAAAACTTATATTCTCTCTCAAGTGCAAGGTATTATGTCTGGCGTTGGGCTCCTCCATAACATTTACCAGGTGTAGATCTCAAAGGACTCACGTCTAGTAGGCTAGACACGGTATACTCACTTATAAGGGTTACACACCTTTGGATAGCACGAGAAACACGTGAAAAATATGGCATCTTATGGGGCTCAGAGGACAGAAATAACTCCTGCTCTGGGTATTTGGGTAGGCATCAGGGAAGCAGTATTTGCATATTGTACCCACCTTTTCTATTCCATCTCAGAAACTGAAGGAGGAAGAGGAGCAAAAAAGGAAGCATCCTGGCAGAGGGAACAGCATGAACAAAACACAGAGTCAAAGAAGGGCTGGGCATGTCTTGAAAACTTTGATGTGTTCAGAAATGCTTGCACCGGAGTATGAAAGCAGATGAACTTAACATAAAGTTAGTTTAGGTCAAGTAATGAATCTTGAATGCCAGGCTTAGGTGTTCCAGCTATTTTTCAGGTGATATGAAATCATGGACAGTGGAGAGAGATGGATCAAGTTGAACTTCAGGATGGTTGATCTAACAACAGTAGATAAAATAGAGGTGATGGCACTAAGTCTCAGAAAGGAGCAGAGAGGGACAGAAATGAGGAGGTATAATTTCCAGGATCTTATGACTAATTGGATATGCTGAGCCAAGGAGAAATAAGGTCGCTGATGACAGAGGTTTCTGGATGGGTTGCCTGGGAAGATGGGGAGGTCTTTAACTGAAATAGTCATGCCAGGAGAAGAGAAGATAATTTCTTTCATTTCGGATCAGCACAAAAGTCATCAAAGCAAAAATGTCAAGCACACTGTCAAAACTGATGAACCAGAGCTTAGGAGAAAGGGTAGGACTAAAACTGAAGACTTAAGTGTTCTCCCCACATAGGATGTAGTGGAAATCATGACAATGAATGAATCTGCCAAGGGAGAGAATGCAGAGAGAGATGACTGTGGACCAGAAATTTGGGGATAATTTTCAGAATCACGTGAATGCTGATATCACAGAAATCCAAAAGTGGAAAGACTTTCTAGATTGAAAATATGAATATATTATTATCTTTGAGATACGAGTGAGTGGAATTTTTCTTATACCTTTTGGTTTTTACCAATTTTTATTACTTCTGTAAGTAATAAAAGCAATAAGTTCTACTTTTAAAGAGTAGGTAACTAATGTAACATACTAATGGAGGCAAACTGGTAATGTCAATGACTGATGAGTTTTAAAACTTGAAAAAGAACATTTCACTGGGCTTATTACTATGTTCAATATTCATTTGCTTATTCATTTAGAACTTTTCAATAAATATTTGTGGACCACTTGTTAAGTGCTAGGCACTGTTCTAGACATTTGGGATATATCTGTGGACAGACCATCAAAGAACCCTCTTGTTGCTTTCATCCTCCCTTCCCTTGTTAGAATGCAAGGTTACTTGGACTTTTTAACGCATCTTATATACCCAATGTCTTCAACTGGTGGAAGAATCACAGCAGCATGATCTGGTCAATTCAGTTTATTTACCCAAGCTTCCAGTTCCTCCACTGCAGAATGCAAATGATTGTGCCCACTTTTCAGGGTGAGGAGTACAAATGGCATAGAGAAAGCCCTTCATATGTACCTCAAAAGTTCACCGTGAATAGTATCAGCATAAACAATTGTGAATTCACTAATGAATAAGAGAACAGAAATTTTGCATTCTAGCTTTTGATTCTTGTTTCAAAATTCACAGTATTTTCTTAGACTTCAGTTTTATTAGCTAGAGATAGATAGATAGATAGATAAATAGATTTAGATAGATGATAGATAGATAGAAAGAAAGATAGATAGGAAGAATAGGGAGGGGATATGACTCAAGCCTTCATAAAATTTCCAAGTAAGCTCCCAAATATCATAGATAAATGAACTGTGTACCCAGAAACCATGGGTATTCTTATACAATCAGGAAATTTCCTTGAAGTCATATTTTCTTTTAATATTTCTGTAAATGTTTTAATAGTTATTTTCATTTAACCATACCACTTCAAATGGTTTACCAAGAATTTATATTGATAATATCTATTGAGGATATTTTTAGTGTTATTCCTAATGCTAAGTCCTTTTCTTGCATCAGTTCATTTTATATTCCCAATTGCCCTTGACTTGGGCATAGTTATTATCCCCATTTTACAGGAAAAATAAAAACAAAAGCTTACAGAAGTTGAGAAACTTGCCCAGGATTGTATAGCTAGAAAGTGGTGCAAGTGGGATTCAAACTTTGGCAGTCTAGCTTCAGGTCCACATCTAGGATCTTAAGATGTGTCTTAGTTCACTGGTGGCTCCTTTTCCTACTCATACCCTCAAAACACCATGGTCCATCCTAGAGATATTCAGGAGTGCCATGTGAGAGCACCAATGCATGGTTTCTCCAATTCTACACCCTGCCCACTCCTGGAGTGGTCATCCACCTCATCTAATATTGGAAGATGAAGGACCATAGTTTTTCCTAGCACATGTGTTCCAGATACTGAAGTTTTCTAAAGGATACTAGAGTCTTCATTTCACCATAGTTTTGGCAAAATGAGTGGTGAGTTGGTTATGGATGAGGTGTTTCTTGCTGCTATTCTTGTTGCTATTCTTGCTGGGATGATTTACTTAATGTCTTCCTCATATTTTGTGGAGCAAATGGGAGTGAAAGAGTTGGGGCTGGGGGTGAGATGGGTGAAATGGATGGGGGGAGAGAAGGCAAGATTTATATTTAGACAGGACAGTGCCTTTAGCCTGCCTCACAATGGAGGCTATTCATCAAGGCCACCAGGGCCTCAGGAAAATGAAGTGTTTGGATTTGTAACATATTCCATCAGCCTATTTGCTGGTGAAACTTAAGGTGACATGGGAGAAACTGATCAAGTGTCTGCTGACCTGCTTCTAGCTCCTCTGACCCCAAACACAAGGTTCTGCTTTCTTTATGGGTTTCTAATCTCACTTCTCTATGTGTTTCCTCTTCACCTGTTTATGGTTGGTAAAATGATGAGCTTCTTTTGATTTGATATTCTTAACCCAAGGAGGTGGTGGCTGCCCTGACAGAATACTCAATTTTGAAATAAAGGCAGCAGATAAATCCAATTCGGAAGGAATACAGTGCACTCACAGAGACCTTATTCTTCATTCATACCAGTGTCCTGAGCAGCAGGAAAAGGGAATATATATCTTCAACTAGTATTTCCTGAGCATATATTTTGCCTCAGGAGCTATAGACACAGCACTGAAAGTCACTTAAGGTCCATACCCTCACAGTTTAGGGTCTGATGGGAGTGAGAAGTATTAAAACCACCTTGACATAGAGTTAAGGGATATGATAAGTATGCACCCCAGAACAGGAAGGTGCATTTAACTCTACTCAGTAGGGTGACTACATAGGGTCCTTCGAAAATCCTCCTTTTTAGGACCTTTGTCCCAGGAAAATGTCACCTTACAATGAGACTTCCTATTTCTGATCACCATAACATTCTCTAAAACAACTGAAACTATAGCCTGCATTTATCAACAAGATGATGTATCTCTCTTAAAGTGCAGTGGCCCAAAAACTAACTTTGAATTTGTTAGAGTGTGCTTGGCTTTAGCAATATAATATATGAGAATGTTTGTGGTTATTTGTGAATGATGACTTAGCTCATGAATCCTAGCTGCACTGGAAGAGTTCAGCATCTGAGAGGAGCATCTGTTCCTGTCAAGGAGGATAAGCACTCACTGTTCATGTCATTGCTATTATCACTGATAGGACCTGTTGGTGAACCTGCTGATCTTCCCCCAACCAGGCAAGGTGAACCCGAGACCCTATGGTGACATACAGATACTGGGATTTCATATGCCCTTCCCTCTGAGTGGGTGTGACCATGCTGAACTTCCCCCAACCAGGCAAGGTGAACCCGAGACCCTATGGTGACATACAGATACTGGGATTTCATATGCCCTTCCCTCTGAGTGGGTGCATTATGCCTAGAGCTCTAAATTTCCTTTCCCATTGGCTAAGGACTTTCCATTCCCTCTGCACTAGGTCCACCAGAGGTGAGAGGCAACAATAAATCTTGCTTTTGTTTTGTTTAGAGCTGGTAAGTCTGTCCCCTCTGTAGAAAAGAGGCACAGGTAGAGGAAAAGAACCTGCTATTTGTTCTACTTCCGGTTTTGTTTTGTTTTTCTTTTGGTCGCACTGTGTGGCATGCAGGATCTTATTTCCCCAACCAGGGATCGAACCCATACCCCCTGCAATGGAAGCACAGAGTCTTAACCATTGGATCACCAGGGAAGTCCCATAGTTCTACTTCTGGAACTAGGAAATTTCTCTTTCTCTGGAGTTAAAGAGTAAGAATCCAGGCAATCTTCCCATAGGAAGGCAAGGTCAACTGAAGAACGGAAAGTGCCTGGCAAAGGTGTAGAAGGGATTGTCTTATGAAAGAACATCTTGTATGAAGGCTCAGATCTCTGAAGCACAGAGAACACAGCACATGTAAGGTACTAAAGAGGGGTGAAGGCAGATGTGGGGCAGGCTAAGGAAGTAAGGCTTGTAAACAATGTTAAAGAATTTAGAGTTTATCCCGAGGTCAGGAGGAAGCCAATGACGAGTGTGAAGCAGAGGAAATATATGTTTGATTCACTTTTGAGAAATATTCTGGCTACAACATGGTGAAGGAATTGGAAGGGGACAGATTGGAGGTACATTGGAGACTAATTTGACAGCTGTGGCCATTGCCCAGGAAAAGAGAACAGGAACCTGAATTAGGGTGGTGGTAGTGAGTATACAGTAAAGTAGAAACATTCAAGAGATGTTGATGTCAGATGCCAGAATGACCTTGATAGGTTTCAAGTATTTAGATGGTGAAGGAGAGAGAGAAGTCAAGGCTGCTTACTGGGTGTCTACTGGCTTGAGCACCCAGAGTGATGATAGAATCATTCACTATGTGCTATGGACTGAATGTTTATGTTCCCTCCAAATCCATATGTTGAATTCCTGACCCGCAGTGTGGTGGCATTCAGAGATGGGCTCTTTGGGAAGTAACTAAGTTTAGATGAGGTCATGATGGACTTAGTACCTTAATAAGAAAAGGATGAGACACCAGTGCTTCCTCTCGCCACCACATGAAGACGTAGCAACAAGGTGGCCATCTGCAAGCCAGGAAGTGGACTCTCACCAAACACTGAATCTGCCAGCACCTTGATCGTGGACTTTTAGCCTCCAGAATTGTGAGAAGTAAATGTCTGTTTTTTAAGCCACCCAGTCAAGGGTATTCTATTATAGCAGCCTGAACTGACAAAGACACTATGACAGGGAAGAGAAAGTAGAACAACTCCGATTTCAGACAGGAGCAGGTGCGGGTGAGGGGTTGCCAGATGTCCAAGTGGTTGAGTAGACATCGGGGGTCATATGAGAAGTTTAGGCTAAAGATTTGGATTCTGGGCCATACCCCTACAGGAGGAATGTTCAGTCATAGCATGTTTGAGGTGACCAGGGAGGTGGGGAAGGGTGAGAAGACAAGAGCCTTAGTGACACCAACATTTAAGGGAGCAGAGACAGCTTTGCCCAACATGTTCACAGTCACTAAGGTCCAGAGTGAGGAAGAGTCCAAAGGTCACTGAGCCACCGGCAGGTAACCTAAGTACATAATTCTGCCCCACAAGAACTTTAGCTTCTAGCCTAACAACAATGGTACCCTAAGGCAGCAGTCCCCAACATTTTTGGCACCAGGGACCAGTTTCGTGAAAGACAATTTTTCCATGGTGGGGGGTGGGGGACGTTGCTTCAGGCGATAATGCAACGGATGGGGAGTGGCAGATGAAGCTCACCCACTGCTCACCTCCTGCTGTGCAGACTGGTAGTGGTCTGTGGCCCAGAGGTTTGGGACCACTGCCCTAAGGAGCTGACATCTATGAAAAGGTCTGAGTTAGACCTAAGGTCTCCTGTATACATCATGTGGATTTTAAATGTCCTGCAGCTCTGAAGTACAACACTGATAACAATGTGCACTGATTCAGGCTAACTACTATTCTCCCCCATTTTAAAAGTGGAGAAATTACATTCACAGAAATTACTTGGTTTGTCCCAGTGAAAATGGTAGAGACTGAAGTCATTCTGGGTCTTGTGATTTAGGCTTACTGCTCTAACCCTGTCCTTGTAAGTTACTATTTATTGCTCCTATGTGTTTATGTTAGTTTATTATTCTCTGAACCTGTGGGTCCTCTCCATTAGAACCCATAAGAGAAAAAGAAAAAACCTTCAGCTGAAGACATGGAAAAATACAGCATGAGAGTATTTCTCAGGACCTTTCTTGAGACCTAAGATGCCCTTCTCTTGCCACCTTGGCCTGTCAGCTGTTGCTGAGTCCTGGAGAAAATGGGGAGTCTGAAATGCAAGCTGTGTTTGTCCCTGCTTCTGCCTCGTGTTTTCTATTTCTTCTTCACACCATCATGGATAATGAAAGGTGACTTGCTGCTTGGGTTTCCTTTCTCTCTGCCTCTGTCATTTCCATTTGCTGGGTCTCATGCCTTTTTAACATGAAGTTGTTGTGTTTGGGCTCTAATTTACCAGGCAGTGATAAATTCCAAGAAAAACCTATTCTTATTGAATTATTTTCTGAATGTTATGCAAACATGTCTAAATTATGTGGCAGCCAATTCCACTCTAAGATCTGGTTTTGAATTCATGTTAATTCAAGTAGGAGAGAGAAAGAGAGAAACAAAAACCCAAAATGCTGAGATGCCATCTTTCATTCTCTAGGAGAATTCTTTATTTAAGTCTACTGCTTTGATACAAGAGCTTAAGATCCCTTTCAGAACACTGGGTAATCAAGGCCATGTTCCAGTCCTGGGTACTCATCATGGAATATTGAGGGGGAAAGCTTCCCACTTCAATTCTGTAGATGAAGAGCTGAAACATGTTGACAGCTCATCACTGAATGTAGGGTGAGGCTATGATTCCCTTTTCTGACAAGAATCAAAGGACTTCTTTCAGTGAGTTCAGACATTAAATCTAAGCTGTCTTGTCCCAGGCAGCTTAAAAAAACAAGTAATAATGGCTATTTTCCATCCCTGTGCTCTACATCACCAGCTCCAAGAACCAAGCTCTAATTACAAAAGAGACAATATATTTCTGATACCAGGGATGGAACTGTCCTTTTTCCATTTTCACATCTTCTAGCCAGAATCCCTTTTTTTTTATGGAACATTCTATTTCCCCAGAAGCCACTGATGACTCTTATCACCACCATTGGGGCACTATTCTGAAACTGAATCTCGGATGGGAGAATGGACAGTCCTGAGGCGGAGTGCAGAGTCCTGAGCACATCATCCGAGCTCCCACTTCAGCCCATGCCTGAGCCAGGTCCACACCTGGGCTCAGTAAATAAACCAGTAAAAATAAGAATCTCGACTACTGTGTGTTTCAAGTTTTAACATCTTCATCCGAAAAATTTAAAAGCTCAGTATACTGAGCTTTCAAAAATATTCCATGGATCTCTGAAATCCCAGAAGACCTGTCCACCATACTCTTGCTCAAAATGCCATTATGTGCACAGCAGATGAGTATATAGAACAGAATTAGTGAAGAAGAGAGACTCAAATTCCTGAATTAAAACTTTATTGCAATGGCCCCAATTGTCAAAGGATTCCAATCAAAACTCCTCCACCTGGCTCTACCAGCTGCCCATCTACATTTTCAGCCTTATCCCTCAACATCCCTTCACATTTTCTATCCCCTGTCCAGACCGAGCCCTGCACTTTTCTCCATTCATCCTCAGTACTGTCCTTCTAGGTCCCTACAATAAGGATCTCCTTTCTGTGGGATGCCCTTTCCATCCAGCCCCACCCCATATCTATATACTCCCCAATCCCACCCATCTGCAAAGTCTCACATAAGATCCAGCTTCTCCAAAAATCATCCCTCAACTTCCTGTCCCCAACACCACTTTTAAGGAACAACTCCTTCTCTGAATCCCCAAAGCACTTTATTTGGACCTGCCTTATGTTACTAGATTAAGTTCCCCTTATGCATCACCTGAGATTTTCCCCCACCCTCCATCCCCGCTCCCCCCACCGACACACACACACACACACACACACACAACGCGCAGGTGCTTCATGGGCCCTTGTTGACCCAGCTGCCACTGAAGCAAGCAGCTCTCTGGGGTCTTGGGTCAACTGCATATGAGTACGAAATGACAGTGACTTTATTCAGGTCCGTGTTCTGAACCTCTTGCTTTCCATTTTGACATATCCTTGTCGCTTCTGAAGCATTAAACCCCGTGGGATATACATGAAGCTTTGACCAATGGGAAACAGGAGCAAGTGAATAACTTCCCCATCTACCATGCACTTCCCTGAGACCCAATAGTTCACAGGTCTCTAGGAAGACAGTCCTATGAGACTGAGAAATTAGAGACACTTATTACCCAGTGGTGTCCAGCTTGGTAAACATTCCCTTGTAATTGTTATCCTTTCCTTCCCCATCCTCTTTCCTCCTTTCCTGGGTTCTCACTCTCTGGTAAAAAGGTAGCACAATACTTTTTGTGGTTTCTGGTTCTGTTTTCTAGGGTACACAAACCTATCACTTTTTACTTTATAATACAGTTCCTTATGCATGTACCTTGGCCCTCCCTTACTTGACGACATAATTATTGTAGGTAGATTATATATTTTCCATCCATGTACTACAGTATCTCAGATAAGTGCCTGGAATAGTAATGGTGCTCAAGAAATGTCAGTGTTGTACTAAATAGACATTTCTCCAAAGAAGATATACAGATGGCCAACAGGCAAATGAAAAAATGCTCAAGATCACTAATTATTAGAGAAATGCAAATCAAAACTATCAATACAATGAGGTACCACCTCACACCAGTCAGAATGACCATCATTAAAAAGTCTACAGATCATAAATTTTGGAGAGGGTGTGGAGAAAAAGGAACCCTCTTACACTGTTGGTGGGAATGTAAATTAGTTCAGTCATATGATCCAGTAATCCTGCTCCTGGGCATATATCTGGAGAAAACTCTAATTCAAAAAGATACATGCACCCCAATGTTCACAGCAGCACTATTTACAGTAGCCAAGACATGGAAGCAACATAATTGTCGACAGATGAATGGATAAAGAAGATATTTTATATATATATATATATATACACACACACACACACACACACACACAATGGACTATTACTCAACCATAAAAAGAATGAAATAATGAAATACTTCCATTTGCAGCAACATAGCAACATGGATAAACCTAGAGATTATCATATTAAGTGAAGTAAGTCAGACAAAGACAAATGTTATATGATATCACTTATATGTGGAATCTAAATAAATGAGACAAATGAACTTATTTACAAAACAGAAATAGCCTCACAGACATAGAAAACAGACTTATGGTTACCAAAGGGGATGAGGGGGCATAAATTAGGAGTTTGAGATTAACATATACATACTACTATATACAAAATAGATAAACAACAAAGACCTACTGTAGAGCACAGGGAACTATATTCAATATCTTGTAACAACCTATAATGGAATAGAATCTGAAAAGTTATATATTATGTACTTTTATAATACATAAGCTATTCAGTTCCATTATATATATATGTATATATTTAATGGAAGAGAATCACTTTGCCGTACACCTGAAATTAACACAATGTTGTAAATTAACTATACTTCAATTTTTTAAAATGGTTTAAAAAAAATGTCTGAGTTATGAATGACAACAGACTTTGGGAAATGTATTGTCAACAGAAACGAAGACCCTGAATGGCACCCCCATTATGGAGGGATGTTTGTTCTTATATTATGACTTCTGTTCTCATGCCAATGACTCGTTAATACAATCGAGGGCTGTTGGATGCACTGGAGCACATTTGATCAAGGAATATTTTCTTTCTTATCCCAGTAGAAGAGTGTGCCCAATGAGACAGAATACAGAAAATAATTAGGTCAGATTCTTTATCTGGAAGATAAGGTAGCAAGGCACTGGGGAGCAGACCATAGGAAGAGCAACTGGAGTGACTTCCCTTAGTTTTGTGAATGTAAGGCCAGCAGGCACCCATGGCTTTGGGGAAAGAATGTAAAAACAGTCTAATACTTTCTCACTTCCTCCCAAAGAGTAGCACTGACATATATATGCTACCAAATGTAAAATAGATAGCTAGTGGGAAGCAGGTGCATAGCACAGGGAGATCAACTCCGTGCTTTGTGACCACCTAGAGGGGTGGGATAGGGATGGTGGGACGGAGGCACAAGAGGGACAGGATATGGGGATGTATGTATACATATAGCTGATTCACTTTGTTATACAGCAGAAACTAACACAATATTGCAAAGCAGTTATACTCCAATAAAGATGTTAAAAAAAAAAAAAAAGACAGTCTAATACATTTCACAGTATGTGCAGAGGAGAAAGGCAAATTCACAAAGGGCTGAAGAGCTCCCTGGGAGAGAGACCTTATTACAACATATTATGGACTGAATGTTGCATGCCCCCCAAATTCATGTATTGAAATTCTAACCCCCAGAGTGATGGTATTAGGAGGTGGGGCTTTGGGGAAGTAATTAGATTATTAGGTGGTGCCATCATAAATGGGATTAGTGCCTTTAGAAGAGACACAGAGAGCTTCCTCTATCTCAGCTCTCCACCTGTGAGGATACAATGAAAAGACAGCCCTCATCAGACACTGGATCTGCCAGTGCCTTGATCTTGGATTTCTCTACCTCCAGAACTGCAAGAAATAAATATCTGTTGTTTAAGCCACATGGACATGGTATTCTCTTATAATGGCCTGAACAGACCAACACAGAACATCAGGAGGATTGGGATGGTCCCAACTAAGATCTTCTAGAATGAAAGGAGATCATAACCCCAAAAGACAGAATTCACCCTGAATGAACTGGAAGCCCTTCTACCAACCCCTCGCCCAACACCACCACCACAATGACCTCACCATCTCACATTGTGGATCATTGTGGCTAGAACCTGGGTGTCCATGTGTGGCCTTGAAATTACGGGCAGTGTTCATATCTGGGTCCACAAGGGTATGGCCACAGCCTTAGTAGTCTGTATCAGGGAAGTTTTTAACAAAAGCACTCATGGAAGGAGCTGAAACAACATGCATCCACAATTGAACGGACTGTACACTCAAGTTCTTTCTCAGACCTGTATCTGGAAACAGGACTGTGCACTTTGGACTATGTCCCTGGAGTTCTTGTATCTCAAGAGAGAAGTCTTCCTGCTAATGAGGACTCAACCAGTTAATTGCAAATTAAAAGATGTGACCACATTCTTTAGGTGATGAAGTGGTTCCTCCTGGTCATTGCAGGACTTGCTAAGCCATCGCCAAGAAGTACACTCTGTTGACCACAGCCTTTTTACTGTACCAGGTGTAGCTGTGTCTTGTTGGAGAGTGTGGTCCATGCAGAGAAAAACAAAACAGGAGATGGGCAGAGGAGAGGAGCTGAGTAACTGCACCTGTCAGAAAGTGAGGGTAACAGTTAAGCATACATTAGCAGAAGCTCTGAGTTCTATGGAGAAAGACACCAGGGCAAACATGAGGAATTGTTTGTCCTCAATCTTCCCTGGAGAAGGTAGCATTGATTGTTTGGGCCTGGTGGCCTGTATCACCTTCCAGCCAACACTGTTAAAAGTGCCTTCTAACACTTGGTGGTTAGCACAGGCATTTCACAACCCTTGAGCTGCTGCCTATCCTGCAGATAAAGGCAGCTCTAATTTTGAAAAATGCTATTTTTAAAACAACCAAATTGTTCCACATTGCCCCCACTGCAGCCCAGAGGAAGGAGCTGTTTGCCTCACCACGTCTTTTGCACCAAGGACTTCACTGTGGATATTTTTTTTCTGCTGTCATACCACCCTGATTAAGATTAATTATTCCAGTTGAAGTGAGTCACTCAGAAAGGATGGGAAGGATAGAAGAGGGAAGTTTGCTGTTATTTTTTCTACTTCCATGTTTGTTCTGAGTGATCCAGAAGAATACAGAAGTGAAGCAAAGGAATTTAAAGTGTGGAACATGTAATAAAGGACATCAAGTGAAAAAGCTCTTATGGGCTCCATGTTTATCTTCAGCTCAGTGATTTGCAGAAGAGCATGCACTTGGCTGGTAAGCTTGGAGGATGTGACTGCTTCCTGCCAGCTGGAGCCTTGACCTGAACTCTCAAAAACCCAGCTGACCTCATCCAGCCCCATCTACCCTAAATAACAAGACTAGGGCACCCTCCCCTCAACAGACTCACATACATATACCCCACCACCCTCCAGATGTATATACTGGAACCTCAAAAGCCCTTTTTAGGTGCAGAAGTCATATATAACCAAGGAAGAAACTGAATAAGAGCAAGAAAATATATAACCTTTAAACTCAAGACTGCATGAAGGTGAAATAAATATTATTTATAGAACAACTTTGACCTACTGGGCATTAGTGCAAAGGTTTACTCTTTCTGAATCACTTCTCCAAAGCTCAGACTTGCATATCCCCTCTGAATATATTCCTCAGGCTCTAAGACCACACTCCACAACTTGTCTGCCAAGCACGTCAGGCTGCTTTGTTGGTAAAGTGGGCCTAGATGAAGCAGCTCAGGCTACTTGGGAGTATTTATAGAATATTTATAGAGATTGCATCCAAACCCACGATCACTACTCTCATTCCAAATAGAAAAGATCTATCATCTATGCTTTTTCCTCCATCCTATTATCTTAACAAAAGGAGGAAAAGTTTGGCAATGAAGGAAATGTATGGCTTTGCCGATTTTGTGCATTTAGTAGGAATCAAGTTGTCATGACCTATTGGGAAGACAATTAGGCAGGGTGTCAAGAGACCAAAGCACACAGCATTCAGCCCAGAATATGGTACATTTGACACCTATCGGAAAACGAGTGAAGTGACTTGGGTACGAATTCCAGACCACCAACTAACAAGCTGTGTGACCTTAGAAAAATTACTTCTATTTTCTGGGCCTCAGAGATTATCTAGTCCAACTTTCTCTGGTTTCAGGGGCTCTAACCTAGGGGATGGCCTACCTGTTTTTGCCAAATCCAGGTTACTGGCAGATGACTCTGCAGCAACTCACTACCCAAACAATTACTCATCTGAACTCCCTCTACCACTCAGCCCCATAGATGCAACATGCCACACAATGATTGACGGTAAATCAAATACATTGCCTCTTTGGGAGGTTTGTGTGGCTACATCCTTAAGGTATAGAGAAGACACTTTTTATCCTCAAACAAGAAACCAAGGAATGTTATCATAATTCTGTCTGCCCTAGTATTTGATATCTCCACCATAGTTATTTCTCTTACCCAACCGAGATGTATTCATTCTTAAAATCAATCTCTCTCTCTCTCCCTCTCTCTCTCTCTCTCCCTCTCTCTCTCTCTCTCTCTCTCTCTCTCTCTCATCTCTCTCTGGCTCTTGTTCACACTTTTTGCCTCAAACTCAAAAAATTAGAAGGATTTCCAATTTTTTAGAATTACCCTTCTAAAAAATTAGAAGGATAAATTTGTCCATTTATCTAACTCTTGGCCAGAGTTAGATAAATGGACAAAATTCAGGTAACATTTGGTCATTCAGAAGGTCGAGCTTAGATAACTTCAGTCCCGTATTGTCCCATGATGCTTGTCCTACCAATCCATCCTTTTCTTCCCTGAGTCTCAGACCTACTTACGAACTAGAGAATATCAGACAAAAAAATCTCAAGATCCATTTCAGCCTCAGTCTCTTCCTTTTAGGGATGAGGCAGCTGAGATTCAGAGAAGTTAAAGTGACCTGTCAAAGTCACAAAGCCAGCATACCCCAGCCTTGTCTCCCAAACCCCCTCCTGTATCCTTTCTACTACCCACAGGATTCACCCAGTCATCCCAGTTTCTGCAAGGCCTTGGGCTTCCATTTCCAGCTGAAACTATTTTGGCAATAGTCTTTACTAGTAACCAACTCAAGCTTCCCTGAAATGAAAAATCAGGAGGTTAAGCTTAAGCACGCAAGATGGTCAAGGGATCCACAGAGAAATAAAGGGCCCAGGAGGGAGGCCGTTGTCAACCAAATGTTCTCCTAAAAGGCCAGTGCACACTGGGTATTTTACTTTGTTTTGCTTCTTTTTTGTTGAACTTCCCCCTCATTTGTGCCCCAACTTAGTTTTGTGTGGGAAAGATATGGTCAAGGATCTGGAAAGGCAGAGAAGATATTTTATTGGCCAGAAATTGGCAAGGCCTTATATTCCTGCTTCATCAGTATGCCTGACCTGTTGGTTGGAGATGGGTCTTCACCTTCTGCCTCCTTTTGGCCCCTGTAAATTCACGCTTTTTAATTTTTACAGAGCAGTTTATGGGCTACACAGAGGGGGAAGCTGGGGATCTGTTGTCAGGGGATGCATTGAGCAATGAACCATCTTCTCGGTGTTCTTTTTCTTCCTTCCCTCTGTGAGTCTTGTAAATGAGCATTTAGACCCTCTGGGAAAGATGGGAAAGGCCTCTTTGAGGACAAGGCATGAAAAAGCAGAAGGGTCATGAAGAGGCCTTCAGGAAAATCTGAGACACACTGGTCTGTCTCTAATCAACTTGGTTATTCAGGGAGCAGGAGAACATTTAGCAGATCATCTTCACAGCCCACTCTGAACTGTCCAACCTATGAGGGGAAGGGAAATGTGTGACCTGATGATTTAAGCCAGAACTTCTCAACATATTTAACAGCTCACATTTTGAAAGGAGTGCTTTGGGAGGAATGTGGTGGGATCTAAAGAAGTATAAGTTAGAGAATTCTCTAAGTCTCTAGAGTTACTACCCAGGGTATCATACTCTACAAGTAACAACCCCCATAACAGCCAGATAGTCACTTAGAGATGATAACTGATAGAGACCAGCAAAGATGTAACAGAGAACTGAAGTTGAACTTGAGAAAAATGCTGTATGTAGGCCAGTTTAGTAAGGGGCAGTGTAAGTTGCTAGGATTTTATTTATCAATAGAGCAAAGTTTGGGAAAAAGACTAGGAGTTTTTCTAAGTGTCCTCATCTTTTTAAAGCTTGAGAACCCCATGAGAAGGGCAGGTTAGAACAACTGAAGAGTCATTGTTGTCATCATCATCATCATCATCATTTTCCTGCCTCTTACTGGACATTTATTGAAAGCTTTTTGGATGCCAAGTATCTTATAAGTGCTTTAATACATTATCATACATCATCTCTCTTGAGATAGGGCATGATTATCTGACTCTTACAAACCATGAGAATGGGAGGGGTCTCTCTCTCTCATACCCTGCAAAGGGGTGGCAAAGAGAAGAAACCTCAACCTCTTCCAAGGTCTAAACTCAGTCTCTACAAGTGAGAAAACAGACTCTCAGAGGATTTCAGCTCCTATTCAGGTGTTCAGATTTTCCCTTCTTCCCAAAGAATAAATCAGTTCATGCTGATGGAAGCCCCAAAGGGAAAGGAAAAAAAAAAAGCATGACTTTTAGAACAAAAAAATAATTAGACCTATGGTTCCACAATGAATTGGGGAAGATCCTGATGATGATGGTTTGAATCCCTCTCCGTGCTTCTTTACTGTGATGTCTCTGTTTGGTTTAGGAAGACTTCCAGGAAAAGCCCCAGGCGATTCATGGAATCGTCTACATTTACCCCATCTTCCCATGGCCCTGAATCCGTGGGAAGGTATTATGCATGGAACTGGAGAGAATTTGAACTCTGTGGGTGGTAGAGTGGCAGAGAGGTGGTCTTGTGTCTACATGTGCAGAGTACTGCCAACAGCAGCTGTCCACTTAGCCTAACAGGCCTGAGAGGTGGGGGCAGTATCTCTTCTCTCTACTCTCCCTTGATTTCTGTTACTAAAGCCCCTTGAGTTTTCCTAGTATGTATCCAGTACCAGAGGTGGGGTGGTTATGTTTTATGCCTAAGGAAAGTGAAGAGGGAAGAAAAAAATATATGACCATAAAAGCAAACTGGAAGAACTGGAATTGGAAAAATTCTACTAGGGAAACACACAATACGATTAAAGCACTTTAGATTCTTTTCGGAAGAGGTGAGTGTGAGGGGGTGGATGGTGATGCTAATAAACAGCACATATTTGGAGCCTCCAAAAGAGCAGGAAACCAGACTCTTTCCAAGGAGAGGGGTGATGCATTTAGAGAAACAACACCCCGGGATTGTCATAGGCAGCCCTGCTATAGACACAGCAAGGCATAGTGCCGGAATCCATGTACTTTCAAATTCGCAACTCCCTTGGATTATCAGGAATTTTATTTGCTTTTGGAGTGGACCAGCCTTATACACCATAAACATTTCATTCAGACATTAAGTTTTGGGCACTGCCACTCATTTCCTCAGCACTACTCCTGCTGAGAGCTTACCTTCCATCCACTTTCTTTGGCTGAGCCTGATACAGTTAAGCTACAATCTCCAGTTGCCCAAGGCTGCCAATGTCTTTTCATATATACCACTTTTTCTCTAATTCCTCCTCACGTTTAAATACAGATGCTCTGGTGTTACCAGCAGAATAACGACTCCCCAAAGATGTCCACATCCCCTCAAACCTGTGAATATGTTACCTTACATATCAAAAGGGACTTGGCCAATGTGATGCAATTAAGGACTTTGAGATGGTAAGATTATCATGGGTGATTCAGGTGGGTCTAATGTAATCACAAGGGACCCTTAAAGATGGGAGAGAAAGGCAGAAGAGACAGAGAAGGAGATGTGATGATGGAAGCGGAGGTCAAGCATTATTTCCTCCGGGAACCATACTGTGTCTTCTTTACGAGGTCCAATCTTTTCATACAGCCTCCCTTTGTACCGTACTCTTCTTCACAGCAATCACCATCACAACTGTGGATGAGTTTGTGTGACTATTTGATTAATGTCTGTGTTTTTTATTGGCACACGTGAAGGCAGGGACTCTGCCAGATTTTGCTTCCTTCTGAAGTCCCAGCCCATACCAGGCGCTCAATAAATATTTATGGAATAAATGAGCAAAGGAAAGGGTGAACAGGATCTACACCTCCTATGGTTCTGAATATTCTTTAGTGTGGGTGAAAACACAGCAGTGCATGAGGTATCCCACGGATGTGCTCTTTGCTTTCTGTTTTCCTACCTTGCTCCAACCAGAATATTTATCTTTACATATGGTCTTAATACATTTCTGCTGAGAGAACAGCAGTATCTGTAATTCCAATCAATGGCTCAAGGAGTTTGGAGCGATGGCAGATTTCCTTTTTCTAGTTTATGATGTGTATTCAGATTATTCTGATTTTAACTCTTGACCCAGTTGCTCCACCAGTGTACAATGATCTCTGTTGTTAGACTGGAGATCTCCTGTTGCTTTCCTCTCCTCTGAATGTGAAAGATCATCCACTTATTCCAAGACCGAGGTCCCAAGCCCAGTTTTGCAATACCCCAGGGGGATCCCATTTTCAAATTAGCAGAACAAACTTTGTTGAAATTCACTTCAACCTTGGTTTTCTCCTGCATATATTTTTAAAGGAAGTTGTGAAGTGATTGCAAAAACTAAACAATTATAAATACTGAAAAGGCAGATACACTCAACTCAGAGCATTATTGCATACCAACTATGTGTAAACCTCTGAAATAAGGTCTTTTTCCAGCACTCTCCTATTCCCCAATAATTGATTGCTTCTGTCTATAGGGCACAGCTAGAACATCTGCACATTTGACCCTCACAACTTTCCTGGGAGGGAGAAAAGGCGGGTGTTACTAATCTGTTCAAGTATAGAAGTCACAAAGTAATTGCTCACTCTCTGTTTACCTGGGAATTTCATCTTTGTTTCCTGGTGCCTCTCATGCTGCCTAACACATAATTGTCTTGGGTAAGTAATTTTTGAAGCATTAAGTGAATGTCTGGCTTCTTTTTAATAGGAGCATTTTTGACTGTCTTTCTCAGCATTACCCAGTTAGTAGATGAAGGGCTGTGGACTTGCAATCCAGCCATCTGGATTCAGTGCCCTTTCCTCTCTGCAGGCTAGGAGTGCGTTCCTCCTGAGGGGTGAGGGATAGTGGGGACATGAGGTTTAAAACTGCTTTGTACTTGAAGAGTCCTGCGTGAACAGTGGACACATGGTGGGGAGTTTAAGTCTCTCAAGGCAAAGAAAAGTAAGCACAGAAGTCAGAAATCATTCAGTTTATTCCGTCAAGCATCAGGAAAAAAATGTAGATAGACAACAGACACAAATAAAGGAACAGCGATGCCTGGAACCTTCTCCCCACCCCAGCTGTGCCCTGCAAACCAGAGAGAACCCCCCAAACCAAGCAAGTCGGGCACACTCCTGACATGGCATTCAGTCCAACCCAGAGGATTTTATAGCCCTCAGGATGTTTAAAGAAGCAAAAGACCTGGAGGACATGTATTTCTGGCTCATTAAAGAAAGTTTATTTTAAAATATTTAACATTTCTTTATTAAAGGAGAACAGGCAGGATATAAGCTCTATAAACTTTCTGAGGAGAGAACATTGCTAACATTCCAAATGGAAAAATTATTGCCTTGTGTGAGAACCAAGCCTTTAGCCTATTTCACTTTACAGGTGGCTGCGTATGAAATATTTTTCTTACAAGATCGTAATGCATAATGAGTTTTGAAAATTAAAATTGTAGGTGAATTTTTCTTGCTGCTTCATTACTATATCAGTTAGGGAGGAGGTTTGTGGTTAATTCTCAGGACAGGTTTACCCAAGGCATACCTTATGATACATGGAATGTCAGCTCGGGGCACTCTGTCCTGCAGAGATAAGCTTTCTTCTCAGATTTTCAGGAACTAGGGTAAGAGTACCAATGGAGGCTCCTGGACTAATCCTTTTCTCTTTCATCCCAAGCTCCATCCAGCACCAGGAGGGGGCTCACACGTGTGAATATGGACATCCTAGGGTCTAACACCCAACTTCCATCCACATCCTTGCAAACCAAATTCCTTGGCCACTCCTCTGGCCCAGAAATATACACACCGGTGAGGTGATCTACTCTCCAGAGGGACCTGGGCAAGCTGGTTAGGAAGCCAGCTTGGGACGAGTAGGATAGGGGATTCCAGGTCCCATGAATCCAGAAGGGTATGGATTCCAGATGTGCATATCCCCAACTCTGCAAACTCCTTACTCCACAGGGAGGGGCACCACTGGAGAAGAGCCAGAAAGGGGGCCTCTGAAGTGCAGAGTCCAGAAGACGGAACCTGGCTGCCTCCATCTGGGCTAGTGCTAATCAAATTTAGGAACACATCACTTAAACTCCCCCAAAGCCCAAAGCTCCCAGCATAACATGTTATTTTCTCCGGGTTTATGTATTCATGGTCCCCTGCTCTGGCTAATCTCCTGGCAAGTACTCCTTCTGTTTCACCTCACACTAATCCAAATTTGAAATGCCACCACTTGACACATTTTTAGGAAAAAATATTCTCATGTCAAACATCTTATTTTTAGTCAATTCTACTGAAGACTTGGGTGTCGAACAGTTCTCTTTTTATCTCTGCTTCCTCCTCTTTCCAAGGAACAAAATGAATTCTGTTCTTATCATCAGAAAAAGGGTTGAGAGAGTGTGTGTGTAATGAGATTGTAATACGTGTGTGTCTATACACAAATACACATGTAACTAAATTTCAATAGAAGCGAAACAGACACATGGGGTTCAGCTGAGGCACATTAATGACAGAATAAATGACTAAAGGTCTGCAGGGCACAGAGGGCCTCCGGGGCTCCGATTCCTCAGTTCTAAGTCCTAGTTAGAGTTGAGTTTCCCTTGGATACCACAAAATGTTTCTGATGAGAAACACCATCATCCATTCACTACCTTTATTTGAGCTAGCTGGAATTTCCATTCATTGCAAAAAATACTGGTTTGTTTTTCACTAATTTTTCAAATGGGGAAACTGAAATTTAGAAAAATTGTGACTTGCTCAAGGCATGCATCTACTAAGTGTTGGGTCACAAATAAAACAGCATATGTGACTATAATTTCCATACTCTTTTTCACCCAAAGCCACAAGTTCACTAGGTACACAGGTAGATCGTATCATGGTTTAGCTCATACCTACTGCCTCCCCTACCCACTCCATGGGAGGAGCATATCTCTCTGCTCCTATTTTTCATCCCAAGAAGAACATGCCTCACTTAGCCACTGTTCTGAGGATCTGGAGAAACATAGAGTAGACAAAATTAACATGTAGCTGGCGCCAAGCCCAGTTTAGATCAAATGATCCCCAGACAACTTGCAGACGCATGAATAAGAAATAAATGCTTACTTGTGTATGTATACCTCTGAGCCTTGGGGTGGTTTGTCACACAGAATATATATACATATGCATGTGTGTGTATATACATATCTACACACACATTTTTGTATAAGATAGATAGATAGATAGATTATAGAGAGAGAGAGATACAGAGATATAGATACAGGTATCTTATACAGGAACATAATCTGCCACCTTCCAAGATACTGCAAGTAACAGTTTTACCGAATGTTTCTCCACTGAATAAGAGAGTCACCAAGAAGTTTCCTTGCTGTGTAACACTTAACCTGGAAGCCAAAGGTGTACATTGTAGGTTTGCTGTTGCACTCCGGTTCTGGTACCAATAATTTTATTAGCCAGCTTTAGTCCTTTATGTTGCAGCAATAAACTACCCAAAAATCTCAGTAGCTAACAACAACTAAGTCTTATTTCTCACTGCCCTTCATGGCAGCTGTAGCTCTTTTCCACGGATCTTTTTAATTCTGAGATCCTGGCTGAAGGAGAAGCCCCTCCCTGGAACATATTATTCTTGCAAAAGAAGGAAAAGAGCAACAGACCCTGGTGATGTCTTTTAAAGCTTCTGCTCAAACGTAGCCTACATTTCTGCTCACATTCCACGTGGCAAATGTAAGTCACATGGCCAAAGTTAATCTGTGGGGTGGGTATGCGTAACTCTCTCAAATAGGTCGAGATTAACTAATTGAGAACAGCAACACTACAATAACGAGCAACCTCTTCATCATCCTTCAGGAAGCAGCTCAAAATGTCATCTCCTCAGTATTACACTGAGGACAACTCCCAGTCCTCTCTGTCCTACAGCATACATTTGATTTGTGAAAAATTACCTTCAGGACAATGTACTGTCTCCCCTACTACTTAGTGAGCCCTTTGAGGACAGGGACTATCCTTTATTTTATTCTATTTTCCCAGTACTTAGCTTAGTCCTTGAGATTTCCTTTATTTCTATATTAATGCTTCCTTTAAAAAATTATACATGGAACCAATTATAAGATCCAAAAGATGTTAGGAGAAAATGATACAGGAAGAGAGGGAGGAAGACCAGAAATTGAGCTTTGCACTTTTTAAAGTCATTATCTAGATCTAGATCCAGATCCAGATATAGATATAGGTGTAGGTATAGGTATAAAATACATATACAAGGATAAATATAGAGTAGACAAATGAATTTATAAGCCTAAAGTTTGGAAACCATGTCTGGGGTGGAGATACAAATTTGGGGGTCATCAGCATACAGATGATATTTAAAGCTCTGAGACTTGGTGATACCACCTAGGGAGAAAGTGGAGAAAGAAAAGATGTTTATCATGTTTCCCATCGCTTATCTCAGTTCCTAACCTGCCTGAAGTCAGAACTTCAACTGTTTCCTTGGACAGGCTGATTGGTATCTCTTGAATGGGTCTTCTCCACTCAAGAAGTCAATCTTGAGTGACCACAGGTATCTCATTGAAATGGGAGTATATACTCAGTCTCAAAGCTCAGATTTCATCCTCTTTGTACCCTTAGGCTTACCTCAGCATCGGGCTGGTCTATATTCTAGAAGGACCATTAAAGGACATTCCCTTCACCCTTGGACTCCTGCTGCATGTGTCATCCCCACATATGTCTGTCACTTCCTTCCCTCCTCCTCTCCCATTTATCATGTTGGTAGAAGGGCAAACTTGTATTGAATGTGTAATAAGTGTCAGGAATGATAATGTATGCTTTGCATATGCTATCTCATTCCATCCTCACCATAAACTGGTAAGGTAAACATTGACCCAAACTTACTGATGTCATAGCTGAAGCTCAGAGAAGTTAGGTAATGTGACTACATCACAGCTAGAAAGGAGCTGGACTCTTCAATGTTACTTCAGTGAAGAGTCCCCATCTCTATACAAATCACTGAGCTGCCTTACAACAAGAAAGGAGCTGATACTTGGGAGCTGATACTGGTACTTTACAGATAAAGAAACATGCACGAAAGATAGATAGATGATAGATAGATGGATAGATAGATAGATGGCATATAGATACATGAGAATAGAGATATATAGAAATATTTAGATTTTTTTTTTTTTTCTCGCTACACGGGCCTCTCACCGTTGTGGCCTCTCCCGTTGCGGAGCACAGGCTCCGGACGCGCAGGCTCAGCGGCCATGGCTCACAGGCCCAGCCGCTCCGCGGCATGTGGGATCTTCCCGGACCGGGGCACGAACCCGTGTCCCCTGCATCGGCATGCAGACTCTCAACCACTGCGCCACCAGGGAAGCCCTGGAATTGTTTAAAACTCAGTACATAGTTCCCTACCTTCTTAAATAGATAATGAACAACATAGTTTAAACTTTCCTTCATACGTGTATTTTATGCCCATTCTGTGCTCAGCATTGTGTCAAGAGCAGTGTTTTTAATTTATTTCAAATTAAATTTTGTCCTCGAAAACTCTCAAGTGTTTGTAATCCAAGTATTCCCATACATAGACATTAAGAAAGATCATATTAAGAGGAATAGACAATTCTTTTTAAACGTTGAAGACTTTCTAATTTACAAGACATTTCCCCATACATTATTTCATTTGATCCTCACAATAATTAACACTATTTTACAGGTGAAGAAACTGAGGCTTGGAAATTTTTAATACTTTGTTGAAGATTACACAATGAGTACAAAGCTAAAACTGAGAAATAAAACCTAGGGTGTCATCTAATGTTCTCATTAATACTGTGATGCTAACTCAG
>NW_006778097.1:982947-997105 GCF_000442215.2 Lipotes vexillifer | reverse complement strand
TATCCTTTAAGACTTTCAGGGAAAGAGATGCCACTCCCTCCTTCCATCACTCAGGATCCCAGCTCCTTAGGAGATATTGAGTCTTGGTGTTCGTTTCTGTTAAGCTGGGCTTTTGGATTCAGCTGGGTGATGCCTGAGGGAGAGGGTGGCAGGTGAGAGAATGTGTCTGCTTTGCAGCTCTTGCCAACCCTGGAGAGGTAGCGTTTTCTAAAAGAATGCCGGGTTCTCAGAAACACTATTGATAATAAGGTTGCTCATTTCTATGATACTGTAACCAGATATTCTAGGAAAACAGACCTGGTTCCAGGAGGACAGCCATGGTGTTTGGGTTTAAGGTTTGAGGTGGTTGTTCAAGATGAGCTTTCAGCTGGCCTGCCGACCTGCCACTGGACTGAAACAAGCCTGCACAATCAGGCCATTGTGTTAACGGAGAAATCTCAGGGCTCCTTGGAACCTAAACCTGGCACATACTAAAATGGACTTTTCACCTCCTGGGACTCTGGTGAGAATGAAGTGCATGCATGCGTGTGCATGTGTGCGTGTGTTTCAAGTCAGAGGAAACCAGCTCAGGGATTACACAGAATCCCCTCTAGCCTCAGTAAGCCTTGGAGCAAAATGCAAATGCATTTGGATTGAAGACAAAGGTCTCAGGCCAACGGGAAACAGGGTGACACGGAGCAATTTCTCAGCCTTGGCAAGGGTGCAATTTTCCAGGAGGCAGAGTTTCAACTCGTGTGTCTCACACAGGCTGGGCAGGGGCCCCACAGAGTAATAAATGAAGACTCACATACCACGGACAAGCCTCTATTTCTGCTTAGAGAGTCACAGATTCAGCACTGAGCGGGTCATCAATAGGCTGTCCAGCCCAACCCCCTACCTCCTGGACCACTTTCTTTCCATCATACCTCTCACCCTGTATCTATTTTCTTCATATTGAATGAGACAGGAAATGAACGCTTACTACATTTAATTATATGCCAGGTGTTTCATTTAACTTACGATGGGAACAACACAGCATGACAATAGCTAACTTTTATGGAAAGCCTACTAGGCATGGGTCTAAGTGTTGGATACATACTAACTTATATTTAATTCTCACATAGACCCAAGTGGTAGGCTTGGTAAGTATCATCATTTTACAGATGAGGAGACAGAGGCACAGAGAAAGACTCTTGGCTAGTAAGTAAAGGAACTGGGTTTCTGCCTTTCACTCCAGAGACCTCCACTTAACACCAAGCCAAGCCTCCAGGCTGGATCCAAACAAGGTTCTCCACCCTCGACATGGCACATGGCCTCTTCCTGAGGTCCTTCTGGTAAGGTTTCTTCCTCTTCTTCTTCCATCTGCTATCCTGCCTCCAAGGGGCAGAGCCAAAGATGACCATCTCCTCTAGAGCTTGTCAAAATCCCTGCAGACCACCATCTCTTAGCATTACATTACCAAGGACTTTAAAACCCTGTCAACCCTTAAAAGTTCACCAACCCATATGTGTAGCTGATCCACTTTGCTGTACAGCAGAAACTGAGGCAACATTGTAAATCAACTACACTCCAATAAAAATTAAGTTTTAAAAAAAGTTCACCGACTCTAATGAGTCAATTGACATCTGGTAGTGACAACATTGGTTCTACCTCTGAAAATTAAGATGAGTTGTGCCCAACAGTTCTATTTGGTCTGCATTCTTTTTTACATTGATGCTTATTATTCTAAAGAATCTAATTATTAAATTAATGACTTATTAAAGTCATTTCTTCAGGAGCTATGAATGTTAACTGGTAAAACGTGAACCCAGTTCTTGAGATGATGATGAGTTGGAGTTAAAGAAGAAAAAGATCTTTCCAAAATGCAGTCTTGATCATAGTAACCTCTAGCTTACAACATACCTGGTTGTTGTTTTCTTAACCTTTTAAGATCTTGTTTTTTACCATCTTGCTACTCTCTGCACCCTCACCCTGGAGATTCCAAGCACAGAATCTCAGTAGCACAAGTCTTCCTGGGGAGACTGAAAACCACTCTGAATACACTTCCTCAGACCTCCCACTCCATACCCTCTACCCAGCTAAGTCCTGCTAATCTTTAAAAACTTCATCACCTCCTCCAGGATACCTTCCCCAGAGAATGTCTGGGAGGCCAGGCACACTTCCTGGAGGATCCCACCATATCCTGAGCCTACTACACACAGCACCCATCTCCTCAGATTGCTGTTGCTAGATTTCTCTTAGCAGTTTGAATTCCTTGAGGCAAAGACTGCATTTCTTTTACTCTGTATCTTCAGAGTCTGACATCATTCCTGGTACATAGCAGATACTCAGAAAGTATTTGGTGAGTGAATAATTCATGTTTATAAATCCACTACTTAAATGTTTTTAAGGCTTTAAAGGGACTAAGGTATATGGACCAGGCACCCTAGGTCAAATATGATATTTACAATGATTCACAAGGAGGGGCCCCATTAAACTAATTAGGATGAATATATTAAGTCTATTCTTTGTTTTCATTTTAGTTTTTCTTACTAGGCAGATTTTTATTGGGATCACGTTTTGGAGTACCATGGTATAATGTTCAACACCATAAAGAACAGAACTAAATTTAAGCATTTAGAAGGCAGAAATTAAGACTGATTGTAGGTCACACCAAGGTGCAGACATGTCGAATGTACATTGACAAAGAGTGCAAACACTGAGCCATTATATAAATAGACTATATCTGTATCTATTATATAGATATAGATAAGTAGGTTGATACAGTTTATTGTTACATATAATACAGAAGAAAGCCTTGAACTTAGTTTTAACATTGGAAACAGTGACAATAATTAGCAAACTCATGAATCAGAGCCATGTTTATATAATTCCTGACCATTATAATCACATATTTGTTTGAATGGGGTTCTCACAGATTATTACACTTACTGCCCCCCTCCAGAGTGTGGATTTAGGTTTCAAAAGCTCTTGTTAACTTTTGGAGACTTCTCTGGTCTAGCTATTATTTTTTTTCTTTGATTCCTTACTGACTATTCTGTATTTTTACACTTTCATATGCAGAGTTAGTGCATCTATGGGGAAGACAAGACTGAATCCAGACAGAAAAGGGACAGAAAGTTTTCACATCATTCTTTCTGGAAGCAGGAAATTAGAAGTAGAAAGGGATTGTGTGTGTGTGTGTGTGTGTGTGTGTGTGTGTGTGTGTGTGTTTAGAAGAGAGAAGAAAATCCAGGATCAGGAAGCCCATACCCCCCTCCTGCCACCTCTCTGGCCTTGGAAATTCTGTCTGAAATACAGCTGGCATTCACTTCTTATACACTGAGCCCCATGACCTTGGCTGGTACCCAAGTCTAAGCTGCATCTATGGCATCCAAATAGCTAATTTCGTGTTGAGGAAGAAAGGGAAGGCAGGTTGGAATTAAGGAATGGGAAGGAAAAAAACTGCAAAAGTTAGATTTCCTGCCAGGTGGCTTCCAAATCATCCAGCAGCTTTATTCGAGGCTTTGAAGTCTTGAGCCAACAGTTCCAGATCTGTAATATTTACCCTGCAGTCTCCAAAAACAAAAGATGACTGTGTTCCTTGAAGTCAATCTCACCAGCATTTCAGGATGACAGATGGGAGAGTCTGGAAAAGACTTATTGGATGACCTGGAACTCCTCAAACTCCTCAGTAAGTTTCTGTTATGCCTCAGTCTGTCTGTCTATCTGTCTGTCTCTCTCTCGCTCTCCTCTCTCCCCTTCCCTCTCTCTAACCTTGCTCTATTTCCACTATCAATTCCTGTTCCCCCAAGCCAATCACCTGTTGCGTTATTCATCAGGTATGTCAAGAACTCACCCTGAAACAGCAATAGCTAACTAAACTCTAAATCCCTTTAGCCCAGTAGTTGAATTCTGCCACGTATACCCATGGACTAAGCAAATAATAATATAGAGCCAATTCTGTGTGTGAGGCAGAATCTCTATCCAGTTATGAACTTATCTAGGATAGACCTTTGTGCAGGGGAAATAGGTGATGGGTGAATATAAAATTCTGAAACTAAAACATACTCAGGAGGAAAAAACTCTATCCCAATCCAGCCTTGACGGATATTTCTCACTTACCTTTCTCCCTTGCTATCACCCATCCGTCTTTGCCCCTCCAAACCCTACTCATCTTTTAAGATTCTCTAAAGGTCACCACCACCACACTCACTCAACAAATATATATTGAAAATCTACCATGTGTCAGGCACTGTTCCAGGCTTGAATTAAACAATGTCTTTGCCCTGTTGGAGTTCATGTTCAGATGGAAGGGATAAAGAATAAATGCATAAATATAATAAATAGTAGGTCAGGTGGTGAACCATGCTATGGATAAAAATAAAGCAAGATGAGCAGGATAGAGAGAGTGGGGAGCAGGGGCATTATTTGTTGTGTGAGCAGAGATCTGAAAGAGATGAAGGAACAAAGAGGCTGTACAAGAGAGGAGCCTTCCAGCAGAGGAACCTGCCAGAGCAAAGGCCCTGTGTTAGAAGAGGAAACAGCAGCAAGGCAGATTGGTTGGGCCATGGGGGAGAGAGGTAGGAAATGAGGAGAGAGAAAGACAGCAAGAAGCTGGCTCACAGAGGGCCTTGGCAGGCCTTTGACTTTAACTCTGGGTGAGACGGGAACCACTGGAGAGTTTTTAGCAAATAAGTGACACGATCTGACTCCTGTCAGACTTTGAGCTGCTCTGTTGAGAATAGACTATTTAAGAGGAAGAGCTGAAGCAGCAGGACAAGAGTCTTTTTTCATTCATCCAGAAAAGATAATGTTGGCTTAGACCAGGGTGATGATGGTAGACATTGAATTCTGGATATGTTTTGAACGTAGGGCCAACTGATATAATTGCTGATGGGTTTAGATGTGAAGAATAAGAGAAAATGAGATGTCAAGGATAACTTCTCAGTTTTTGGCTTGAACAACTGGAGAGACTCATCCTTCCTCTGTGCCCCAAGTACTTTTATTAACATCAATATTATAAAACTCTAATAACAGTTTTTCATGTGTGTATCTCTCCCACTAGGTGCACTGTCTCTTACCTTTCAGGTCTTAATATGCCGAAACTCTAATGAAAGTTATGGACTCTTGCCCGCGAGGGGGAAAACGCACATATACAAATTCATACAAATATTTGTATTTAATTTCAAAAGGTTTATTTATGTCCTGAAGCTCATCCATGTGTTCCTGGGTTGTTCATGGATCCAGGATTTGAAAACCCAGGTACTAGGTTTATTTATTCTTTTAATTAATTATTATTGAGTACCTGGGACTCTGAAGACATTGATGATCTCATGGTGACCAAATATAGGTGGTATCCCTTTTTATGGAGATCACAGTTTGATGTGGGAAATAGACAAGATGTTAGTAAGCAAATAAACAAGTAAATAATTATAACATTTGAGAGAAACTGTGGGGGGAAAATAAAGCAAGGGGGTGTAATATGCTACTATAGGGTATAGTAGAACAGGGTTTAATCAGGAAACAGAAGTCATCCTGGTATCATAAACAGAGGAGATTTAATACAAGGAGTTGTTGTACACATGATGGAAAGAAGAGAGGACAATGAAAGTCATCAGACATTAGCAACATAGGAAGTTCACTGCCACCCCCAGGGCTGGAGGGGCAAGGGGAAGTGTTGGTAATACCAGAGCCTGGAAGCCAGGACTACCTGCAAGTTAGAAGCATAGAAGGGGTGCTGCCCATGGGAATCAGGACTTGAAATGAGGGCTTATCTATCAGAGATGCCAACCAAGATAGAGCACGAGAGAGAAAAGTACCCTGGCTTCTCCCTCTCTCTCATATCCCAATGTTCTACTAGTGCCTCCCCTTGGCCAAATCTGGCTAGAGCCAGCTCCCTTGGTTCAGAGTGGAACGGGAAGAGACCAGGGATGGATCAATCAGATGAGAGAGCAATCAGGCAAGTGACTGACACCTACTAGAAAGAGCAGTCAAGTAAGCTACTTGGAGAAGCCAAAATTTAAGTTGAAACAAAGCTAAATCAGAAGATGACTACCAAGGGAGGAGAGCATTCCCAGCAAAGGGAACTGCAATGGAAAGTTCCTGAAGTGGTAAAGAACTCTGCCTTTTTGTGGGCAGTGGAGCCTCACCTAAGGCCAGTCTGTCTGTTCACTGCTATAGCATTCTCTAGACAATCGGAGTAGGAGGTTAGCCATATGGTTGCTCTTCCACAACCATGTGCCAGGTGGCATATTGTGAAGGAAGCAAGCCTCAAACCAAATTCCACCAGATGCCCAAACATTGAGAACACTGAAAGATAGCCACACAACTTGCTCTGTCCTTCGGGGCACCCCACAAATACCTTGTCTGAAACGTGAACCCTGAGGTAGAGGCATATTCTGACAGCAAGAATTTTCTGTCAAGGTCCCCTCCTAAGTGGAGGCACACAGGCTAAATGGAGTTCTAGAAAAAGGAGGTCATTTAGAAAGTGCTGGTTGCTAGGCTTGCTAGGTTCTTATAATTTATGCAAAGGTGGAGGTGCTATACAACCTTCCAGCCAATCACATATCTTGAACACCACTCATTTCATCACTGAAAAGTTATTTGCAACATTGTTTATAATAATTAATATATCCTTTAATGCAGATTTAGAAATTGATATTTAAAGCAATTGCTGAGGCCATTTCTAGAGCATGGCATTTTCATTAGGGTGATTTAAATATTGCCTAACTGCCCCCTAGAGTGTAGATGGAAGCTAAGCTGCACGGTCAGTTAACATGTACATCACACAGTTTATACGGAAAGTTAACTAGAGACAGTGAAACAGATGGCATGACAGGCACCCAGTATGGCTCAAGTTTTGCTAGCAAAGAGGGGAGTAGATCGAGATGAGGCTGCTGGAGTGGGAAGGGGCTAAACCTCATAAGCTACCTTAAATAATTTGCATTTATTTCAAACTGCACTGAAGGATTTTAAACAAAGAGGTAACATAATCTGATTTGGTTTTTAAGAGCTCATGCTGGTGCTTTGGGAAGAATGGGCCATAGAGGAGGGAGAGTAGAACCAGAACATTCTAGATGTTCAGATAGAAGTAATAGCATCCACCCAGCTTGATGGCAGTGCGGATGGAGAAAAGTAAGCTGTATTTTGGAGGTAGAGACATAAGAATGATGACTGGATGAGAGTCTGGAATGGGAGTGAGGGAGAGTTTGGAATCAAGGATGATTCTGAGTTTTAGCTAATGTACCTAATTATAGAATGGTATCTTTTACTAATATGGAGGAGACTAAGAGGAAAAGATTTGGTAATAGAGTGAAAAAAATAAGGTAAAAGAAGGATTCCACTGTGTACTTAAAAACAGGGAATATGAACTGGTCTTATTTATCTGTGTGTTCACCAGCATGACCTTGGTAGGTGCTTAGTGCATGCCTGAGGAATTGAAGAGCACAGATATGCTACTATTTTTGTCATTTATCTCAGTGTTTAAGCTCTCACTCACCCCCTTCCCCTTTATCTTACTCCCCACCACCCCCTTTCTTCTTCTCTTTCTCCTGCTTCTTCTACTCTCTCTCTCTCTCTCTCAGATTCTACATGGTGGCCCAAATAATCAAAGACAAGATGAATCAATAGCATAACGCACTTTAGACAGAAATAAAGATTCTCTAAATCATGAGGACTTGGCTTGAGTTGGCAGGGTGATACCAACAAGGAATTAAAAGGAAATGAGCTCAGTGATCAAGTATGGAGTCTGGATAAAAAGATGTAGACCACGAATTCCCTTGTCTCTGAGATGGCCTCCTGTTGCACTTGAAGTTTCCACCAGCTCTTTGCAACTCTGATAGATGACACCATCACAAATGTCACCATCCCTGTGGGTGGATGTGATGATGGTTTCCTCAACTGCAGAATGAAGGGGTTGGATAATCCCAAAGACTTGAAAGGCTCCTCTCAGATCCATCACATCTACCTTTATTTGCAAATGTCTTCCAGAGAACCAACAATACAACAGCACCAGCTCTGGAGACTTTTCTGGTAAGGCTTCATGCAGTAGACTGAATAGCACCAGACCTTTCTGTAAAAAATAACAGAAGTTGGGGAGAAGCAGAAAAGGATCTATACTGGACTTCCCTGGTGGGGAGACGAAGCTCCCTGCCAATTCAGTGGAAAAGGGTTTGATACCTGGCCCAGGAAGATCCCACATACCGCAGTGCAACAAAGCCCGTGAGCCACGACTGCTGAGCCTACATGCCACAACTACTAAAGCCCGTGCACCTAGAGCCCGTGCTCAGCAACAAGAGAAGACACCACAAGGAGAAGTCCGTGCACCACAACGAAGTGTAGCCCTCGTAAGCTGCAACTAGAGAAAGCTCGCATGCAGCAACGAAGACCCAACACAGCCAAAAATAAATTATAAATAAATAAATAAACACACAACCCAATTAAATAAAAGGATCTATATTTATATATCATTTCTGCAGATGGAGGAAACTCTTATTCTTGCTTTCATTTGGAAAAATATTACACTCTTTTCTGTATTTCTTTATAGTTCACCAAAGAAAAGAGAGAATAGTACTCTATGGTTTACTTAATTCTGAAGCACAGTTTAAGAGTTTTCAAGAAAGAAAAACCTACTGAAAGCCTCAAAAGTAAATTAAAGTAAAAAATTTATCCATGCTAGTCTCATAACAGCAGATTTCCCAGAGCTGTTCACCATATTAAATTATATATAGCACCTTTTGCCTAGGAAGGGAAATAGATATAGCCCTTTACCAGAAAGAAAACTTTATGCTGAGCAGATTATGCATATTCATGTAGTCCAGACCATCTAACAAAATATGTTATCATATTCCTCCATTAAATCACTAATCTATCCATAACTAAAATTGAGTCCAATTTGGTCCCAAGCCTCCTGATAGCCAATGCAAAGCAAACACAGAATTGGCTACAAAATATTAATTATGACAAAGAAGGAGGCATATCATTTTGGAACGACAGTAAATACCTCCTTTAAATAGTGCGAGGCTGCGAGGAGCAGTGAACGATTCAGCAGTAGTCAGTAACCTTCTCACTCTTGCCTCGGCTGGCTGTGACACTTCGTATGGCTGTGTTCTTCACCAAAAGTCAAGGGTAGCCTGTTAAAACCCAATTCATTGAAGGGTTAGGGCAAAACAGACCTTGGGTGGTGCCACTGACCCCAAGCATAAAAACAAAAGACCTAGAATGTCTGATACAGAGACTATGATCCATATGTGACTTAAATGTGACTGGTCTGAATTGAAATGGGCCATAAGCATAAAATACACACCAAATTCTGAAGCCTTTATACAGCAAATAAAGGAAAAAAGATCTCAACATTTTTAATATTAACTATGTGTTGAAAAGATATTTTGGATGTATTGGGTTAAATAAAATATATGATTAAAATTAATTTTACCTGCTTATTTTACTTTTTTAAAAATATTGCTACTAGAAATTTTGAAATCATAAAATTGTCTCATATTTGTGCCTTGCATTGTATTAATACCAATGGAAAGTGCCAAGCTAGAGGGATGACCTTGCCACTTTACCTTGGATGTGTTGCTTTCTCTCCCTGCCCATCTTTTTCCTTATCTGTGAACTGAGGAATCCTGATACCCATTTCCAAGGGTTAAGTGGACTGGCTTGTATAAACTGCCTAACATGTTGACTGACACGTTGTAGGAGGACACAGAGTCTTCCTTCCCTACTTCTCAGCCCAGAAGCCTACATTTGGGGCTGAAATTGGGAAAATGACAATTTTCTGGCTTCTAAATGGCAATAGTCCTGCTAAAAGATCTGCCTGTAAACCTCCTTCCCCGAGGCCTGGGGCTATTTTCTCTGCCTTGAGGCAGTGCAGTACTCTGTGATTTCAGTGTCTCAAGACAGATCACTCTGGCCCCTGCAGAATAGCCAGCATGATGACAGAGAGGGCCTGTTTATAGAAGAGAGGGCTAGAACACTACTCAGGGACTTTGTTTAAAATTCTTTTTGTAACCACACAGCTCTCTGTTTGGGTTTGCTGTTCTCATTAAATAAATATCTGGAGAGTCTTTAGGGATCACCTCAGATATGTGTGACCGGGGTTTTTAAGATAATGAACCACACTCTTGAGTCAAACTCAGTGGATTCCCAATTCAGCTTTTATGAGTCATTGAAGGATGGTCAAGAGGGGTCGGGAAGGGATGCAGTGAAGTTCTTCCCAACGAGACCAAGAGAAAGGGACCCTTGTAGAGTTACATGCAAGGTTCCTACCCACCAGTTCCTTGCATAAATTTCTGACAGACAGTGTTTAGGTCAGTGAGAAGGCACAGGGAGGAAGAGAAAGACAAGACATATGATCTGAAAGGACAGAATTGGAGGGAACGAGAACATCTTGTTAACTTGAAGTCGGCCTGAGACGCTGCTTCATGGTTTGAGTGAACATGTGCCAATTATTTACGATTAGCACAGCAACATAAATTTATATGTTTTTTTTTTTAATAATTTGAAATAATGATGATGCAGGAATATTTGGTGACCTAAATTTGACCCTCAGCAAGTCTAAGTCACTTTTAACTCAAACATTCCTGAAAGGAGATAGAGGAAATAGGGAAAAATACTTGGGGTAAAAGGAGCCTTCCTTTTTTAATTAATAAACTTTAGTTTTCAGAAAAGTTTTAAGTTTATAAAAAATTGAACAGAAAGTACAGAGTTCCCATATATTCCTGCCCTCCCTCTATTTTTAACACCTTTGTATTAGTGTGGTACATTTGAAAGCATTAGTACACTATTTTTAACTAAAGTCCATAGCTTACATTAGGGTTTATCCTGTGCTGTACAGTTCTATGTGTTTTGACAAATGCACATGTCCTTTTCCCCTAATACAATAGGATACAGAATAGTTTCACTGTCTTAAACATTCGCTGTGCTCCACCTATTCATTCCTCTCCTCTTCCTCTACTCCAAAACCACTGACCTTTTTACTATCTCTACAGTTTTGCCTTTTCTGAAATGTCATATAGTTGGAATCGTACCGTTTGTAGCCTTTTCAGACTGGCTTCTTTCACTTAACCAAGTACTTAACGGTTCCTCCAGGAGGTCTCTTTTTTAAAAGATCAAGAAAATAGTGCCTTTCAAGAGAGATGAGGAGCATGAGAATAAATAAAAGGAAAATTTTAGGCTGTGCTATTGTTTTTGGCTCCCAGTGTCTGAGAGACATACAGGACAAACCCACTCTGGAAGAGGAGATCCTAGGATAAAAGGAGTAACGTTGGCATGAGGTGAAGGGTATGAGCACAAATAAACACAGCACACACCATGGGAAAATAGGGCTGGAGAGCAGGGGAACCTTGAGTTTGTCCACAAAGAATATAATCCAATTGTCCAACAGGATGGTAGCTACAATTTATCCTGGGGGCAGGAATATGAGACGACACCATTTAGAGTTATTACTCTATTACTTTGTTTTTTTCTTGTCTAGTTTAATTCAATTTTCAATCATTGACTCAAAAGGATAACTTGGCTCTACCATGAGTCAAACTGATTTACTTTTCTAGACAGGTTTTTGTCCATTGATATCTTTTTCTAGAACAACATACTCTAGCTCATTTTCATTAGAGGATCCTCACTGTAACACAGAGGGATCTGCCTTAAATGTATCCTAAAGACACAAACCTGAAATAATAGTAACATTTTCTTAAGCAAAATTTAATTTGGGGTTTTTCATGTCAGAGAATCCTGATCAGGCCAATGCCAATAGAAGACATGGGTGAAGGAGACCTTTGGGCTGGAGATTAGTGCAACCTGTGAATAGGAAGAGCTGTGGACACCTGTCCTACCACCAAACTACTGTCCATCCTTGAAGACAGCAGTCCTCAGGAAAAGGCCATCGGTTAACCACGAACTAATAGCTATTCTTTTGAACTTCTGGGTCACTCAGTGTCAGTTAAATGGAAGATCCAGGAATCTGACTTGACTGGTAGCACCACCACTCATGCCCTCAACCTCTACTGCAGTCTTTGATGGTCACTCCAGGAAAAAAATCTCACTCTCCAAAGGGTCTTTGCCTAAGTGAGCCAGTGACACACACTCAGATCTCCTCTGAACAACATGCTCAGGAAGCAATGGACTAAAGAGGCAAAATGTTTCCAACCTTCACCCCTTCAGAGTAGTGTCAAATTTGGAGGAAGAGGCAGGCCATCACACCAAACATCATCAGTGAAATCAAATATCCTGGCAGTTTGAGGAAACAGAATTTATCAGGGCTCACCTCAGGAAGAATACTGTACGTGCTTAGAAGGTATATTAAGGCACTTAGGGGCAAGGAGGTGAGATCCTCCTTCTTCCAGGGTTAGGCTTAAGGAACCCTAGATACTTGCTAAGTAAGGAAGATGAGTCCATTTAACTTCAGGTCTTTGATTTGTTGAGCGGAATATGAAAGTCTGGGGCTAGAGTGGAATTACCATGGACAAGAGAAAGGGTTTGTATGCCCCCACCTGGGGTCCCTCTTCTCCAACTCCTTCCTACCTTCACATCACTCAGTCTTCTCTTTAAATGAACTGTGAACAGCATTGGAAGGAGTACCAAATTATTATCTCACTCAGAGGACCTAATCAATTTATCCATTTTCCCAGGATTCCTTAATGTCTGTTCAATCCTGAATGAAGTCAAGGTTCCACATCAAGATCCATCTCCTTGAAAGACAATGCCTTCCAATGCAGGTGGCAGCAACCTGAAGTCAAAGGTTTGCTTCTTCTACTTCCTCCATTTGGAACTTCTCTCTTCCTGTCCTCCGTATCTGCCTGTCTAAACTCTATCTATCCTTTAAGATCCAGCTCAAATGCATCTCCCCCAGCAGGCCTTATCTGGAATTCATTCATCCCTTCTTTGTATACTCATAATTACTTGTATGCAGAAACAAAGGAAGTATGATGAGACTTTAGAACAAGGTACAATGTGCTATCTCTCACTAAAATGTAAGTTCATGAACATCAACAACGTCTTCCTTTCTATCTTTATGTAGGACTCAATCTAGGTACCAAAGGCCACACACAGAAGGTACTAAATAAACATTTGATACTGTTATTGCTATTGATTTAGGGGCTACCTAGAGTGCCATCCATTCTCCAAACTTATCCTTTAGGACCAAAACAATGGTCCACTTCTCTGTGATCCATATCAGACTCCAAGAAGCCACTGTGTGATGTGAGGAGTTCCAGAGAGCCCTGCCCTAGAGAATGTCTACTACTAGACCATGGAGTTGATGTCTGGCTAGCATTCATCTTTCTTCTGGTAACAGCACTCTGGTTTGCCTTTGGGAACATGCCAACCCACACTTAATCCATGTGGTTTAGATGGTGCTAACTCCACATCTCAGTTGTAGAGGTAGAAACATGACCCAGATCTAGCCAGCATTTCATCCCCTTGGGCAGAGTGTTTACTTCTGAGCTGCCCACAAGACCCAAGCCAGGTCATTGAGATGCAGCCCTGGAACTTTTGCTAGAACTCTTGAGACAAAAGGGCTCTTCTTCCATGGTTCTGGGCTCTGAGATGTGAGTCTGGGGCCTCCAACAGTCATTCCGTCACCTCATGGCTAGAGCCTGCCAGAGAGTAATCCTAACGTGAGAAGCAGAAGAAAGCTGACATAGGGTGTCAGGTAGAGATAAAATATAGGAAGCAATATGGGACAAACTTATATTTTAAAAATTGTGGGGTTTTTTCTGTCTCTAAAATCAAATCTAACTAGGTGTCCTTTATTTTTATTTACTAAATATGACAACCTGAGCAGCAGGAAGCCTGGATCTTGGTGACCAATTTTGAACCTCTCCATTACTCTACACCTCTGAACTTCTCAGCTATGTGAAGCATTACCTTCTTGTTTTTGCTTAAATTAGTTCAAGCTGCATTGCAACATAAATTTTCCTCACTAATGTAAAAGTTCTGCCATTTTAAAGACCCATAGGTGTCCTTTTCAAAAAGAAAATATTCTTAGGAAAGAGTCATAGACCAGAGAGATTAATAGCAGGACAAGAAATTTTTGCCAGCTGTTTAGGACATGAAAGGTACTCAGATTGGGTAATACCTTATGCCTGGAGGTAGTAGAAAATAAGCCAAAGACCACATAGCCTAGGACTATAGGCTTCATGGGCTGCGATCAAAAGCGTGTTACCATCACCAGTGTAATCAGTTCTGAGCATTCCTG
>NW_006778097.1:973508-982519 GCF_000442215.2 Lipotes vexillifer | reverse complement strand
ATTCCTGCTTGTCCTCCAAAAAACACTTCACCTCCAAAGACTGTACCCCTACCTTAACTTCTGGGCTATCCACAGGGAAAAAGAGCAAACTCAAATCTCCAACACAAGCCCCAAGGGATGGAAAGAAGCCAATATGTTCTTGCAGTTTGAGGGGGTAGGAGGAAGAAAGAGAGAGGAGGAAGAAGAAAGATTCTTTTCAAAACAGCCCCTGTCACTTGCCATCACCACCTGGGCGAAAGACAAACTGAGGGCAGTCTGGGTGGGAGAGCAAACAGAAAAGTGTCTCTCTGGCACCTGGAAGCAAGCAATCTGATCCAAGGGCCCCAGAGACAGAGCTTGAGGACAGAGCTTTTGGGGGTGGAGGAGGGCAATGAGCTGTGCAGATTCCAAAGCCTTCCCTGCCCTGCCCTGTCTCTGGGCGCCAGCGTGTCAAGTCGCTGCAAACAAACAGCATGGGGAAGGCTGCCAGGAGAAATGACAAGGGTGTTTGGGAGTTCAGGAGGTTTGCACCGATCAGGCTGGGCAGGGCCACTGAAGATCTCCCCCTTCTTTACTTGGATTTCTGCTGTGTTAGCCAGTGCCTTAATTAAGCAACTTCTGTATTGGGGTGCTGGGTTTGGTGGGCATTTTAATTCACTTGACAATATTTTTTCTGATTTTCTTGCACTGCTTTCTGGAAAAATAAGTCAAAACTAGTATCATAATTAGGGGAACAGGAAACAGATGTGGATCCCCTTAGATCACACAGGACATCAGTGCAGAGGAAGAAAGATCTTTGCATCTATGCCATTGTTCCCAAGGCAGGACCTTCTCCTCTCCAGTAATCACCGTGGCAGCTTACAGGTCAACAATGGGGAACCCAGTTTGTAACAATTCTCTACAATTAACTACAACAGAATCAAGTTTTTGTTATTGTTTTCAAAAACTAAAAGTTGTACTGATGGAGATAATATCGAACCCCACAATTAATAAAGAGGGCACTAAAGGCTTTATCAATAGGGTGTTTCATTCAAGTTTGGGCAAGTTCAGGAAATGTCACAATTTATTATTGATTTTGGTATTCTGCATAGCGTGTATTTGTGTGGTTCTTTGAATTCTCCTTCGAACCAGTTATAACTTCTTGCTGGTTCCCTCATTAATTATTGAGGGATATAAGATCTTTGATATGTGTTCCTTTTATAATGTCTGAGAACTGTAGCTTTACTCTTTAACAATGACTTGGCTAAAGAGAAAGCACAGGACACAATGCATCTGTGTTACAAGATACCATCAAGGCAGATTTTTCTCAAAATTATGAAAAAAATAAAAGCTTCGCTTCTGCATCATTACATAGTATTTTCTGCACCCTTATCCTCTTAAGGTGATCCTGATTCCTAGCCCTCTCATTCTCCTCATTCCTCTCCCTGCTAACCCATTCAAACAACCCTCATCCCTTCCCTGGAAAAATTGGTTTTATGTAAAATCTCAGACTTGTCCCTCATCAAGCGTAACTGAGAGATAAGCATTAATGAGTGTCCTTTCCTACAGAACTTTTCTAGCATGTTGCTAGGAGACAAAGCCTGAAGTTTAAGAAAATAATTTCTAAAGGTTGGGATTTCTAGGAGAAAATCTCAGACCATTCTGTGGAAAAGAATAAAAGCTTTTCAGAGGCCCTGAAATTGAATTTGTCACTCTGCCTACGCCCTCCTCTACCCCCTGCCAAAAAGGAATATATTTTGAGTAATAACCTTGAGATGGGCTGTTTACCTATGGAACAATGGCAAGTTATGGAGAATAATTCTGAAGGATAGGGTCCTTGCTGCTAGAAGAATTTTCTTTGAGGTGTAACTCTATATTAAACAATCAAGTAACAGACACACAGAATACACACGTTGAGTACACGAAGTGAAAAAAAATCTGTTACATAATTCACCATGACCATATATTGGGTATGAATGTGGAGAATGGCTGGACGGCAGCATCAACTTTCCATTGCCACCCCTCTGGGACAGAAGATGCTGGGCTTTCAGAAGACCACTTTGACTTTCCCACCCTGGATCACTGTGATCTGCCATCACCAATGGCTATGTTTGGCTACCTGCAGCTAAATCTTCTGAGTTTTCCCACTGAGCACATAGGGGACAAGACAAGCAATATTTTCTGAGAATGAGTGTAATGAGGTTTGATCAGATCAACAGACAAGCTCGTCCCAGGTGCTTCTTCTGACGTGACCCTTCATCACTGTGTAACCTGCCCACTCACCCTCTGATATACAGTTAAATTGCTGAGACAGGCTTTGGGGCTGGCACCAGAAGCCCTCAGAATGCAGTGGCATTGTAGATCAGACTCACCTTCCACCAAGTTTAAATGGGGGAAACTGTCTATAAGGAGACTTCCAGGGGTCTCAGACCAGAACCAGCCTGTGAGTATCCAATCTGGGGTCTTAGATGTGATGAGCTATAGCCAACAAGAACTCAGTCGCCAGCGGTTACCAGATCTATCCAGAGTTATGACTCCATTTATTCCCTTCATCTCACTGCTTCCAACGCTCCCACAGACCTTGTGCAGGACAGTCAGTCTATGGGAAAGAGCCAAAAATTCCTTCATCTGGGGCTCTGCCTCCACAACTCTGAGAACTAAGTGCTAGAGATGATTTGCCTTTCAGAACTCATCAGCCAATCTTTAAAAAGAACGTATGACTGAATGGCAACCACGTGGTTTGACCTTCACCACTCCACTCCCTCTGCCCTCACACCCTCAATTTCCAAATATGGACAGAGTTCATGTGACACTTCTGGAACACATGTGGTTGTACAGTCATATTTAAACAACATCACTTGAAAATGATTTAGTCTAACTCCATCAGAGAGCAAAGGGCAGACCAACAGCTGCTTGATTGTGCTGTTGTCAGAAAAAGAACTAGAACACAGAGCTGGGAGTATTAAGAAACTCATTCATCTGGAAGTCTTTGTCTCTAGTTCCTATCCTGTTTACCTCACTTTAAAATGAAATCATTTAGGATGATGTATATAAAAGTGCCTTAAAAATAAAAATATGAAGCATCTATTACATACTGATCAAATGCTTTATATGAATTATCATATCTAATTCTTGAAGCTGAGGCTTATCTGAAAGTTCAGAAATTTGCCCACAAACACATACATCTATCAGATTCCAAAGCCTCTGTTTCACCAGTGCAGCTATATATCCCCCAAGCTATGTACCTGGTTAGCTCACCCTGACAGCTGATTTAATGCCCTCAGCTTTAGTTCTGGCTCTCTAGTTTAATATGTCTAAATGAGATTAAAAACAACTCCACAGTGTCCCAACACAAACTCCTTCACATGCCTCCACACTCCCAGAAAAAACAACTGCCAACAAGGAGGGAGTGATTCAATGACAAGGTGGGTGGCATTGTGTGAATAAGAAGGAACAAGGCTCTTGCCCAAAGGGCATTTATAGCTCAAAGGCCTGCAGACTCACTTCCTTTCAAACACCACCCATTATATAAAATGTGTCACCCTGCGTGAGCCCCACCAATTCTGAGTCTTTATTTCCCAACCAGGCTGAAACAGCGGGTGTTTAATTATTATTTTTATTACTTCCTGTGTGTCAGCACTTTGATGGATGTTTTCAAACACGTAAGTTCATTTAACACATTATTAGAGACATGCAAAATATTACCCCCATTCTGTTGATATGAAAACTGAGTGCAGTAGAGATCCAACCTTGTATATTCTATATCCCTGATCAGAGCCACTAACCAAGATGCAGAAGGCAATGAAAAACCTGGCTTCTTTTCCACCTTGTCTAGGTGTTGACAACATGTGTGTCTTGGTCGATGGCCAACCTATTTGACCTGAGTGCCCTCCTGGTTACTGAAGGAAGTTTCTACATGACTGTAGTTCCCTAAGCAGGTTGCACAGCATTTCTCTCCCTTTCTAACAAGCTGATGTCACTTCTCTGAGTGATGCTTTGTGGTATATGAGAGGGCTATATCACATAACTTTTAGGCATCTATTGTTTCACTACATAAGTCTTAGGCTAAAAGGAATTTCAGGGGTCATTTAATAAAATAATACCATGCATTGAATCTTTGAGGCTTTATAACACTTCACCATTTCTAAGCACTTTTACGTGCATTAGTTCATTTGATCCTCACCACTCTAGAAATTGTGTAGGAACAAACTGGAAGAGTTTTATAAGGATTCAATGGGAAAATGTATAAGCACCTAACATAATGCCTGGTATATAATACATGCTTGATGAATTTCACCTTTTATTACTGTTAACACTTTGAAATTGGTAGGCAATGTGGTCCATTTTCTATCACACTCTCAAGAATCTTCAGAGGATGGAGAATCCTGAGTTTTCTTCACCTCTCCTTGCCCTTCAATTTGCTTATTATCTTTGCTTGTTTCCAGGTGATAGGTAAAACTCATGTTGTTATGTACTAGCATTCTCTAGTCAGACTTGCATCACATTAGGATAAGAAATTTCTCTCCAGCCTGAAAACTGGGGAAGGTCCAGTGTTTTCATGGCTGACAGATCTGAGAAGTTGACATTGGGGTCTGTTGCTCATGATGGCCTTTGGAATGTTCAGCCAGCAGCTTTATAGCATTAGGTCAGGTTGGACAATGGGGTATTCTGCTGGAATGAGCTCTCAACTGGGATCTAGGAGCCAGAATTTAAAGGCTTCATCTTCCTCTACTGAGTCACTGAAGTCTTCCCTGCATGAGTTCTTGCCTCTTCAAAACAACCTGCTTCTGCTTCACTCATGTATAATTATAAAGCTTCACTGCATGAAGCTGAAACACCCCAGTATGTGACCTTATTTGAGGATAGGGTCTTTACAAAAGCAATCAAGTTAAAGTGTGGTTATTAGGGTGGGCCCCAATCCGATATGACAGGTGTCCTTTACAAAAAGGGGAAATTTGGAAACAGAAACACACCCAAAGGGAAGACAGTGTGAAGAGACACAGAAAAAAGATGGCCATCTACAAGCCAAGGAGAGAAATTTGGAACAGATTCTTCCCATACAGCCCTCAGAAGGAACCAAACCTGCAGACACCTTCATCTTGGGTTTCTAGCTTATAGAACTGTGAGAAAATAAATTTCTGTTGTTTAAGGAACCCAATCTGTAGTACTCTGCTATGGCAACCCTAGCATGAAAGGAAGCAGGAATATCTTCCTAGCCCACAGGAGCCAGGATTTCTGGGAACTTAAAACACAGACCCTCTCTTTATTATGACCTGAAGCACAAGCTGCTAAAAAAGAGCCACATCTGGTGAACAGGCTTCCATGACCAAGTTGAGTACTATTGATGCAGAAGGTTTTAAGACTCCTTCTCCTACTTCCTTCCCCAATATGCACTTTTCTTAGCCAAGAACATAAATGAATAATGACATGTATACTATGGAAAGTTCTGTGGGTTTTACTCTTTCACCATGGATCTGCCATATGTTTATCTGCATACAGATGTTGGAACTTTATTTTCTGATCAATTATGAGCTCTTAAACAAAGCTCCTAGCACAAGAAAACTTAGAGATGCTCTAATCCCACCATTTCAATTTCTAGGTAAGGATACAGGGACCCAGAGAGCAGAAAAAGAGAAAGCAATTCAGCAGGTTGATAAACCCTGGCCGATGTCCTAACTCCAAGTCCAAGGTTACATCCTCTACATCACATTAGTTTTCCTTCACAGAAATACTTTTTAGTATGGGAAATCTGATTAAATTCTCCCTTACCCTGTATAGGATTCCCTTTATTTACTCCCTCTTTGGTGGTTAAGGAAAAAGATAAGGCCTTGCCCTAGAATGAGGGACTCTGAGGTCATCTAACACCTCTACAATACTTTTATCAAGTGGTTTGCTAGTCTCTGATTAAACACTTTCAGAGATGAGAAACTTACCATTTCATTTCAGACAGCTCTAATGATGAGAAATTCCTTAAAAGTGAACCAAAAACATGCCAGGATCAAGAAGGCAGGGACTTTTTTTTTTTTTTTTAAGTTACTTAGCTTGAGCTGATGCCCAGGGCTTCTGGTCTGCCAAAGTCTCTGCGATGATCACAATGGTTCAGATGACACCTCCCTTCTATTGGGAGAACTCCCTTCAGGGTGGTAGGACTTGGTGCCCAGCTAGCTGAGAGGACACTAAAAATGTCCAGTCTTTTGGGAAACAAGACAAAAAGAGTAACAAGGAGTAGTGATTTCAATTTCAAAGAATCTACAAAGTGTGTTGAGTTGAAGAGTGGGATTCTGCCATAAGGAGAAGCATTAGCTTATTTGTGAGGAGAAAGTAAGGGGGCACCCAGGGCATAGCTGTGACCTGCTCAAGTCTGCTCCATCCTACATGCTGAAAGCTGCCCCTGATCCTGGCCACTGGCCCTTGAGGGAGTGCCACTGAAGGAGACGAGGCATGGGGGAAGGGCGACAGATCAGGTGACATTTTATAGCTCTTCCACCCAGAGAATTTCTCATGGGTACCATTCTGCCCCTCCTTTACCAATAGTCATTGATGGTCATGCATGGATGGAGCTCTAAATACTTTAAGGGTAGCTTGCTGAAGTCAGGAAACCTGGCTTTATAGTCCCAGACTTGTGAGCTAGGACAAGTCACTGAATTTCCATGGACATTGTGTTTCTTATTGGTCTAATGAGAAGACTGAAGTTAGGAGAGAGCATGGCATTCTATAGGGACGCACGTCTAAATATCTCCACTTCCACTGATTCAGGGGAAATGTTTGATAGACAAGTTAGAGAGAATAAAACAAATTCTGGGTTGGAATAAAACAAAATTCTTCACTAGGAAAAGCTGATTTGGACTGTTACTTTTAATAGTAAATAACTGCTACCATATATTGAGTGATTACTGAAGTGCCAGGCTCTGCTCATCTCATTTAACCCTCCCAAGTTCCTGTGTCCATCAAGAGATGAATGTATAAAAAGATGTGGTGTGTATATGTATATGTACATTATAAATTGTTAAATGAATGAACTGGTTTCATGGGCTTTAAACAAATAAAAGTTACCGTGTAACAATGCCAGTTACTTTACATACGTTGTTTTAAATCCTCATAATCCCTCTAGGTTCTTTTAACTTCTTTTTACAAAGGCTCAAAGATTAAGTGACTTGGCTAAAGCTTGCTGGGTAAGTAAGCTCAGGTATGCTTGACTCCCTCACTGCCTACATTTTAGTAGACCTTCTTGCAACCTGTTACCATGTGCTCTATGTTCTGACTCAGAAATCCTTAATCTGAAGTCCATGGAATTTGCGATGGATTTCAAGAATTCTTGTGAATCCCATGAAATTTTCAAAAGATAAATTTTAAAGAAAAGGTGAAATCATGACTCTTCTACATATATAAAATGATCACATGTCAAAGATTTTATTTAAGCAATTAACCAGGGAACTAGCCAAGTGTTAAAAACCAGGAGTTTTTAACTCCTGGTTAAAAGGAGTTACTCAAAAACTCCTTTTCAAAGGAGAACTCAAAAATTAGACAAGCACAAGTACAAGCAATCAGGAATGTTGAAATGAATTTGTTAAAATAGGTTGCAATACTAATCAAGGCAATAATTGCAAGACTGATTTCCATTATTGTTTTCTACAACTTACACAATTGTAAAATAGCTCAATGACGATGAAAGGCAGAGATAACCTGGAACAGTGAGCTAGACAAGACACCACATATATGTGTGTGTGAATATATATATATATATATATATATAAAATGGGAAATTACTCAGCCCTAAAAAGAATGAAATTCTTCCATTTGCAGCAACATGATGGACTGGATGGACCTAGAGAATATTATGCTTAGTGAAATAAGTTAGGCAAAGAAAGATAAATACTGTATGATATCACTATATGTGGAACCTATAAAATAATACACACAAATGTATATAGCAAAACAGAAACAGTCTCACAGAAAACAAACTAGTGGTTACCAGAGGGGAGAGGGGAGGGAGAAGGGGCAAGTTATGGGTATGGGATTAACAGATACAAATTGGTGTGTATAAAACAGATAAGCAACAGGGATATACTGTATAGCACAGGAAATCATAACCATTATCTCCTGATAAATGTTAATGGAGTACAATCTGTAAAAATACTGAATCACTATGCTATACACTTGAAACTAATATAATATTGTAAATCAAACATACTTCAATTTAAAAAATAAAATAAAAATAGAGGGTGAAAAAAACAATGTTTCACGTTTTGCAAGAATATATACAAACAATACACATTAAACATATGAGGAATGATTGCCTATGGAAATTTGGTGTGTGGGCAGAGAGAGGAATGAATGAATGAAGGTAGGGACATAGCAGGATGTAAAGAAAAATATTGTCAAAGTCCCTTCCAAAAAGTAATAGCATTTACGTTAAAAACTACAGTATAAGAGAGTGGCCATTTTTCCATACCATTTCCAGTAGTGGATGTTATTGAACTTTAAAGTAATTTTTCCAAGTTGATGGTTATTATTAAACCTAAATTTTTTTCCAGTTTGATACTTGGGGTTGCATTTTTCCGTGATGAGTGGGGTTGAGCTATTCCTTTGTCTTTTTCTGTAACTCAGGATACTGTCCACACCAGAAATGTCTTTTGATCCTCAGGGGGTTGACAGACCTAACAGGACAACGTCTTAGATTAACAGGTCTTCTGCTATCCACAAGAATGTCACATGGCCAGTGACCACACAGTCCAGAATGAAAATGAGTGTGGGTGCCATGGTCACCTCCAAACCCTCTCTCCAGCTTTTAAGCCACCGGCTAACGACTGGTGACCCCCAAATCTTTCCAAACCAAGAGCCCATCTGTGCTTGGTTGGTAACCTCAGCTGCATGTTCAGAACATTTCCAACACTGTCAAATTCATTCACACTTAATACATCAAAAAAGCACTGCTCTCTCTGCACTGAGTTAATGTTGTGGAGCTGTTTCCATGAGCCCTTTTTGTTTAGCTGGGCTTTTTTTAAACCTTCCCTTCCACCTCTCCTCCTCCTCTTTTTTTTTTTTTTTTTTTT
>NW_006778097.1:953973-973498 GCF_000442215.2 Lipotes vexillifer | reverse complement strand
CCCCCCCCCCCCCCCCCCTTTTTTTTTTTTTTTTTTTTTTTTTGGCTTTTCTTGGAAGAAGTTGATTCTTTGCCAAAACTAAATGAAACTCCGGCTCCAAGTTCAACTCAGAATTTACTGGCTGATAAATTAGAAGTGGGCTGTGGGTTGTGAAGGTGGGAGGAAAGTGGATGGGGGAGGCACGCTTTCCTTTGGGAGCAAGTTCAAACTTGGAATCAGAAGCTATTAAAGTGTCTGATTTGCGCTGAATCATATGGGGCGGGAGTCAGGGGATGGTGCTGGCTACCTGCCAGCCACACACACTGCCCAGCTTGATGGACGAGCCTCCAAAGGAACTACAACAGGATTATAATTTCACCAACATTTGAAATATATCATGAGAAGCCACGTGTATGACACTGAAGAAAGCCACACCTCCAGGGTCTCTTGTGTTCCTCTATCTAACCGGCACCTGAGTTTTCGTCTTTCTTTCTTGGGCCCCAGACTCTCATTCAATTTCTTACCCAGACTTCACCCACTATGATCCTTCCTCTCACCTTTCCCTCCCTCCTCCAGCTGAGTCTTTCTAGAAACTTCTTATTCAACAAGAGGTGAGGTGGAACCATGGAGAAGACTCTAAGCTTTGAGGAGTTGAGAGGAGACTCTTTCCTAAGAAGAAGATGATGATATTAACTCACCTAACATTGAAAGCAGTCTTATAAGGTAGATAATGTTATCTCTATTCTTATAAAGAATCAAAGCAAAAGAACTTAAGCAACTTCTCCCACGTAACAGAGATAGTGAGTGCAGAGCTGGAATTCGAATCTAGGATGTTTGTGCTCTTAGCCTACAACTTCTGCCCCTCTTTCAAGTGCTCTCATCTCTTCACGGAAGTACTCATCATCTCCCAAAGAATACCTTCTCTCTCATGTTCCTGAGACTTGGTGTTTTCAGTTCTCTCAAAAGGCAGAGAAGTGGAGCAAAGAACAGGTCATTCCAGGTCTCTAGCTCCTTCCATGCCTTTCCTTGCTCAAATTCTACTTCAAAGATCATCCAAACATTCAATCACTCCCTTTTCTCTCCCAACACTTTATTATGGAAAATTTCAAGCATGAAACACCCATGTATGTACCCACCATCTAGATTCTACAATGAAGATTTTGCTGGTTTTTTATCATATCTATCTCTTCATACCTTTATTCATCTACCTGATCCATCTAAATTTTTGGTGCACTTCAAAGTAAGTTGTAACCATTATCACATTACACTTCTAACACTTCTGTGTTCCCCTCCTTTTTACTTTATGCAAAATAAGAATCACAGTTACCAATTATTGACTGTTTACTCTGTCAGGCACTGTGCCAAGCACCTTCTGTGTATTACATAATTTGATTCTATTGGTAATCATATGAGGCAGGTGCAATTACACTCTCATTTTACAGATGAGAGGAAATGAATTATAGAGAACAAGGGCTGCAGCCAACATTTATTTAATGCTTTCTATGTACCGTGGGCCATGCCAAGTGCTTGTCATCCATTATCTCATTTAATCCTTACAACAACCATATAAGATAAATATTATTCCAGATGAGGAAACTGAGAGTTGGAGACTAATGTTCTGCAACCTATTAAGCATTAGAACCTGGGTTTGAATCATTCTGACTCCACTATGCTCCACTTGCTCCCATCTGCTCACATCCTACTGTCACATCTCTTTTTCCTACTGCATTTTAATTTTTTTCCTCTATTCATGTTTTGCATCAGACCATGTCCTCTCACAGGAAAGAGTCACATTTTAGTCTTCTTAGTCTCAGGTCCTCAGTCTGATACAAATAGGTACTTTGTAAATGTTTCCTGAATGGATTCATAACACTGAATAGTAGTAACTGAAAGCCCCATGTCTTAGAACCAGTAAAGTATTGCTAAGTTCATGACTAGTCTAGAAAAAGCAATGGAAATCTTGAAAGCTGATTCAGATGCTTCTGCTGGTCCCCTGAAGCTTTCTTTACATCAGTAGAACCTGCAACTCATCAAAGGCTCCCCACTTCATGCAGTCTGGGTGACCTGAAGGATGGGTTGGTAGCCTAGACCATGAGTGCTCTTGCTTGCCCAGGCTGGAGCACACATCTGTGCTCTTTGATTCACTGAGCATCTTTTATGTGTCCCATACATGGAGGACACCAGGCTACGTGCTGGGGAAGACATAAATGTAAGACATGCAAAGAATTACTTAAGAGTTCCTACTCTAAGCAGGGCACAGTAAAGACAAGAACACTCACCACTAGAACAAAGGCTATGATTGGGTACTTCCTAAGAAAGAGACAAGTCTAGTTTTAAAGGACTTCCAAGGAAGGACAAATCAGATTCCGGCATGGGGAGAAGACTCGGGGAAGGCCTGATCAAGAAATTTTGTCATCTGGGATGGGCACAGTTTTCAACAAGCAGAAGCATGGCAGAAATGAGAGAGTAAGAGTGGGAAATACAGTCCTGTGATGCTCCAATTGCCAATCAAGTTGAAAACAGACCCAGGAAGTCCAAGTTATCCCATGCAGGGCTGGAAAACAGGCAACACTGAGGCCAAACTCAATCATCACGTATGTTTATTACCAAGTACAGCAGTACCATGGACGTAGTGGTGACCACAAACCTGACTTTCAGGTAGAAGCTCATGCAGTAGGTTGCCCAGGATCCTACCTGGTATTGAGATGCAACAAAAGGCACAGTGTGGGGAGAGAAGATCCTGAAGGACCACCTCAAATGTTATGTCCCAGGCACCAAACACGGACTGTGCAATGTTCAAAGTTCTTTACTATATATCACTTCATTTGATGCCCATAACAAGATGTGAGAGCTGTTATTAGTCCTAGCTTTTCAAATGAGGAAACTGAGGCTAAGAAAGCCTGAAGACTCACCCAAGGTCAGATGACCCGGGAGAGACAAACCATTGACTCCAAATCCAGTGTTCTAGGAGTTAACTCTCAGGACGGAATAGGAAGATCATGGTTTTGGAAATGGTTATGGCATGTCAGAGATAACTTCCTTTCTCCAAATCTGAGTACTTCACAGTCAGTCTGTGTTATTAACTGCCACTACTGGGGTTATAGAGTAAAAAAAAAATCTAAGAATTTTGAGAAGTTAGTCAAGCCTGACATTGGGCAAAACTAGCCACTCAAATGGAGTTTACTCAAGAACACCTTGTGATAATGCTTTGTGGTTACAAGTGCAGGCTCTGAAAGCAAATTTCCTGGTTTTGAATCCCATCTTACTACCTACTGGCTGTGTGACCTTGCGTAATGACTTCACCTCTCTGCGCTTCAGTTTCCTCATTTGTATAATGAAGATAATAATTGTACCTACACATGCAGCTGTTGTTAGGATTAAATGCTGTTTTACATATAAAAAAGCCCAGGAGAGGGACTAGGTACATAATAATTGTCCTACAAAAGTAACTTGATGTGTCATTTATATCCCATTTTACAACTTTCATTAGGCACTTTAAGGTTTCAAAGAACGGAGACCTGTTCAGATGACCTCAGAGGACTGGTGTTTATTATAAAGATATGTGGCATAAACAAAGTCCAGGAAACTCCACAGCTGCATGACCAGGCCTCAGAGATCTGGGAAATCATTCTTCACCTTTTAGGCTATTGCAGCCATAACAGGTCATATGACCAAACACAGTTTGTCTGCTTGTCGCCAACTTTACTGCATGCTCCTCACTTTTTCTCCTTTCCATCTTTTCCTCCTTTTGTCAATTGAATAAATTGTGTTCCTCAGGCCATGGTTATTCTCTATATTATTTATTTACTTTATCCCCTTTCCTGCATCCTAGTCTTTTTTTCCCCCACCCCTTAAGCAACCACTCTGATTTGCATTTAGTGTGTATCTTTTGGTTTGTACCTGTTCTTGTAAAACATGCATTTTTTTTTAATGCATGTACTTTTCATCTTGAAAAATGTTACTTTGTTATATATCTCTTTCCATTTCTTATTTTTTTCACCCTTCACTATTTATAAGTTCATCCATATTATTAGAAGTTCCTCTGGGCTGTTCATCTCACGTTGCTTGGTTGTCCATGACATATACCGACCATACATTGCCTATCTAATCTCTGCTGGTGCATTCCCAGATTGCTGCCAACTGCCAGTCACTACAAACAACACAGTCATGAACATCTCCACACACATCCCCTTATGGGCCTATATGAACTCTTGGGAAATATGAGTAGCATTCATTTTAATTTGACTAAGTTTTGTCAGATTTGCTCTGTTTCTGGCAGCACCCTCAACAGCAGTGCATAAATCCACTCCAAATCATTGGCATCTTGCAGCTTTCTAACTTTGAATAAATGGCTTCTCAGTCATTCTCCAATTTCCACAATTCTGCTTCTTTCAGTTGCTGCTTCTGCTTTAATTCTCCACCATCCCCAACCCTGCTCCCTTGCACTGCAGCCACCTGCTCTTGTTCTTTCTCTAATCTCCTGCACACTCTGCATGGTTTCTTCTTACTCATGGCTTCTATAGCTTTCAGGAGCAATAGTGTCTTTTGGCCTCCTTGTCTTTCTGTTTTACCTTCAAATACACTGACTGGGTCCCTCAGTCATTAACCAGTCTGGTGCACTTCTGTGTAGCAGAGTTCTGCCCCTGGGCCACCTCTCTGACTATCATTGGCTCAGACATCTATCCCTGGTCCAGTTGGATGTCTCCATTGTTCTGAGGGTCACCTGGTATATACCTTATTGACCTCTAGGAAAGGGAATATCTGTTGCAGACTCTTTCCATCGATGAGGGCTATGGATATGGCAGGCATTCAGAGTTTCATGGACTGCCCAGTATACATATTGATTTGCTATCTTATTAAATTATTCAAAATTTACCAATTTTGATGTGAGGTAGCTGCAATTATTCAGGTAGATCATAAATCTCAAAGGTTATTTTACATGTAAACACAGTGGGAAATAATCTTCTAGTTGCCCCTTGTTTATCTTGGGTCCGTCTTTTTCTTCTCCTTACATTCCTTCTTCCAACCCATACACATGTTATTAGAGAAATCCTGTCTTAATCCAAAGGACATATTATTCCCACTGCCTGGAACATTTTTCCCTAACTCTCCTTTTGGCCTGGCTAAAGCAACTCCATTCTTGAGCAGAATTAAATTTCACTTCTCCAAAAAGATCTTTACTGACCTTTACTCTGGACTAAATTTTTCTGCTGGATGTCCCCATCCCCTTCCATCACACACATCACATTTTATTATAATTCAGTGTTGTTTTACCCTACGAGATATGAGCAACCTGAGGATATGGATTGTACCTGTCCTGTTCATTGATGCATTTCTTTTGCTCAAAAAAAGTACTTTGCATCTAGTTAGTATGTGTTCAAAAATATATTTGGGTGATTTTGTTGAAAGATAGAGCAACAACGTTTCCAGGGACTGGGTTTAAATCCAAGTTCAGTTATCAGGTCTGGGACAAATTGTTGTTCCTATATTATCTACCACACAAAGCTTTATGTATGAAAATGATTTTTCACATTGTAAACGTCTACAAAAATATGGCAAAGACACTGGATAGGTAAAGATCATTAGATAATGTTATGTTTATTAAGAGGAATGCAAGTGCCAATTACTTGAGTAAGAGAATTAATACTCTGATCCCACTATCATTTCATGAAACAAGGCGACCCTGAAGCTTGTCTTATCTAGATACTTTGTTTTAGTGGAAAGTAAATTAACTGAGAATCTATGATTTATCACTTAGCTATATACCAACAGGGCTAAGAAAAGGGGTCTTCTAGAGCTGTCTCTCACATATCCCAAGACATGTGCCCTTGTGAGAGGAAGCACCATCCAGCTGCACATGGTCTCTGAATGCTTACAGCAGTCAAGCAGCTTCCTCTTTGGCTACTGCCAAGCCGACCTTGGATTCTAGCTTCCCACAAGCCATTATTTCTTAGGTCTGGGACAAATTGTTGTTCCTATATTATCTACCACACAAAGCTTTATGTATGAAAATGATTTTTCACATTGTAAACGTCTACAAAAATATGGCAAAGACACTGGATAGGTAAAGATCATTAGATAATGTTATGTTTATTAAGAGGAATGCAAGTGCCAATTACTTGAGTAAGAGAATTAATACTCTGATCCCACTATCATTTCATGAAACAAGGCGACCCTGAAGCTTGTCTTATCTAGATACTTTGTTTTAGTGGAAAGTAAATTAACTGAGAATCTATGATTTATCACTTAGCTATATACCAACAGGGCTAAGAAAAGGGGTCTTCTAGAGCTGTCTCTCACATATCCCAAGACATGTGCCCTTGTGAGAGGAAGCACCATCCAGCTGCACATGGTCTCTGAATGCTTACAGCAGTCAAGCAGCTTCCTCTTTGGCTACTGCCAAGCCGACCTTGGATTCTAGCTTCCCAAAAGCCATTATTTCTTAGAATCATAGACTCATCAAATTCTCTAGTGTTTTTTTTTTTTTTTTTCTTTCCTCTGTGCCTCTTACTGATCCAGTTCTTCCCACTGACCTATGAAGGAGTAGCAAAAGGAGATACACATACTGGGTCAGAGCTTTCATGTGCTATGATACAATATGTACCCCACTTCCTGCCATCCCTCATCAGATAGCTGTGGAAATATCTGGGGTATTCAAATGCTAGACCTCTGATTTCCAGGCAAAGTGAAGTTGTTCCCCAACATACACATGACTTCCCAGTAAGAAGAATTATAATATTTATATTTTTTGTAGTGGCTACAGGAATTAGAAGCAGTAACAAAAACTAATCCTAATAAGGAGTCCTTTGTGCCTAGCTGTTATAAAACAGGGTTTTTCACAAGTATTTACTCTCTCTGCAGAATGAAGCATTGAAGTGCAAAAGTTTACCCCAAGCATGCCCACTGCTTTTCTTTAAACCTTCCAAAAGACACACAAGCCTCTTATTTTTCAGGGTCTATCTGGCTATAAATTGCAATCGACATTAATTTATGAAAACAAATGACACCAGCCTACTCCACAACATTTTGAAATGGGAGAATTAGGCAGGGCAATAAAACAGGAATAAAATAAAAACACTCACTCAGACCCCATAGCTGCCCTGGCAATATTCCAAGCCACACAAAGACCCTGAGTATCTCTATTCCAATACATTTTGCTTTTGCAAAGTTACAGTTATTTGATAACAAGACATGAAATTAGCTCTTTGTCACAGAGAGTGGCAGGAAATTAAGCACATCCAAGTCTTTTCCCCTGTGACTGGAATCACCATTCCATCTGCAGAGTATACATCAATGGTGAAAACCACAGAGAGAAAAGAAATTGGATCATCAACACTGGCTGATGATGTAGCTAGTGGTTTCATCTATTTTCCCTAGGACCTGTGGAACTTATTTTGTTCCTGGGACTATTATCCAAGATTTGGGGCATGGAACTCTAAGGAAAGTCAAGAGCGTGGTTTATAAGCATGAAAAAGGAATTGAGGCAATTTTGACCTCTTTATTATGGCATCTTTATTTTTTGGCATTAAGGAGACAAAATGTCAATACATTGTGCCAACTAAGATACCATAAGAATGATATGAAGAGAAAGGGCTTCACAATGTGTCTGTGACTCTACACAAGGCAGCTGACCTCTCTGGGTCTCCGTTTCTTTGGATGCATGAAACTTTTGCTTCTAAGTTTTTCAGTCATGAACACCAAAGGTAGTAAAACACACATATATACACAACAAGAATATTTGGAGTTCTGGGAGACAATCAATTGGCACAACTTTAAAAACCATTTTCATTTTAAAAGGCTACATTTAACATAAAACATTTAGATGGAGGCTGGAATAGGGGCTACAGACTCTTCCTCTAGACTCTGCCCCATTGAGAGAAAAGATACAAGGTTCATGAGACCCAAATGAGGATCAAAGGACCAGACTGTTTATTGGTGAAGAAGGATATATCCAATCAATCTGTGAAAGTAGGATTTGTAGACAACTTTGGAGAATAGGACTTAGACCTTAAGCTTAATGGGGTTTCCTAGCCCAGCTACCTAAATCTTGGTCCTAGGAGCCATCTGTTTAAAGAGCTGATCTGTGAGTCTGACCTGAATCCACCTTCCAGCTAGTTTCAAGGACCACAGGCTTGTCTCTACACCCTGGCACAGCTAGAAAACAGAGAAAGGATGGAGAGCCTCTTTTCCCCCTCCATACTGGGACACTTTGCTCAGGGGAATTTACCACATGTAGTTTACCACAAGGAGAAGACACAAGACCATGAGCCCTCAATTCCCATGGGAAAACACAGAAAAAATACCATGTGTAAACTGTGGGCAACATTTAACACAGTCACTCCACCCACTAGTAAATGTGGTTCAGTAAAGGTCAAGCCCTCACCAGTCAACTTCACTATCCACCCCCATCCCCTTTAGGGAAGAGCAAATAGGCAGTTGGAGGGATAAGACAGAAGTATTATATTCCTTCTCTAAGAGACAAAGAGCAAACGTGGGGAGAGGAATAAAATAGTTTCTTCTCTCAGCTATCGGAAGGATTTTCTAACTGAAGGAATGGAGAAAACAGAAACAACCAGAAAAAGAAACTTTAGAAAGAACTTTCCTCAGAATATTTAAAGACTAGGAGAGAACCATATCATTCTGCGCTTGAGAACAGAGACATATCAAGTGGAACAAAATTCCTAATTTCCCCTCTTGAAATGCATTCATAGTGAGATTTCTCTGATTGATCCCATCTTACAGTCTTCTTGGTTGGTCCTGAAGGATGGACAAAAATTATGAAAACCGAGTTCTCCCTGATCTTCTTCTGGAAGGTGAAGTGATGGTCTAAGGCACCTGTGATATAGAGCCTGAGAGCAGGGTCCTCACCATTAGGGGAAAAGATAGAATGTTATCTAGACTTTCCCAAGACTGACATGAGAGAAATATACAAAATGTGAATCATTCACTTGAGGACAGCATTGGAAGAACAGATGAAAGCTCAGAGAATGCAAGGGGGAGAAAAAATTACAGGAAAAGATTTCCAGAGATACAGAGAACAATTTCTCAGTGAGCCAACTTGGAAAAAACAATTTAAAGGAAGCACATCTTCAGTCTGTCTTTAACAGATGTTTACTAACTCACTGTGGTCCTGGAGCCAGCTGTGGCTGAATAGGGAACATTTTCCATCACAGATCCTTTGTGGTGAAAAAGAATAAAGTTGAAAATGGATGGCACCAGACTGTCCACGATTTATCATTTTAGTCTTGTCACCAAGAATCAAAGAGCCCCATTCAGGGAGGCTAGAGCAAAGGAAAAGGCAAAGAAATATATTTGATATGAATCAGTTATTTGAAGTCAATCTGGAAAGTTTCTTTAGAGTAAAAAAAAAAAACCCAACATTTCAAAGAAATAAAGAATAATAATCTGGTGATCTCTCATGGCAAACTTTCAAGAATAAAGAATTTAATTTATTAAGGATGTACAGCAGCACATTCTAAGGATGAAGCAATATCTCAACAACTTGATAGGGATAGAATTACTGGGAGAGCAAGCTTTCTCCAGAGGTTATTTTGTCCTTTACCCTGACTCTAAGAAGAGCAGTAGTCAAGCCAAATATGGAAGTCCCCAGTCCTTATGGCTATTACTTCTTCCTGTACTTTGTAGTATTTGGAAGTAGCGTGCTTCAATGATAAAATTTAGGCCAATTTTTCTTTCATCTCTTGCCTCTTCTCAGATTCTTTTTTCTTCTCTCCTGCTTCACAGCTTTTGTACTTGTTGTCCCTATGCCTACAGTGCTCTTGCTTCAACTCTATTTGGCTGTTACCTTCTTACCCTTCTGGTCTTGGGTGGAATGTCACCTTCTCCAGGAAGTCTCCCCTTATGGCCTCATCTAAAGTAAAGATGATCTCCTATTATTTTCTCATTGCTCTGTTTATTTACATCATAATAATTATCAAATTATCACATTTTTATAATTACCAGATCATTAAATAGGAACTTAAAAGGGAAATTAGAAAGTATTTTGAACTGCATGAAAATCAAAATTTGTGGTATGTCACTAAAGTAGTTCTTAGGAGGAAATATATAGCACCAAACATCTACATTAGAGAAATAAAATAAAATCTCAAATAAATTACTTCAGTTTCCACCATAAGAAATTGTAAAAAGAAGAGCAAATTAAACCCAAAATAAGTAAAAGAATGGAAATAATAAAGATCAAAGAAGAAATCAATGAAATGGAAAGGAGTAAATTATTAGAAAAATAAATGAACTGATGGAATAATAGGTAGTTCTTTAAAAACATCAGTAGAATTGATCAGCCTCTAACCAGATCAGGAAAAATCAGAGAGAGAAAGAGAGAGAGAGAGAAGGTATGAATTATCAGTATCAGGAATGAGATATGGAATTATTACAGATTCTACAAAAATGAAAAGAATAATAGGGGAATATTATGTACAACTTTATGCCAATAATTTGACAACCTAAATGACATGGATAAATTTCTTGAAAGACACAAACTATCAATGCTCACTCAAGAAAAAACAGGTCGCCTTAACAGGTATAGCCCTATATCTAATAAAGAAATTGAATTTGTAGTTAAAAATCTTCCCACAAAGAAAACTCCAGGTTTAGATGCCATCATTGGTGAATTAATTTTAGGAAGAAATAATACCAATTCTAGGGACTTCCCTGGTGGTCCAGTGTTTAAGACCCTGCGCTTCCACTGCAGGGGGAGTGGGTTAGATCTCTGGTCAGGGAACTAAGATCCCACATGCCTCGCACTTCGGCTAAAAAAAAAGTTACCAATTCTATACAAACAATCCCAGAAACTTAAACAGCAGAGACTATTTTCCAACTCTTTCTATGAAGCCAGAATTACCCTGATACAAAAACCATACAAAGACATTATAGGAGAAGAAAACTCCAGACTAACAGCCATCATGAACATAAACGCAAAGCTTCTAGACAAGATTTTAGTAAACCAAGTTCAACAATATGTATAAAGAATATGGCACATGACCAAACAGGGTTTATTCCAGGAATACAAGTTTTGATAAACATTTGATAATAAATCAATGTAATTCTCTATATTAGAAAGCTAAAAGAAAAAAATGATCATCCTAATAGATACAAGAAAGCATTTGACAAAATCCAATATCCGGTTCTGCCCAAAAATTAAAATTAAAACACCCACACACCTTTTGGCAAGCTAAGAATAGAAGGGAATGGCCTCAATCATACTTAATGGTGGAAGAATAAATATTTTCCCCCAAAGATCAGGTACAAGCAAATTGTATCTGCTCTCATCATTTCTATTTAATGTTGTACTGCAGCTTCCAGTCAGGAAAATTTGGCAAAAAGAAGAAAAAAAGATCTATATTAAAAAGAAGTAAAACTTACTTCACTTACAGATTCCATGATTGTCTGGGTATAAAATCAGATGAAATCTACAAAAAAATCCTTTGTATTTCTATATCCTAGCAAGGAACAATTGGAAATTGATATTAAAAACAATATTACTCACAATTTTGAAAAATCAAATAGTTATGCATAATTCTGACAAAAGATGTGAAATACCTATGCCCTGAAAACAACAAAACATTGCTGAGAAAAATTAAAGAAGACCTAAAGAAATGGAGAGATATATTTTGTTATGGATTGGAACATATATTGTTAAGATATCAATTTTCCTCAGACTGATCTATATATTCAATGCAATACTGATCAAAATTTCAGCAGGTTTTTTATTTGACAATATGACAAGCTGATTCTAAAATTCATATGAAAATTCAAAGAACCTAGAACAATAAAAGCAAGTTTGAAAAATAAAAGCAAAGTTGGGTGTCTGTCACTACTAGACTTTAAAACTTATTATAAGAACTATAGTAATAAAGATAACATAATACTGGCATCAAGATCAATAAACAAATCAAGGGAAAAGAAGAAAGAGTTCAAAAATAGACCCAGAGAGACATGCACATTTGATTTTCTTTTCTTTACCAAGGCGCAGAGATGATTTAATATAGAAAGGGTAAGCATCAAAAAAATATGCTGGAATAACCAAAGATATCGATATGCCAAAGGATGATCTTCAATTCATGTCTCACACCATATGCAAATATTAACTTAAAATGGATCATAGAATGTAGAACTTATACCATAAAACCTTTAGAAGACAACATAGGAGAAAATTTCTGTGAACTTGGGTTAGGCAAAAATGTCTCTGTTACTACACCTAAATCATAATACATAAAAGAAAAATATTAATACATTGAACTTCATCAAAAACTTCTGCTCTTCAAACATCACTGTTAAGAGAATGAAAAGACAAACATAGCCTGGGAGGAAATATTTGCAAAAAATATATCTGATAAAGAAGTTGTGTCCAGAATTTATAATGAACTCTCAAAATTCAATAATAAGAAAGCAAAAAAACAAACAAAAAACCCCAACAACAACAATAAAAACAGGCAAAAGGTTTAAACAGACACTCACTACAGAAAATGTATGACTGGCAAATAAGCACATGAAAAGATGCTTACATCATTGTTTATTAGGGACATGCAAGTTGAATGACAATGAGATGCTATTGCACATTTACTGGAATCACTAACATTTAATACATTGACTCATACCAAGTAGTGGATAGGATCTGAGGCAATGTAACTTTCATATATTGTTGGTAGTAATGTAAAATGGTATATTCACTTTGGAAAACAATTTAAGAGTTTCTTAAAAGGTTAAATATACACTTATCATAAAACCCAGCAATCTTCACACAAAAAACCTATACATGGCAGCTTGTTTTATAATTGTCCTAAACTGGAAATGATCCAGATGTCCTTCATTGGGTTAATGGTTAAACAAAATGTGATATATCTTGTACATATAATGGTAATAAAAAAGAATTAATTATCAATATAATCCATGACATAGATGAATCTCAAAATAATTGTTCTGAGTGAAAGAAACCAAACCCCTCAAAAAAGATGCAACAATAAGGTAGAAGAAAATCCAGTGTTCTACCCCAACCAGCCAATGGGATTCAGAAGTAATTTTTGTTTGTCAGTTATACCTATAGTATGAAACACGTAGAAGATGTCAGAACCCATACCACTTGATTATGCCTGCAGACACTAGCTTATTTTCTGGTGTGCATTTTGAGATCACATCCTTTTACTTGCCATCACTTGGGTAACTGACATTTCTTTGGACACCTAACTCCCCCTTCTACCACTGCCATCACAAGGCAATCTCCAGAGTTGTAACTCAGAACTTGGGAGCTGCTAGACCCATGCTGTGGGAAGATTAGACATTCTGTGATACTACCCTTGAGTTGCAACTATGATGTTTCTAGCTGGAAGTGGGAAAAACTTAATCATATAAGATGATCCCCAAGAGAGTACTCATGCCAGAAACCTCGAAGGTCAAATTCTCCAGAAACATAGCCTTGTCCTATATCCTGACTCATTCATTTCCCTTACTCTTTCCTGAGAATTTGAAGCATGGAGAGCTGCTCTTTCCCAGTGTGGACAAATGGGGGTAGGTATATGACAGGTGAAACACATGTTCACCTTATGCTCTACGTTATGCTTCTGCCTTACCCCTACAGTTTGGCCTATGGGTTGTTTTCTTCATAGCTTCTAAAACCAGGATTGACTTATAATTATATTTTTTAATCTTCTACTTAATTTTATGACTAGTTTTCTGGTTAAAACCCCCAATTAAATCCATCCCAGGGGAATCTATTCTGTGGTCTGCCTTTATGGTCAACATCTCCCATTCCATCTGTCACATTCTAATGAGGGGATCCAGCCACCCATCAGTGGTCCTGAGTCTTCCATGCTGCTCTGCACCCTCTCTCTCAGGTCTACCTGAGTTGCAGGAGTTGCACACCCATAGGGATTGGAGAATTCTTAGAACCAGCTTACTCACAGGAATTCTTTATACTTCTTCCAGTCCAAACAGCTGCATGTAAAGTACATATTCTTAAAAGGGTTATCATTGGCTAGGTCATCTGTCTCCTAACTCCTCTCCCAGCAGTCTCCAGTCCCTATCACCTCCATCTAATTCAACTCACTGGCATCGTTGCCTTAGGGAAAGTGAGAGTGGGAATTTCTGGGCCAGGAGCCATAGCCTAAGTGAATGGGAGAAGGATTTGAGTGCATCCTGTTGGCATCTCAGAGAGAGTCAATTAACCCCTGAGGAACCAGAAATACTAGATAGTCCTATGACATTTCAGTAATGCCAACATAGCAATTTGTATTAGTGCCACATACTTATTGAAGAAGGAAGTGAGTGAAGAGGGGCAAAGAAAAGGAAACAAAGAAATAGGTGGGGAAGGCAGGATGCTAGCTTCTCTTTTTCTGCCTTCCTGGACTGTTTGGAAACCAAGAGTCCTAAAAAAGTTTAGTCATGACTCTCCAGCTTTGCCCATCTCTGGACTCCTTCTGGGTTACCACTGCCAAATATTTGAAAATTTTTGAAATTACTTTTATGGAAATATAGCCAAGTTTCTAATACAGAAATACAGACAAGTTTCTAAGAAGTTGGACTTCAAGAAAGGGTTCAGTGTGAGTAGAAAGGAATATTTTAAACAAATATGGTACTAAGACCTTGGCTATATTCAGGAATGATTAACAGCGTTTAAGAATTGGTGAGAAAAATACCAAGGGGTATAAAGTTGTTTATTTAAAAGATGAAACAAAGTTCCTGAAGGGTTGATAAAGAACTACTCCATTTTGATAGAATGATTCTCTTTTTCCTCTTCTTTCTCTTTTTTATTTTCATTTTAATAATGTGTATGGCACTGTAATCCACTCCCATTAACTTTCCAGACTGCAGTGGTCAAAAATCTCAACCATGGGTTCAGGATTCCATTTGCTTCTTGGCAGCAGTGTAGCCCAAATGGAGGTTCACCTCTTAGAGTGATGGCCAAAGGTCTGAAAAACCATACAGAAACCATACAAACCAGCTATGCTTCCATTTGTATCTCTTTCCTTGATGACTAGAATCTCTGCATTAGCATGCAATGAGCACAGCTCTAAAGATGGGCTTCACCACTTTTCCTCTACTTATCTCATCTCCAGACACATGGTTTTTCTACTGTGTAAGATTTCATTCTAGTATGCTCTTTGGACCTGACATTCCTAGGTATCAAACATCCTGTGTTTTAGGTTTTTCTATCCCTACTTTATTTCAAAACTAAGAGTAGGCCATAAATAAAACAGAGTAAGATTCCTCAGGTAATGTTTATTTTATCTGCTAATCAGTGGCTTCCTAACTTTGTTAGAACAAGCCCTCTAAAGAGCTTGCTACAGGAGAAGGAACATAAAAGGTAAATTAGAGAAAGCAAGTGAACATTCAGGAACATTCCAGGGGTCTCCAGGACCCTCAGACACAGATTAGAATTTGGAAAGAACTTGAAATTATGGTTTGACTCCTGTCAGTTTCACTGGTTGTGGAGCTAGCCAGGTAAGCCTGGACACCATTTGCACTCTCAAAGTGAGAGTGACAGAGCCAGATCTGGGACCCAAGTTTTCTGATACCCTGCTTCCATGAAGACTTCCAAATTACATTACTTAGATGCTTGCTCACTCTTTAATGCAAATGGAGAAATACAGCTTTATTTCCATCTGGAATGAGCATTGTACCCTTTATTCAAAGTGTTCTCAGCCCTCACAGCTGCAGCTATGAATGGTCAGGTCACCTTTAGAGGGCCACTGGGAGAGAGGCCCCAAATCAATCATGCAACATCCACTAGCATCTCTGAAACCTCCAAGGAGCAGCAAACCTCTTGGGAGAAATCAGCACTGACCATTGGTTTCCCTTTTCTAGAAACAGGTTTTCTATCTCAAGGTTCTCAGCCCCAAACCCCAATCTCAGCTCTGGAAAAGCAGGTCTTCCTTAAAGAGTCAGCTCTTGACCTTGCTCACTAAGGCCTAGAGAGATCTTCATTCGTCATGGAAAATTTCCTAGGCAAAAGGAATGCAGTTATCTTAATTCTACCCTTATGTTTATATGATTTTTTTCCTGGGGATTTCTACTTTTAATTGAAAATAGAGAAAGAGGAAGAAAACAAAATCTTTGAAGAACACACTTTATAGCTCCCTGTACCCAGGTATCCACCACCTCAAGCAACCAGGATTGTGTGGTCAGATCATTTCCAGAGAGTATTCTCCTCTCCTGAAGGCTCACCTGTTTTAGCCTGCTAGACCTGCTTTGAAATTCATCTAGTTCTCAGGATGTTAGCTGGACTCTGAATAGGCAGGCTGCAGAACTATAGGAAAAGACAAGAGAAAATAGGAATTAGCATGACAACAGCAATTTAAGTTATACAATTGGCAAAAGTTTGCCAAGGAAGATTTTGAGTGCTAGAATAGAGTTTTAAATCTCCATGAATAGTTTAAGATTTAGGTCAAGCCAGGGGTAGAATAAAATAAAAATAAAAATAAATCAAATGACAGAGATATTCATCTAATTCATTTTCCCATCTATGAATAACCTGGCATGCAGGCTAAGGATAGAGTTTGTGCAAGGCAAATATTCTGAAGGGATGTTTTTTCCCTCTGATTCTCTATGCTGTCCTTCCTTTTGGATTTTGTCTTTCAGTCCGAAGAACCACAATACCCTCATGTCCTAAACATGTTTTGTAGATTAGTCACTTTCTAGCATTTGCTTTCCTTTTCAAGCTCAACTTCTGACATTTGAAATCTGAGGCTTTCTGTCATCCTTATTTAATACACCCCAGCTACTCTCTTTTGACCTGTCTGTCCATGTCTCAGACTTGCCTTTCCACCATCTTAGCCCTCAATCACCTAGAACCAGCCCCAACCAGAGACGATGAGATAAGCCAAGCCTGCTTTCTGAGCCCTCAAATTTCCCCAGCCCCAATATCCTGTTGCTTTGGGGATTTAATGACCTACCTTATACTAATGTATGAATCCCCAGCATCTTCATGGACAAGACTGCCTTTCCCAGGATCCAGGGTCCAGTTCTTTGGAATTCCCTATGTTTTATTTCCTCAGGAATCTGTCAATAGGTAAGAATTTGAAAAAAAATTTAGATCTAGTCATGAGTGCCTGAAAAGTAACCTCATAACTTGACAGAGTTCTAAGAATGACAATGCAGTTTTCAACTCTGTAATCTCATACAATTCTCACAGTCATCCTGTGACGTAGCATAGAGACATATTACAGATAGCTGTGATAGCTATAAAAAAGATTTATAAGGTAATACTATGAACAACTGTATATCAACAAATTAGATAACTTACATGGAATGGATAAATCCCTAGAAATACACAAATTAAAGAAACTTCCTCAAGAGATACAGAAAATATGAATAGATCTATAACAAGAAAAACAATTGAAATAGTAATTTTAAAACTTACCAAATATTCAAAGAATTAATAGCAATCCTTCAGAACCCTTCCAAAAAATACTAAAACAGAGAACATTTCTAAATTCAACATTTGAGTCCATTATTACTAGGTCTTCACACATGAAGACACCATAAGAAAATAAAACAACAGACAAATATCCCTTATGAATATTGACACCAAAAATAACAACAACAGCAACTCAACAAAACACTGGCAAATCAAATCAAGTTAACATAAAAAATATTCCCTTATAAATCTTTTTATTTATATAAGATTTGTAGTGATGTCTCTTTTTTCATTCCTGATTTTAGCAATCTGAGTACTCTCCATAAATGCATGTCAACTTTATTGATTCAAACATTATACTTTGTTGTCTCATACAATATTAGCCAGTTTTGCATCTATTAATAAATTTACTTCAATATTTCTGACAGTAACATAAAGAACATACACCAAGACCAAGAGGGACTTATCTCAGAAATGCAAGATTAGTTTAACATCTGAGAATCACTTAATGTAATGCATACCATATTAATAGAATAAATGGCAAAGCCATATGGTCATCTCAATGGACACAGAAAAAAGTATTTGATGAAAATTTAACACTCCACATGATTAAAAATACTCAGCAAACCATAAAGAAAGGAACTCTCTCAATGTGATAATGACCACCTATGGAAAACCCACAGCTATCATATTTAATAGTAAAAGACTGAATGCTTTCACCATAAAATCAGGAACAAGACAAGAAGGTCCACTCCTGCAACTTCTTCAACATCATAATGAAAGTTCTAGCCTGGGAAATTAGACAAGAAAAACAGGGCAGGGCTGGGGGAAGGCACCCAGATTGGAAAGGAAGATGTAAAACTCTCTCTCCTTGCATATAGCATGATATTGTGTATAGAAACTCTTAAGAAATCCACTAAAAACTATTAAAACTGATAAATGAGTTCAGCAAGGTTGCAGGGTACAAGATCAACACACAAAATTCTCTTGTATTTCTATACACTAACAGTGAAAATTTTGAAAATAAAATTAAGAATTCAATTCTATTTACAATAGTATCAAAAATAATAAAAATACTTACTAATACATTTAATAAAAACAAGACATACATGGAATATTACAAAATATCATTGAAAGGGATTGAGGAACATGTAAATAAGTGGGAAGATATTCCTTGGTCACCCATCAGACAAGGTACTATTGTTAAGATGACTTTACTCCCTGGTTTGATCTACATATTTGAAACTATTACTATCAAGATACCAGATGCCTTTTTACAAAAATTGACAAGCTAATCCTCAAATTCATATAGAAATGCAAGGAACCCAGGAAAGTTAAAACAATCTTGAAAAAGAAGGACAAAATTAGAGAACTCATTTTCCAATTTCAAAACGTACTCTAAAGCTATAGTAACCAAGAAAGTATGAGAATGGAACAAGAATAGACATATTGATCCATGAAATAGGTCTGAGATTCCATAAATAAACCCATAAATTTATGATCAATTGATGCTCAACAACGATGCAAAAAAAATTCTATGGGGAAAGGACAGTCTTTTTAAAAATTGGTGGAGGGCCCACTGGATATCCACAAGCAAAACAATGAATTTGGACCTTTACCACACAACATACACAAAATTAACTCAAAATGGATCTTATATCTAAATGTAAGAGCTAAAATACTAAAACTCTTAGAAGAAACCATAAGAGTAAACCTTTGCGGTCTTGGGTCAGACAATGGTTTCTTTGAAAGAACACCAAAAGCACAAAGAACAAAAGAAAAAAATAGATAAACTTAAAATTAAAAAGTTTTATTCTGCAAAAAATACCATCAAGAAAGTGAAAGACAACTCTCATAATGGGAGAACATAGCTGTAAGTCATATATTTGATAAGGGACTTTTTTTCCAGAATATATACACATACATTCTTTTTTTAAATTGAAGTATAGTTGATGTACAATATTATAAGTTTCAGGTGTACAACATAACGATCCACAATTTTAAAGGTTATATTTCAATTTAAAATGTTGGCTATAGTCTCTTTGTTGTACAATATATCTTTGTAGCTTATTTATTTTATACATAGTAGATTGTCCATGTTGTTCCAAATGGCAAAATTTTCACTCTTTTTTATGGCTGAGTATTATTCCATTGTGTGTGTGTGTGTATATATAT
>NW_006778097.1:930286-953740 GCF_000442215.2 Lipotes vexillifer | reverse complement strand
ATATATATATATATATATATATATATATATATATATATGTATACCACATCTTCTTTATCTTGGACACTTAGGTGGCTTCCATATCTTGGCAATTATAAATAATGCTGCTCTGAACATTGAAGTGCATGTAACTTTTTTAATTAGTGTTTTTGTTTTTGGGGGGCATATACCCAGGAGTAGAATTTCTGGGTCATATGTTAGTTCTATTTTTAGTTTTTTAGGCAACCTCCATATTGTTTTCCACAGTGGCCACACCAATTTACATTCCCACCAACAGCACAAGGGTTCCCTTTTCTCCATATCCTGGCCAACATTTGTTATTTGATTACAGATGATAGCCATTCTGAGAGGTGTGAGGTGATATCTCATTGTGGTTTTAATTTGCAATTCTCTGCTGTTTTAATTTCATTATTTTACATGTAGCTGTCCAGTTATCCCAGAACCACTTATTGGAGAGCATGTCTTTTCTCCATTGTATATTATTGCCTTCTTTGTCATAGATTAATTGATCATCAGAATATATATTCTTAAAATTCAATAGTAAAAGACAAAATTTTTAATGGACAAAAGATTTAAACAGACATTGCTCCAAGTAAAAATATTAAAATCTCTAAGTGCATGGAATGATGTTCAGCATCATTAATCCTTAGGGAAATACAAATTAAAATCACAATGAGATATCACCTCACAGCAGCTAAAATGGCTATATTTAAAATGATGGATGATAATAAGTGTTGACAAGAATGTGGGTATATTAGAATCCTCATACACTGAGGAAATATAAAATGACACAATCATTCTGAAAACAGTTTGATAGTGCCTCAAAATATTAAGCATGGACTCAGCAATTCCACTGCTAAGTATACACCAAAAAGAAATTAAAACATACACTCACACAAAAAATTATTTGTGAATGTTTATAGAAATATTACTTATACTATCCAAAAAGTAGAAAAAAACCCAAATACCCATCAACTAATGAAGAGATCAACAAAATGTGTTACATCCATACAATTGAGTATTATTTATCGATAAACAATGAAGTATTAATACACGCTACAACATGGATAAACCTTGAAAACATTATGCTAACATGTAGTTGCAAAAACCATAAGTTGTATGATTACATTTATATGAAATTTGCAGAATAGGCAAATCTATAAAGACAGAAAGTAGATGAGTCGTTGCTTCGGGCTCCTAGGGGGAAAGGGAATGATGGAAGGGAAAACAGAATATCTATTAATGGGGTTTCTTTAGAAGGTGGACAAAAATTAGATTGTAGTGATATTTGTACAACCCTGTAAATATATTAAAAAAAACATAATTGAATAGTAAACTTTAAAAGAGTGAGTTGTATGGTATAAAACATTTTATCTCAATAAAGCTGCTTGTTTGGGGCCATCTTTTCTATAGGGTAGAATTCAGTTGTATCTGTACTGGACAAAATTCGTTATACTGCTTTGGAAAGAATCACTTGCATCACTCTCAGTTTTCTACAAGTTGAATTCTGCCTCTACAGAATTATAAAATAACTTGGGCAATAGGAATTCAGTCAGAGGGGGATATCTCAGTATAATCAGATAATCTCCAGAAAATACCGTAGATAATTCCCAGCTCTCCGCTGAAAGGATACTCAGTATTATGTTGCCCATTTCCAAATCTTGGACAATTTTTCCTGACACGCCCTTGGAAACTCCAAGCGTGTTCCTACCACAAGGCCTTTCCAGTTTTATTCCCTCTGCTTCAATCTCTCTTCATACATATTATTACCTGGCTTATTTCCTCTTCTCCTTCTGGTCTCTACTCAATTATTACCTTCCAGAGAGAGTTTCCCTAGAGTACATACATTAGCTATTTACTGCTATTTAACAAATCATCCCCAAAAGCTCTGGCTTCAAGCAACAAATATTTAGTATCTCACAGTTTTTCTCAGTCAGGAATCCAGGAGAAGCTTATCTGGGTGGTCTGGCTCACGGTCTCTCATTCAGTTGCAGTCAGGATGTTGGCAGGGACTGCAGTTATCCAAAGGTTTGACTGAGGCTGGAGAATTGGTTTCCAAGATGGCTCCTTTACATGGCTGTTGGCAGGAGGCCTCAGGTCTTTGCCACATGAGCTTCTTAAGCTGCTTGAGTGCCCTCACAACATGACAACTAACTCCCCCCAGAGCAAATAATCCAAGAAAAACCAGTGGAAGACAAAATGACTTTATTATTCAAAGTCATACCCTCTCATTTCAACTTCATTCTACCTTTTAGAAGTGAGTCATTAAGTCCAGCCCCTACTCAAGAGGAGGGAAATTAGGCTTCACCTATAGAAGAGATTATAAAAGAATTTGTGGACATATTTTAAAGCACCATAACACATTCTTACACAAATATACCCTCTTGTATGGTACTCTCTATTGCCTTATTCAATTTTTGTTTTCTTCATAACACTTGGTATGATTACATTATATGTTTATGTGGCAATTATTGACTTACCCACTACAATGTAAGACCTGTGGAAACAGGAAATTTGCACTAACCTACACTGAAAACTCAGCACCTAGAATAGTACTAGGCATATAGTAGCTCAATGACTATTTTGTTTCCTAAATAAATGAAAGTGTGGATGAGGTTTTAAGTTACAGGAGGAAAATCAGGCTTGGAAACTGGGTGTTATGACTCCTAACCTGGTATGTTTCCCAATATTTTATCTTAGAGGAATTCTACTGATGAAATGTAACTTAAACTGTGGTTTGTGGGAAGAAAAAGAAAAACCCTCCCAGTCCTCTATGAATTCACTCCAACTGAGGCCTCGTCCACTCTTTCTAGATCCAAGACAAACCCTGCTGACCAAAATTGAGGAAAGTCTTTCTCTGCTCCATACACACAAAAACATTCCCATTTTTTAAGCATCAGTGAGGGGGCTTGGTGGGGGACAGGGACCATGAAAATGTCTCTATTAGCCCCACATTTCCACCCCTACTTATAAAGAGAAAGTTGGGGAAGCACGGAAGCAACCCTAGAGCCTAGGGTTGAACACAAGCATTGCGTCTGGCTTTAGGAGTAAGAGATCTTGAACACTACCTTGCATATTCACTTTGGTTTATTCAGGATTTAACAGCATTTCTGAAGCCAAATGTTGATGCTGCCTGGCTCTGGGGAATAAGGAAATCCACATGCAATTAGGAAGCATATTGTAATGGAAAGTACACAGGATTGGTACTGCACTGCTAATTTGCTGGAAGTCTTATTTTCCATACCTGTAAAATGGCAGGTGCAATTGGAGAGAGCATAGATAAGTTCAAATTCCTATTCACGTTCTAAAAAATTCATATGAAGTTCAGAGATGTCTTAATATCCCTTGAATAGTCTTTTTCAGCTTCTTACCAGAAATTTCAACAAGGATCAGCACAAGACGCACTTACATTTCTCTCTCCCTTCCCTAGCAACCTCTAGACTGTAGGAAGATGGGACCACACACACATACACACATACACACACACACACACACACACACAAACACACAAAGTATATGAAAGGAAAAAAGTCATTTCATCATAATTTTTGTAGAACAGAGAAAGGTGATGGGAGATGTTGAAGACAAACTCCGTCCATTCATGTTGTATGACACAAGGCAATATGAGGCAAACTCCAACATTGGGAAGCTGGAGAATGAAAGTCCTAGATATTCCCTATCACTGACCAGCCTGAGTGGAGGCAAGAAGAATGCAACTACTCACAGGTTGAGAGGAGGGTGTTATTTCAAAAATGATGGTGAATTCACCAGCTCTCAGCAGGTGTACCATCTCACCGTTCCCCTTGGTGTCCCTTTAGTGAGGCTTCTAAATTAAGACAAAAGCAGCCCTGGTCCTCGGGGCAACACCAAGCCTCAGGAGTCACCTCACTGAGCCTGGCATCCTGGTTGAAGAGACGGTGATGAACGTGGGATGAGGGCAAGAAATTGATATTCACCATCTAGTTAATCTGCAGCAGGAAAAAAAAAAGTGTTTTAAAATCTCCTGTCAATGTTATCTGCCTCTGCTGAGTGGAAGAGTGGCACCCCAAAACAATGTGTCAATAAAATAAAAACAATGGCCACTCTGTGTAAGCCTGGGCTCCAGGCAACTCTCTTCCCTACTGTGACAGCAGAAGGAAAGGACACAAGACCGTCTCCCTCAGGAATGTCTGGGAAATCATATCCTGGCTAAAGGTTTGAGTCCTAGGGCTGCCACACTGCAATCAAAATCTCCTTTAGCAGGATGGAGGAGGAAGAAGAATAAAAAGGTTATTGGGAGGTGGGGAATGAGTGAAAGGGCAGAAAATTCAGATTTTTACTTTGGGGCCTGTGATATTTGCAAGCTGACAAATAAATGAATATCAGCGCTAAGAAAGCTCTCAGAGATGTAGTCCAATGCCCTCGTGTTTTAGATGAAGAAATGGCAAAGAGGTTAAAGGACTCATTCATAGTCATGTTAGTGGGAAGATCAGGTAAGGAAGCTATTCTTAGAGTTGCAGACAGGACTGAAAGGGTCTGAAGAATACAAGAAACAAGTGAGAACCAAGTCAAGGTGCTGGCTTCAACTGGTTTCTACAAACAGTGATCAACCATATTTCGTAACTGTTAAGAAGGAGTACAGTAAGGTTGGAATCTAGGATGTTGGTAGATTGCTGGCTTGGAGACTGAGTGCATCAACTGTATGGCTTAATAAGATGGGAGACACAGGAGAGGGAACAGGTCAGGAATATGAGACTCTGTTTCCTATTTGAGAGGGAAATTCAGTTGCAATGTCCATTAGTCAGGCTTAGAGCTCTGGAGAGGTTCATATTTGAGGGACAACAGCATGTAATAGAAGTCACAGGAGTGGATGAGCTCTTTGAGAACAAATTTGTAAAAGGGGGAGCAGAACACAGCACTTGAAGAACACTGATGCTTGGGAGGCAGAGAGAGAAGAAAAGAAATGAGAAAACAGGAGATGCCAGAGGGGTAGGGGAGAACCTGGAGTGGGAGTGGAAGAGCTGAAAGCAGCTCACTCCAGCATCCAAGGATTGTTGGGCCCATGTGTGAATGGCCAGGCTCTGGAAACTTTTGTTCTTTCCTAGTCTGTCTGTCCTTTCCTGGTCAGAATGAGGCAGGAAAATCTTGGATCCATTTGCTGTGTTTTGTCCTCCTAGACTTCCTGGTATGATGAAGTTGTGAGAATCCTGATGCAAAGCCACAGTTCCTAGATGTAACTCAGGGTGGGTGCCTCTAGACTCAGCATCCACACAGAGGTTTCCCTGAATGCCCCACTGACCCCACTTTAGGTGTCCTACACTGAGGGTCTGGTGTGCAGTTGTGTATCTTCAGGCCAGGTAGATGCTCCATCAATATCTGTGAAATCGCAACCACCTAGACTGTCTCCTTTTTAGCAGACATAGATAGAGATTTGCAGAAAAGATGAGAGGAAAAAGGGAGAAGAGAAAGAGTAGGGAAAATGGATAAAAAAAGCAAGAAAACAACAGTTAAAACCAACATCTAAATAGAAGTCTGTGCTTTCAAAGACTCAGTTTCTCTCTGAATTCTGCAAAGTGTCACTAGCAAATAGGCAATAAGTTTCCACTATGTCCCCTCAACTCAGTTTGAAACAGGAAATACTTATTTCCAAAGAACCTTAAACTAGTAGGTTTCTCAAATCAAGAAATATAGACAATGGGATGAATAGGTCAGGACTTCAAATGAGCCCTACAAATCGATGAACTAGGAGTCAATGGATGTAGGAGAAAGCACAAGGTTAAGAGTAAAGATACCTAAGTTCTAAATTTGGTCCTGCCACCAATGAGCTGTAGGCCTATGGATATCTCTGTTCAAGAAATATTTCCTGAGCAAATAGATGATCAAAGCTCTATGCCAGATCCCACAACAAGCAATGACACATAAGACATCATCCCTACTGAGGTGAATCTCTTTGATGTCAAAACAAGAACATAATACTATTGGGAATCAAGAAAAGGGAGTAAAGATTTGAATCCCAGGAAAAGAAAAATAGGTTTTGAAAAATAAATATGATCTTCAGAGTGGGTAGTTGATATAACTATTTTAGACAACAGCAATTTCAGGAGAGAAAGCACAGAGCAGAGAAAGCATAAAGACTTGTGAGGAAACCCTAAGCAACCATTTTCACTAGGCAATTTTCATTTGATCAAGATAGGACTGGGGACCCATTGAAGGTCTTCTGTTACTCGTGAGATTTTTACAATTGAAGTTTTGCCTTATTAAAATCAAGTTATCCTAGACACTGCTAACCCATGAAGTGGGAGACACTGTTAACCCATGAAGTGGGAGACACTGAATCTGAAAGGCCATTCAGGAAGCTGTTTCATCCACTTTTCTATGAGCCTCTCTTCTGTCAACTACATGAATCATCTAAGGGAGGATTGTAGCACCTACTATACTAGGTCTCCAGTCTGTTCTAACATCCTACTTATAAACTTAGCTAGATGTAGGCAAATCAAGAACTAACAGGAAATTCTCAGGAGAGGTAAGTGCCGCATTGGATAAAGGTGCTAAAAGGAGATTTTGCCACTGATTGCGTGTATGTGTTGTTACTTTTTAAGTACTTGAATGTTTCTCAATATTATTCAGCAATTCAGTCTCATTTGATCAGAGACTAAGTTAATATTTTTAACATTCCTTAAGTGCAGAAGTCATGTCTTATTCATTTTTGACCTTCCCAGTGTTTGGTGTCAAATAGGAGCATAATGCATGTCCTATGAATGAACAAACTCAAGGGACTTAATGTTAACTCTACTACAAAAACCAAGCATAAATACCCAAGTGTTTGGTATAACAAAGTTTGAGACCAAACATCCGGTTCCTTCATGCTTTTCTTGGGAAGCTATTTTCCTTGATTATCCACACCCTCACCTGCACTGGCTGCTTCAAGTTCTGGTTTCTCCAACACATTTTAAGAATGAGTAGCCATTCTTGATGCTAACTGTTCATTATTTCAAAATGAAAAGTTGTACAAAGTATGCAGGCAAGCACAGAGGTACGCATTGATCTCAAGAAGACTGGACTGTCCCAAAGTAATTATCCCCATTACTTTCCACTGTGGGTTCCCAGACGGGTTGGACGGGGCTCAATATTCTTCAGTTTATTCCATATTTTGCCCTGCCACCTCCTCAGGAGGTACAGAAAATGAGAACGTCCAGCCTGGAACCTCAGGTCTGTGGACTGTGTATTTCCCCCACATCCAATCTTCGTCCTTAAAAGGGTCTTCTCTGTCAAGGACCCATCCTCTTGATTTCAGCTCAACAATCTTGCCTGCCCTGGCAGGACCTGCTCACATCAAGCTTGGATGCAGTAGTGTGTTAGGGGAAGAGCAGGATTAAATATTTCTCCTTGTTTCTTCTTGCCCTCCCTGAAACATTCAACTGCACTCTAACATTTAGTTTGGGGAAGAATTTTATCCTGAAGCCATCTGGCGAGACAGAGGAAATGTTTTTTTCATATTCTGCTTTCTTTGGGAGTACTGGGCCAAGATAGATTCATGTTTGTCCCACAAAGAGGAGATGACAATGGGTTCTGGGGATATCTCATTGTAGGGCAGCGAGGTCAAGGGAAAAAGTGGATGGGAAAGTAGGATGTTGGTCTGTTTCCACTCATCACCAGATTGGAGACTTCCTTATACACTAGCCTCTAAGGTCTCTCTTTCCACATGGGTAAATTTAGAGTAAGACCCACATATATCACCCCAGTTTAGTGAGTCCAGGAGAGGAATAGTGAAAGTTTAAGCAGCACTGATGTGGAAATCGTGATCAATAGAGTTCTCTATTAACAGACTCTTGACTGAGTTTTATAGGTTGATTTGTTTATCTAGTTTAGAGCACTCTGATCCATCTAAATGACTCCTAAACTGATTTGACCCAAGGTATACAGCACAATCCTTCTGCATCTTCTTTCTCTCACATTTCTCAGTTCTATAGAACACAACATATTTCAGTATATAACTGCACATCAAATAAAATTTAATTGGGGGTACATGGCATCTAATCAAACTTTGAGTCCTTGGCTAGGCACTTGGAATGTATGAAGCAAGAGTTTGGCTAAACATTTTTATATAACACTACAGAGTGAAATGTAGTAGTACCAATAAGGAATTTGGGTAAGTCTTTGAAGCTTCTTATCCTGAGCTACATTCACCTGTAGTGAAAAGAGAACACCCATTAGTGGATCACTTAGGTGGTGACCAAGAGACTGGGTACTACTTTGCTTTCACACCTTATGAGTGGCCTTTCTGTGTCTGGGCTGTGGGTAGAAGCTGCCATGGAGTCATGGCAAGTCCTGCTACTCTGAAGATGCTACTATATAACCCTTACGTATTCTCTTTGTTTTTGTAAATTTATATACATTTATATAATCTCCTCTTCTGTCTTAGTGGGAAGCTCATTTTGTGATAGAGCAAAATGAGTCAACTGGAGTGTCCATTAAATTACCAGTAAGATACACAAATAGGCTGGGTTGTTACTTCATGCCTAGGAAAAGGGAAATGGTCCTGAATTAGAGACTAGTTGCAGAAGAAATCAAGTCAGATACCCTGAGACCAGGTAAACACAAGCATAACATGGATTTCTACTTTCTGTTTCAGGTATAATTCCAAGAAAATGTGTTTTTTCTACTTTACATCCCAAACTCAGGTAATGAGATAGGAAAATTTAATGTAACTTAATAAAACAGTTGAAGAGAATAGGGTCTTTCAGTCTAGTTCCCCATTGCTTGACCTTCATCCCAGCTAAGCCACCACAAACCATAAATGAAAAGTCTTGATATGGCAAATAATTGGGTCTAGGCATACGTCACTTCTCCTTGTTTTACTTACTCCTGGCTGCATAACACAGAGAAGATTGCTACTCTCTGGAATTTTCTATCTATAAAATTATAGTAAATTATATTACAGCCAAGGACTGACCTACTAGAGGGCAAGAGAGTGGATTTCAGCACCTCAACACCCCCATACTACATTTGGGTTGCTCAACCTAAAGGTCATGACGCATGACTCTGGCCACAGAGCATAGTTTGTGTGGCTACAACTTCCTGCTGTGCCTCCAGCTCAAGGCCAGGAAATCTCCCTTCTGTTCTTTTTTGATTTTTTGTTTGCATGTGTTGTTTGTTTTCTTCTTTGTAGGTTATGAGGAGTTGGGGTAAAAGAGGAAGCCTGGTGATCTAGAAACCTTGAGGGAACTGGATTTCAGTTATGAGTCTGAGCACTTAGTTACACCAGATACAAGTGTGATTTGGGTATTGATGGGTGAGGAAGAGTGTGTCTGACAAGAAAGGAGGAACAGACAAAGAAGAGAGGGTAACATAGGATGACAGGCAAAAGAATGGACCCTCCTAAAGGTCCTAGGACCCCTGCAGAGGAGTTCAGACCTGCATAGATCCCTACAATTAGGAGCTGGCACCAGTAAGGGAATTTACAAGGGGCAGCTGAGACTTCCCTTTATGGTCTGGCAGCCAAGTTCATGCGGGTTCTCCAGGTGAGGACATTGAGAGCTGCTGTCCAAGTGGCTGTGGAAAGCACGGCTGGCAGACCCCCCAGATTCCCAAGATTTCACCACTGTCCCTGGTATGTTGGCTAGGCCTGCCTCACTCTTTCCCCTCCTTCTGACTCTCAGAAAGGGATGCCAGCTTGTCTGTCCTGTCTGGGAGACTTCCGCTGTGTTTCTGAGAAATGCTGGCTATTGAGAAGCACCTCCAGGCCTCTGGTCCTCCTCTGGTTCAACCTAGCTACAGGAAGGCTGTTGTTCCCTGTTTGCACCTTGACAGTAGAGAACCCACTCACCTGCTTCTCCAGTCTCCTCTCCCACCCCCTCTCAAAGCTTACTCAGCCTAGGCTGGAGTGCCCACCTAAATTTGCCAGGGCCAGGATCATTCAATTCGGAAATAAGGGGATGGATAACTTTGTAATTTCTGAGACCTTGACCTTTCCGAAAATTTCATTGTGTGTCTTTACTGAGTCATGTCTAACCTTCCTGGTCCCCATTTTTCCTCACTTTCAGTACTTCTGCCCACTTTGTCAGGCCCTCATTCCATTGCACTCTGACACCACAGTGTCTCCTGGGAACAAATGCACTGAAACACTGCTGTCCCCACCACACACACACACACACACACGCACACACAAACCCTTATGAAATCTACAGGGAAAAGTCATTGACTTTCAATTACTTCTCAAGACACTAATTTCTTCTTCCTTTTTAAGAAAATTGTGTTACTACTATAGAAAAGAACACACAGTCTTTATTTTTAAAATCACACAACACTGAAAAGTACCAAAGAAGTAAAAAAAAAGCCTCCTCCGTATTTCATCATTAAAATAGCCCTTATCAATATTAGGTGAGATCATTCCTCTCAATGTATGGAGATAAGTATAATTTTTTTAAATGAGATCTTATTACTTTTTACTTTTAAAAAATCAAAAGGATTAATTTTTCTTGAATGTAGAAGAAGAAAAAGGCTATTATGAAACTTAAGGAATTGCTGAATAGCAGAAAAATGTTTCTTTTCCACATAAGACATTAATTTCTAAAAGAACCCTCTTTGTTTAGAGGGGTGGGAGAAAGGAGTTACTAAACTTTATATGAGAATTACTATCTTTTAAAACTTTTATTTATTTTAGACTGTGGCTTTTCAGGCTAGGGCTTGTATTTTACATGTGTCTTTCAGCTATGTTCTTTAAAAATAAAATCAAAACTCACCAAGTGTTTTAACTATTATTTACATTTCTGCTTTGAAGCTTTTGCATTGTGCTTGCTGTATAAGCAGCACTAAAACTCCCCTGGCAGAGAGCTACCCAGTAAGAGAAAAGTGTAAGGAAGAGACTAGAAGGATTAGATCTCTGGAGAAAACCCAATGGAAGGAAGGTAGTCTGGCTTTCTGCCTAATTCCCCTTTTCTTTTAGTAATTACAGTCTAATAACTTGCTTTAGCCAGGTTTCTAGAAAATTAGTCTCCTCACAAAAAACCTTCCCTGTACTATGTATAGCCATGTTAATATTAAAATATTAACCCTTATTTTATTGACATTTATTTATGTATGTATGTTTGTATAAAATTACCTAAAAACTGGAGTAGGTAGGTGTCAGAGTAAGTAAGCTAAAAACTGTTCGGTGCCAGAGCAGTACTGAGTTCAAAACACCACAGCTACACAGGTCTTCCAACCTTAACTCACATCTCTCTCTCTCTTAATATTTCAGGAGGTTTAAGACTATAAAGCAAGATTGTTTTTAAAGTCCTCATCTTCTCCTGTTCTTTACTATCTCAAACTCCCTGACCCTCGTGCTTTCCAACCTCAAGAGAACTTTCCCTTTCATCCACACCACTTGATCCCGCCATCTTTGTCTCTCAATCCTCTCTCCGCCATTTCTCCCTTACCAGGGGGCTCAGGTGTTGTCATGACCCCTGCTGCATGCAGCCCCTTCTTTCTCAAGGATGTGCTTGCCCTCTCTCTTATCAGAGAGAGAAGGGAGGGGAGAAGAGCAGACAACATCTAAATGTCCTCTCACAAGAGGAGAGAGGCAGAGTCCTAAAGCCCGCCGTGCCGGTGAGTTGTGTCTAGTGACACTAGCTTTGTGGCTGGACTCTTGGGAGAGGTGGTAATAAAGGGTGGGAGGCGGGCTCTCTGAAACCTTATCATCTCTCTCTTGTTGACTTCTCTACTCCTGGGGGCAGAAAGAGTGGGAAGTGAAATATGTGGCACTGGGTCACATTTTAATTAGTGTCCCCAAGTATCAGAAAGAGCAGATTTTCCCCACATTGACAAGCTTGGAGTAGGAGTCTATTTAAAGATTGTTTTCTGTGTTAGACCAAGGTTTCTTTGTTAATGATTCTGAGTTTGATTCCTCTGTGTGTGTGTGTGTGTGTGTGTGTGTGTCTGTGTGTGTGTGTGTGTGTGTATGTGTGTAGTAGGGCTTTCAGTGGGGGTTGAATGGAATAACAAAAAGAGGAAAACAATGAAAAGTATGTATCAGGTGCTTTTAAAAAAATCAATGTGAACAAAAACAGCAAAGGGATGTCTGTGGCCAGTAGGATGCCTGTGAGCAGAGCTGGAGAGAAGGCGCTGCCTGCAGGGGCTGCATAGCAACAGAGCTCTGATTGGCTAGAGCTGTGCGAATAGACCCTGAGCAAGGGCTTGTGAGCCCTGCTCCTGCAGGCAGCTGAACTGGAGCAGGTCCAAGCAAGCCCTGTGAGGCTGTGCTTCAGAGCGATCCAGAGTACAGCTGCTGGCTGACAGCAGTTGTGAGTCCTCACAGCATTTGGCGTTGTTAGCCAAGCACTTACCACGGCAGCCTACTGCCTCTGCCTGTTGCCCCTGCCTCCCATGGGTTGGACTTGTATCCTCACAGATTATAAACTATTTGAGACAGGGTTTTACCTACCATGATAACACAAGCAGAGAATGTCTCTGAAAGAAAATCGGCCAGGGTGTCAGGAGGTGCCTGGCTTCTAGTTCTACATCAGGTATTAATTACTGTATACTCTATCATTAACACAAGATTCACAACAACTCAAGTAGATAGAAACAATTATCCCATTTTCCAGATGAGGGAACTGAGTCAGAGAGAGGTCCAGGGATATGCAGTCTATAACTGTGTGGGGCCCATGTGGATGCTCAAATACCTGCTGGTTGACAGTAGCTCAGTGGACGATTAGATAACAAAGTCTTCTGGCCGATTTTGGCCTGAAATGAAAGTATTAGGATGAGCCAGTAGTTCCTATTATTTAAATAAAATACCAGGAGAAAAGATGGAAAAAAACTGAATATTTTCAGTGGAAAATTAATAAATAATATGTGATAGATTCACAAATTAAATACTTGCAAGTTTAAAAAGAATGAACTGGGCATACATGCATAAAAACAATAAATTTCAAAATTATTGCTAACTGAAAAAAAAACGAGTTGTAAAACAATTCACATGATATGAATCATTTAGGGAAAATTTTTAAACATATAAAGCAATGCTGTCTATTGTCTGATATGTAAACCTGTAATAAGCTAATACAAACATGGACCAGAATGATACACATCAAATTCATTTTTTTATTGGAGTATAGTTGATTTCTACACATCAAATTCTAGATAGTGACTGTCTCTGGAGAGAAAGGGAGGGGACTGGGATGGGAAAGAAGAATAAAGTCCAGTAGTTTTCAACTTTAACTGTAAAATCATTTATACACACACACATATTTAAAAACTATCTGAAGGCAAAGTGACAGCAAGTAAACATTTCAAATATGAGTAGGTAGATGTATGTGTATATAATATTACCTCTTAACTTTTCTGAATTAAAAACAAAACAAAACAGGAGAGTCTTTCCTGAAGGCATCTTCATTCATGCCACCCTGCACATGTGATGCCTAGAAATTAATCCATGGGGTGACTGATCCTGGGAACCTCCTATAGTACCATGAGGGAGAGTAAGAGATGAAGATGTGTGTGCTATTTTGGAATTAAAAGAAAGTACCAGCAGTCAAGAGTCCTGTACTTCAGAGAGAAAAGAAACTGGGAGGAATCTTAAAGATGTTACTAAATGCTGTCTGATCTCCTCCCCCTTCCCTTTCCTTTTCAGCCAGAAAGCAGCCTTTATTAAGCGCCTTGTCTGTACAGGGATCCAGCCAACCTCAAGGGTCTATATATGTTAATGTAATTGCTACATTTTTCTAAATATTTCAAAAGTAATGTACACTTATCCGTGAAAACAAGGTCTCACTCTTTGCACCGTGTTTGCCTTTATGTCTCAGAAAATAAGAAAGGGCAAAAAACATCTGAGGTGGGAAGAGAGTAGAGGAATGTTCCAAACACACTGTACCCTGCTGACCAGAGTGGAAGGGAAATTACCTGCATGTCCCAAGTGGGAGAAAAGAAAGACAGAAGTAGGGCAAAGAGATCAGACTCGCATGTCCTTATTTTCCACTCCTGGGGTGAACCCCAAGGCCAGAGGAGACACGGTGGAAACTTTCAGGTAGGTACGGAAGGAACCTGAGAACATTTGTGGTAGGGGACCAGGGCCACCATTCCTCAAGCACAGCCTGGAGGAGCATGTGAGCCTCTTGGCAGAGCCACTCACAAAACCAGAGTCAGTGTGTCCTGGGCAATAGCTTAGCAGTGCAGCAGGGAAGTGCCTAGGTAGGAAAGCCCATAGCATCCTCTTTCTCCCACTACCCAGAAGCCTGGTGGTGAGCAGTGTACCCAGAAATTCACAAATGTTCCAGAGAGAGGCCAAGGAGGTGCTGAGAAGGCTAAGAGGGTTGAGAAGGTGCCACATTGGCCCCATAGGCCACTTGAGACCAAGGGTCACCAATCCAGGGACCAGTCCAGACCAGCCACACCACAGTGGAGAGTAGTGGGAACCCATGATATCATTTTGCCTCAGAACACCCTCCTTTTCTTCTCCCATGAAGTCTCCTTAGCTTCCCCTTAACCACCAGGTGCCACCCTGGAGAGGCTCAGTGGAAGGAGAATTCCAAACAGCTCTGAGTCTCTCTGGGATACGTGTTACTTAACTGGAGGAGCCTGAGCTATCATTAGGTGACAAGGTTACATTCCCATTAGCCCGTGCCATAGGGACTCATACAAGATCAGTCACAGAAGAATGTTAAAAGCTACATGAGCCGCATTTCTTTTGTATATTTGAGCACAGTGTGAATCAATTGGTAACCGTGATACATAGTTCAGTTTTGTCCTCTATCACAGAATAAATACCAGAGATCCTAATCAAGGGAGGCACATAGAAAGGAGACCTTATAGGGCTATTTAGGAATTTAAATTCTCCGTGTTTGTTTCATTACCTCTTTAAATCCTCAATAATTGTGAAAACATTAATTTTGTTTGTTTGTGTTAACTCAATGCTCTGGCTCAAAAGGCTGTGGTGGGGCTTCCCTGGTGGCGCAGTGGTCGAGAGTCCTCCTGCCGATACAGGGGACATGGGTCCGTGCCCCGGTCCGGGAAGATCCCACATGCCGCGGAGCGGCCGGGCCCATGAGCCATGGCCACAACGGGAGAGGCCACAACAGTGAGAGGCCCGCGTACCGCAAAAAAAAAAAAAAAAAGGCTGTGGTAGAAGATATGGAGTTTAAATTTGGAATAGGGACTATGGTTAATAGATAGAAATATGTTTTCCACTGTGTACATGCACACACATATCCACATGCAGAATACACAAATGAACCAGATGTATGCTCTGACACTAAGCTGCTGGGAAATTACCTGGGATATAGGATCAGCAGGAGCCTGAGTCCAAAATTAAGCAGGCAGTTAATGAGCTCAGCATCCATCATCCTGGCATCCCTGTAATTCTTTGCTGAAATGAGATGTAAAATAGGGCCTAAAAGAAGCTTGGCTCTAAGCAGGTAAGGTTTCATCATTTGCCTGGTCTCAGGGGCTCTCTCTTGCAAGGGCAGCAAGCCCACCCAGATGGGACAAGCTTTGCAAACTCAAGCAACCTTGCCCATGGTGGGTGTGGAGACCATGACCCAAACCCCTTGCTGCAGGGGATGTTCTAGCACACCATCTACCCCCACCCCTTTCACTGACCTGGGCTGTGGGATCTCCAGGCCATCAGATGAGCGCCTTTCTCAGTTCTGACCCATGGGCTGTCCTAAACTGAACTCTGCTCAGCTCCATCCTTGCTGCTCCCTGCTCCCTGCAGAGTGAGCCCGCCCCTTGCTGGCTCAGCCTTCCCCTGCAATATTTGGTTTAAGTTACTTCTTTGAACTTTGCTCTCATTATTTTTGGACCATCATTTGGTCTGGAAGATTTTCTTGCCACGGGTTCCTTCTGTTCTCCCTCCTTTTCACTCTCTTGGATGTGCTTCCCAAGACCTCTTTTCACAGTTCCTTTGGGGTGGTTTTTATTACTTTCATGCATCTTAATCTAAGTAGGAAGCATTGTCATCCCCCCGAACCCCCATATTCCTGCTTAGTTGTTACAGGAGCTGTTCAGTTTAAAGAGCTAGGGGGACTCTGCTTCTCCTGCAGCTCATGACCCAGTTCATGGAATGGCCTTTTCCAGTTTGGTGTGTGAGAAAAGAAGTTCCACTGTCATTCTGTGCTCCCACACCCCACTTCCTACTCTCAGGGGCAGAAACATAGATCTGGGGCTGCCCTTCAATGGTCAAAGATCCAATGGCACAATGTCTTTCTCTCTCCCATGTTAAATAGAAAGACTTTAATATGGTAGTTGAATTGATTTGGGTGCTTTGAGCTGCAAGAATACATCTCAACTGGTTTGAACAATTAAAAAAACATGTTATCTCCCATAATAAAAGTCCCTGGGCAGGGAAATTCCAAGGTTGGCTAAGTCAGAGCTCAGTGACATCAACAAGGTTCTGGTTCTTACCTTCTTTCTGGTCTACAACCCTCACTGTATGATCTCATCCTTGGGCTAACTAAGCTACTGGATTCTACTGCAATCTTACCCAGATACCACAGTGTCTAACTAGCTGTGAAGTTTTTCAGGTTACTTTGTCTCTCTGGACCTTTATTTTCTCATCCAAAATAGCAATAATTAATAACAACCCCCTATATAGTGATTATATGCCAACCAGTCTTCTAAGCCTTCACATATGTCTCTACACTTAATCTACACACAATGCAATGAGGTAGGTACTATTATTTTTCTCACTTGAAAATGAGGAAACTAAGGCACAGAAAAGTTAAGTGAGCTGCCACAGTCACACAGCTCATAAGGAGCAAAGCTGTGATCTAAGTCTTTAGAGTTCATGACCTAACTACGCATTTTACTGCCTCTTAATGAAACAGTCAATAAAAATATTGTTTACCTGTTCATGGACTGAACATGATTAAATAAGATAATACAAGTCAAGCGTTTAACAGAGTGACATGAGCATAACAAGTACTCAGGGAACACTAGGTAAAAAGTCTACAGTCACCTCAAGTGTATGGTTGAGAGAGTTAAATAACCCCTTACTGGTTTTCCCTTAGACCAAACCACTCTCTCTGCTACTTCTTGTTCGAAACTGACCCTTAGATTACTTGTAACTCACTCCTTATACTTACCTAGCTCTTAACAGACTGAGGCAAAACCTCAGTGAGTACCAAGTTACTTGATCTACAGACTCAGCCTGTATCTACCTGGCTGTGACCTTGGGAATCCTTTGCAAGTCTTTTCTCGGGTGTAAGGAAACCCCCCATTGCCATCAAACCATACTGGTCTTAAACCTGTTTCTGCAGCCATATAGTTCTACATTTCATTTGTTTCTCCTTAAAAATCATGAGACATTGGGACTTCCCTGGCAGTCCAATGGTTAAGACTCTGCGCTTCCACCGCAGGGGGCACAGGTTCTATCCCTGGTCAGGGAACTAATATCCCGCATGCCAAGATCCCACATGCCACACAGTGCAGCAAAAAAAAAACAACTTAAAAAAAAATCATGAGATATTTCATGATAGAGAAAATCATAAAGCATGATAAAACATACACACACTTGTACCATCACATGTACTTTTTAAACATTAATATCATTGTGTATTTCAGGTCTTTTAAAAAAATAAATAAAACATTAAAGGTACAGCTGAAGCCCCCTTCTCTCCTTACCTTCTCCTTTCTGGTAACCACTCTCTTAAATATATGTATTGCACCTGCACAGGTTTTTATATTTTTAGTACATCTTTATACAAAACATTTATTATTATTTTGTGTGTTTGGTAACTTTAAAGATAAGTGGTATCATAATGTATGTAAGATTCTGGAGCTTGCTCTTTTTAAAATCAATGTTTATTTTCACTAATTTTGCATTTGCTCTTTTCATGCTTCTTTTTGAAATCCTCATTTTTTTCTCCTTCCCTGCCTTCAGTTGTATTAATATAGCTGTAGCTATTCTTCCCTCCTCCACCACCTTTTCTCCACTTGGCTTCTGGTTTAGAAGTTAGGTTGTCTTTCTGCTGTTCTAATGGTCACTCATACATTTTTAATACACATACTTAATATACACATTTTTTCTAAGATCTAAATTTGCTCATTATCTCTATCACCCTCTCAAACAAGACAAGGATGTCAGTGTGTTCTAACTGCTCAGCACTCCCACCACCAACATTCTTTGGTGCTTATTATCTAGACTTACATCCCCACTTTTTTAACGCAAAATTTATTTTTACACTGTTAGTAATTAATGGACTTACTGAAATACTTTACAACTCTTTCTATCTTGTTTCCAATTCTTCCCTCTAATTTCACTTTTCTCCTTTTTGAACTAATATATGGGTCCATGAGTAGTAAATTTCCTTGTTCTTTATGTAGCTGAATGTGTCCTTGTTTCGCCCTCACAGTTGAATAATAATTTAGGTGGGTATGGAATTCTAGGTTAACTTTTTTTCCTTAGTGCTTTGAAGATATTAACTCAGTTGTATAGAGGTCTCATGTGGCGTGGCTGATGACCATTCTTTCATCAGTCTTATTGTTATTCCTTTGTAGGTCAGCTTTTAGTATTTATTTCTTATGTTCTACAGTCCCACTACTGCATAAATAGATGTGATTTCACTTTTATATGTTCTGTTTGCACTTTATGTGAACTTTTAACCTAAGGATTCATGACTTTATTTCTCAAAATTTGTATCATTCTCTGTATTTTTCTTTTCCTGGAACTCCTAATCAGACATATGTTGTAGCTTCTCAATCCATTTTCCATGCCTCTTAACTGTCTGTCATATGTTTGTATATGTATGTATAATTTCTCATTCTATCTATATTTTGTTTATTTCCCTGAGTTTTATTTTTCCATTGTATTAGTCAATTTTCCAGAGAAATGGGATCAATAGCATGTAGATAGATAGATAGAGAGAGATTATAAGGATTTGGTTCACACAATTATGGAGACTGGTAAATCCAAATCTGCAGTGTGAGCCAGCAGGCTTGAGACCCAGAAGAGCCAACGGTGCAGAGAAAGTCCAAGGGACAGTCTGCTGGAGAATTCCCTCTTACTTGGGAGAGGGTTGAACTTTTTCTTCTATGCAAGCCTTCAAGTGACTAGATAAGGCCCACCCATATTATAGGGGACAATTTGCTTTCCTCTACTGATTAAAATGTTAATCTCATTCAAAATCACTCTCACAGAAACACACAGAATACTTTCGACTAAATATCTGGACATCTCATGGCCCAGTCAAGTGGACACATAAAATTAACCATCACACCCATTTACATACTCTCTTCTTGACAGTACCTAGCTTACAGTTTATTCCATTTGTTGAGTAATTTTTTTCACTATTATAAAGAAGATGTGGCACATATATACAATGGAATATTACTCAGCCATAAAAAGAAACAAAATTGAACTATTTGTAATGAGGTGGATAGACCTAGAGTCTGTCATACAGAGTGAAGTAAGTCAGAAAGAGAGAGACAAATACCGTATGCTAACACATATATATGGAATTTAAGAAAAAAAATGTCATGAAGAACCGAGGGGTGAAACAGGAATAAAGACACAGGCTTACTAGAGAATGGACTTGAGGATATGGGGAGGGGGAAGGGTAAGCTGGGACGAAGTGAGAGAGAGGCATGGACATATATACACTACCAAACGTAAGGTAGATAGCTAGTGGGAAGCAGCCGCATAGCACAGGGATATCAGCTCAGTGCTTTGTGACTGCCTGGAGGGGTGGGATGGGAACGGTGGGAGGGAGGGAGACGCAAGCGGGAAGAGATATGGGAACATATGTATATATATATATATATAACTGATTCATTTTGTTGTGAAGCTGAAACTAACATACCATTTTAAAGCAATTATACTCCAATAAAGATGTTAAAAAAAATAAATAAAAAATAAATAAAATAAAATAAAATGCTATATTTTTAGTATCACAGTTTACTATTGTTTAAATATCGTCTTACATGCATCTAATTTTTGCTTCTTTCCTTTCATCATTCTTTGTTTTATCTTTCAGTTTTTTTCTTATTGTTTTTATTATTCCTTTATCTCTTTGACAATCCTAAACAGACTTACTTTTAAATCATTTCAGATTGTTCTATTATTTTAATTTAAACTGAGGTTAATTTATTTTTCTATTTTTTATTTTGTTAGGTACCTATCTTAATATTCCTCCGGTATTTCAGAATTTTGGTTTACAGGTTCACCTTGTATGAGTCCATTTCAGAACCAGGTTATATATGGGCAGCTTGGAATTTCCATCTTTGTGTGAAATTAGGGTTATTACAGATTTAATCTTCAACCCAGTAGGTGTCTTGACCCAGGTCTTAACTCAGTTCTGTCTTCTCCTGTTTCCCTAGGCATGTAGTTTTATGTAAGCTATAGGCTCAGGTTGCTGAATTTTCTCCAGCCTCTTTATGACTTGATAACCAAGGCAGAGATAAGGCTCTTTATACTCATTATTACACTAGCTGTATTGAATATGCAGCTGTCTCTGCCTGTTTTTTTGACCTGTGGCTTCACCGGGCTGGAGATTCAGCCACATCTACATGTCTGGTATTTCATTGATCACTGTGATGTGTCCAAGCAGAGTGAAGGCCTCAAGATGTGAACCAACAATACCATTCTGAATAAAATTCCCCCATTTCTATTGTTTTTCAAGCTCTATTGTTACAGTTTTTCTAGTGTGTTTGCTCCATGTTCTCAGCATTCTCTGGAGGCTTATAATGAAAACAGAGCCTTTAATCACCTCCCCACCTTTTCCAGTCAAGTCCCCAATGAGAAACAGATGACATACTCAAATGGGGTAATTCAGGAGAGTTTAGTAAAGGGACTGCTTTCATGGGTGTGGTCAGAGTTAAGGAAAATCAGAAGGGCTTGGTGAAGCTCCCAAGACTAGCGACAGCAGGAACCCAATACCACCCTAGGCTTGAAGAAGCAAAGAGAAAGGAAGCTGTTAACAGAACTAGTAGAAAGTTAGAGCTGTAGGTACAGGAGAGAGCTGCTTGACAAGAGTTGTGTCCTTTAATAGAGAATCATGGTCCACTGCCAAACCTTAGCCAGGCAAGGACAGGGGCAAGGGAGCAGATACCCCAAACTCCTTCTCCCTGTCTCTGATCTCTTGTTGGTGCTTCCCATTGGCCAAACCCAACTGGAAGCCAGATCACAAGGGGCCCCTTAACATAGTCACAAAAGGTCAGCCTCTCAAGGCACACAGCAGGGTAGAAAAGGGTAAAGAGTGGATCTGGATGTGGTAAATAGAGAATATACAAGATATCGCCTATCCCAAGACTACAGGTTTCTCAAGTCACCTCCATCTTAAAAATACCTAAATATGTCTTCTTCCTTTTTCACTTATCCCTCTTCAGCTACTGCCTTTGTGCCCTTTTTCTTTCACAAGTCATTTCTTGAAGGAGTTGTCTGAATGCACTGTCTACAATTTATTCACATTCACCCTCAACCGTCCATAGTCCAGTTTATGACTTTATAAACCCTGAAATTTCTCTCAAAGAACTTACTGATTTCCTGCTGAATTATAAACTCAATCCAAACTTCTCAACTCTTAATGACTTCATTGAGGCACTTCTTTCCTAAAGTCCCCTCCCCTCTTGGTTTCTGTGTGACCACTTTCTCCCAGTCCTTCTTTTATGGGACTGAAATGGCAGCACGTAGGAGAAGCAGCTACCTGGGCTGAAGAAAAAGCATCTTTGTAAGATCTGAAGGCTCCAAGGCAGTGAGGCCAGCCATGGCTAGAGGTGTGGTGGAGGGGTGAGGGTGAAGAACGCGTCCCAGCAGAAGAAACAGCATGTGTGGTGGCCATGACTTCTTTTTTGCCATCAGTAGCTATACAGTTGACCACCCAGCTCTACAATGTCCCTCTTTGGAATGGGAAAAGCTAAAGTGATCTGGAAGGAATGTAATTTTCCATAGCAAAGACATATAGTATCCAACAGAGGTATCTGTTTTGTTTTGTCTTGTTTTTTCTTTATTAGACTATTGTTGGTTTACAATGTTGTGTTAGTTTCAGGTGTACAGTAAAGTGAATCAGTTATACATATATCCACTTTTTTTCAGATTCTTTTCCCATATAGGCCATTACAGAGTATTGAGTAGAGTTCCCTGCGCTATACAGAGGTGTCTGTTTTTAAAAATACATAAATCCTAGCCTTCCATCAACACTCTGTTCATTTGATGTCACCTCTTCACCCAGACCACTTCTTCCTTTCAGAGCCTCTGAAACAGTATCAGCTGACAGCACCCTGTCCTGTAGGACATCAAAACTGCGGCATCCTAAGCAAAGACAGGGCAGTCAGTAAGTCCTGCAACCTCGTGTTGCCCCTTCATTCCTCTGACATGTGAGAGAGGTGAGAAGAGAGAAGTAAGATAGAAGAAGACGTGCTGAAGACTGAGCAAGCAGGTGGAATTCAAAGTCCTCTTTTTTTCCAAATTAAAGAGACATATTCTCTGCCAGGGCTTCTAGACCCTGATAGAGCAATAAGTCAAACAAAAGCATTCATCTCCTTGCAAATGGGACCCACCTCCCCACTTTGGAGCACAGACAGAATACAGTTGAGAGGCCCAATGGAAAAGCTGAGTATGGATCCGCAGACCCACACAGGCTTTTGCCTCTAGATCCCCTTGAGTTCCCTCCCTGGGAGTGCTTGACAAATCTATGAGGCTGTCCAAGGAATGCAGCCATCTCAGTCATTCATTACCAAGGCTCAAAACCACCAGGCAGGAAGAGCAGACAGAGAGAGCTGGGTAGGATCTGTCTCCAATGACATTTGGAAACAGGAGATGCCGCTGACTAGGCAGGCTGAATTGATGTGGTCTGGCCTAGGGGCAAGGGAATGGACAGAATGACCTTCACAGCTCACGGCCCAGCCCGGTGGGTCTATGAAAAGAGTCGTTTGATTCATTCTCAGGCTCTACCCAAGTGACGCTGAAATATTCCTAGACAGTTGCCAGGAGAGTCAATGGTTGGTGAAACAAAGATCCAAGAGCCAAGATTCCGGGTATCAAGCCATTCCCTACAGCCCCCTTATGTGTTTTCCTTTGCCTGCTTGCTGATTCCTCTTCTCATAAACTGTAAGACCCCTGAGGGCAGAGGCTCTTTCCCCTTTCTGCCCCCTCCCACCAAGTTGTGCTGGGTTTTGCCTTGAGAAGAAGAGTTACTGTCTGACTCAAGGTCATTTCTCTGAGTCGCAGCTTGTCAGCCACAGGACTATGGAGAGGATGAGCGGATCAGCAGTGGCAAAAATGATGAGGAGGAATAAAGCCTGGGATTATGATGACTACTCATTTACAGTCTTCCTATTTATATTGCAGTCTGATGTCCACTAAAGAGAAAGGGGATTAGTAAAAAAAAAAAAAAATCTTGCCATCCCAGACTCAGAAAATCAAATCTCTTACCTAGAAGAAAATTTCATCAAATAAGAAGGTTAAGTGGGGACCCAAAATCTGGTCCCTGTTGAGGTACCCTGTTGGTACCCTGTTGAGGTAGCTCTGTGCAGACAGATACGTTGGAGAGGTCGCTGGAATTA